>NC_136461.1:145877336-146477336 GCF_902686455.1 Sciurus vulgaris | reverse complement strand
TACCTCTGAGCCACAACCCCAGCCCGTCTAACATATTTTTAGTTGATTTTTGTTCAGGATGAGAAGATAGGGGTCTAATTTCAATTCATGGATATTCAGTTTTCCCAGCTATCATTTTTCCAGTCTGTTTTTGACAACTTTGTCAAGAATCAATTGGCTACATGGATTTATTTCTGGGCCCTTTATTCCATTCCTTTGGTCTATGACAACACCATGCTGTTTGGTTACTAAGTTCTGCAGTGTGTTTTGAAATTAAGTATTGTGATGCCTTCAATATTGTTCATTTTGCTTAGGATTGCTTTGGCTACTCAGGGTCTTTTCTGATTCCATATAATTTTAGGAATTTTTTTTTTCTGGTTCTGGGAAAAGTGTCATTGATATTTTGATGTGAATCACATTGAATCTGTAGATCTCCTTCTGTCATATGGCCATTAGGATAATATTAATTTTCCCAGTTCAGGAACATGGGAGGTCTTTCCATCCTCTTGTGTATTTTTCAATTTCTTCTTCAGTGTTTTATAATTTTTATTGTAGAGGCCTTTTATCTACTTGGTTAGACTTATTCATACATATTTTTTTTCTTTCTTTATGTATTGAAGCTATCACGAATGGATTGCTTTCTTGGTTTCTTTCTCAGTAAGTTCATTGCTGTATATAAAAAGACTATTGATTTTTGTAGATTGGTTTTGTCTCCCACTACTTTGCTGAATTTGTTTATCAGCTCTAAGAGTCCTTTGGGTTTTCTAAATATAGAATCATGTCATTTTCAAACAGGAATAATTTGACTTCCTCCTTTCATACTTGTATCCCTTTTTTTTTCCTCCTAAAGCATTATAAACATTTTTTCAGTCAGCTGCCTGGAAATGGAAATCTTTTACTATTTTTCAAATTACATTTGAAAATGTCTAATTCTTTGGGGTTTATTAAACAGCAGTTTTTATTTTAAGTATATACTTAGAATATACTTACTTTTTTAATTTCTATTTTTTAAAAATTATTTATTTATTTATTTTTTACAGACTGCATTTTGATTCATTGTACACAAATGGGGTACATCATTTCATTTCTATGGTTGTACATGATGTAGACTCATACCATTCGTGTAATCATACATGTACATAGGGAATGATGTCTGTCTCATTCCACCATTTTTTATACTCCCCTCCCTCTCATTTCCTTCTACATAATCTAAAGTTCCCTCATTCTTCTTTCACTCCCCACCCCCCCACCCCCATTGTATATCATTCTCCACTTATCAGGGAAAACATTCAGCCGTTGGTTTTTTGGAATTGGCTTATTTCACTTACCATGATATTCTCCAATTCCATCCATTTATCTGAAAATGCCATAATATTATTATTCTTTATGGCTGAATAATATTCCATTGTGTATATATATATACCATAGTTTCTTTACCCATTCATCTGTTGAAGGGCATTTAGGTTGGTTCCACAACCTAGCTATGGTGAATTGAGCTGCTATAAACATTGATGTGGCTGCATTACTGTAGTATGCTGATTTTAAGTCCTTTATCTCCAAAATTTATAAAGAACTTACAAAACTTTACATCCAAAATACAAAGAACCCAATCAATAAATGGGCCAAGGAACTGGACACTTTACTGAAGAAGATATACAGGCAATTAATAAACATATGAAAAAGTATTCAACATCTCTAGTAATTAGAGAAATGCAAATTAAAACAACTCTGAGATTTCATCTTACTCCAATTAGAATGGTTATTATCAAGAACATAAACAATAATAGATGGTGGCGTGGATGTGGGGAAAAAGGCACCCTTTTACATTGCTGGTGAAGTTGCAAATTGGTGCAGCCTCTCTATAAAGCAGTGCAGAGATTCCTCAGAGAATTTGGAATGGGCCCACGTTTTGACCCAGTTATCCCACTCCTTGGATTATACCCAAAGGACTTAAAATTAGCATACTACAGAAACACAGCCACATCAATGCATCCCTTTTATTTCTTCCTTCTGTCTAGTTTCTGTAGCTGAAATTGCAAGTGCAATGGTTAATAAGCATGATGAGAGTGGCCACTCTTGACTTGTTCCTTATTTTATTTTATTTATTTATTTATTTATTTATTTTGGTACTTAGGATTGAACCCAGGGACACTACACTGCTAAGCTATATCTGCAGCCCTTTAAGTTTTTTTTTAATTTTGGGTAAGGTTCTTGCTTAGATGCTCAGGCTGGCCTTGAACTTGTGATCCTTCTTAGTCAGACTCTTTAGTAGCTGAGTTCACAGGCGTGCATGAGCACTCCAGGCTTGTTCCAGATTTTAGAGGAAATGCCTTTGGTTTTTCCCCATTCAGCATAATGTTGTGTATGGGTTTGTCATGTGCAGCTTTTATTATATTGACATATGATCCTTCTACCTAATTTATTCAGGGCTGCTTTTATCATGAAAGGATGCTTGTTTGTTTGTTTGTTTAGTTTATTGAGACACTAGGGATTGAATGCAATCCCTTCATGCATGCTAGGCGAGCACTCCAACACTGATCTGCATTCTTAGCCTTTAAATTTTATTTCTAGATAGGGTCTCTTCAAATGGCCCAAGCTGGCTTCAAACTTGTGGCCTTAGTGCCCCCGAGTAACAGGGATTACAGGTGTGTACAACCAGGCCAGGCAGGGATATTGAAATTTATTAAAGGTTTTTTTCTAAATCTATTGATATGATCTTGTGATTTTTATCCTTGGTCCCATTTATGTGCTATATTGTATATATTAAGTTATGTATGTTAAACCGTCCTTGGATCCCTGAGATGAAATCAACTGAATTACGGTGTATACTCCTCTTTTTAATGTGCTGTTGAATTTGATTTACAAGTATTTTACTGATAATTTTCTCAGCTATGTTCATCAAGGATATTGGTCTCTATTGTTCCTTTCTGGACACAACAGGGTAATATGGGGCTTTGTAGAATGAGTTTGGAAGGGTTGCCATCTTTTCTATTTTATGGAGCAGTTTGAGAAGCATTGGTATTAATTCTCCTTTAAAATCTGGTAAAATTCAGCAGTAAATCCATCTCGTCCTGGGCTTTTCTGTGTTAGAAGACTTTTTATTATTGCTTCAATCTCATTATTTGTTATTGATCAACTTAGTTTTTATATACTTTTGGTTCAATTTTAGTAGGTCATATGTTTGCAGAAATTTGTCCATTTCTTCTAGAGTTTTCAATGTATTGGCATAAAGATTTAAAAAATATTCTCTAATGATCCCATGAATTCAGTGCTATCTATTGTAATATCCCCTTTTTCATCTGTAATTGTATTTATTCACATATTCTTTCTCTTTCTTTTGGTTAGTATAGCCAAATATTTGTCGATTTTGTTTTTCTTTTCAAAGAATCAACTCATTGTTTCATTGATCCTTTGTATTGTTCTTTTAGTCTTGATTTCATTTATTTCTGCTCTGAGCTTTATTGTTTACTTCTTTCTACTGATTATGGTTTTAATTTGTTTTGTTTTTCTAAGACTTTAGATGCATCTCTGTTATTTTAATGTAAGCACTCATTAATCAAAATTTCTCTTTAGGTTCTGGTATGTTGTTTCCATTTTTGTTTGATTCTAGGAGTTTTAATTTCCCCTTGATTTCTTTAATGACCCATTATTTGTTAATAGAGTATTGTTCAATATGCATGTGTTGGTATGATTTTTGTAGTTTCTCATGCTGTTCATTTGTAGTTGCATTCCATTGTAATCTAATAAAATGAATTTCAATTTTTTTTTGTTAAGACTTGCTTTACAGTCTAATATGTGATCTAATGTGAAAAAATTGCTTGTGTTGTTGAAAAGAATGTATATTCTTCAGCTGTGGGTTGGAATAATCTATAGATGTCTGTTAGGTCCATTTGATTTCTAGTGTAATTCAAATGTGCTGATCTTTTATGTTTTGTCTGGAAGATCTATGTGTTGGTGAGAGTGAGATATTGATGTCACCACTATTATTGTATTGGAATATTTCTCTTCCTTAATGTCTAGTAATGTTTGGTTTATATAATTGAGTGCTTTGACATTTAGTGAATATATATTTATAACTGTTATTTCTTCTTAATTGTTCCCTTGATCAATATATAGTGATCTTTTTTTTTTTTTTTCTCTGATTTTGGCTTAAAGTCTTTTTCTTTTTTTTTTTATCAAGTATAAACATAGTTTCTCTTGATTGTTTACAGATTTTATTTGCATAAAATTTTCTTTTTCCATTATTTCCCTTTATCTTCATGTGTTTTTACTGGTGAGGTAAGTATTTTGCAGATAGCATATTGTTGGGCATTTTTTTTTTCTTAATTCAAGTAGCCAGTCTGAGTCTTTTAATTCTTTTAATTACATAATTAAGATCACTTAATTCCGGGTTATTATTATTATTATTTTTGAGAAGTATGCAGTTTTTCCTGTCATTTTTTGTTTGTTTGTTTTCCTTCTGGTTGTTTTGAACATTCTTTTGTTTCCTCTTTCATTCTTATAGTTTTGATGGTTTACTCTATTTTATTTATGGCTGATTCTTTACTAATTCTCATTTGCTTATCTACCTTTCTAGTGAAACATTTTTTCCCATGTTCTCATGGTTACGTTTATCCTCCTCTTCTGGGTGTAGGATTCCTTTCAGTAACTTTTGTAATGCTGATTTTGTGGTCATGAATTTTCTTAGTTAGAATGTCCTTGCTTCTCCTCTGATTCTGAAGGATAACTTTGTACCCTAAGATGGCAGATACAGTCTTTCAGGGCTTTATTTTTTTTTGTTTTTAAGTGCTATTTTGTGTCAGGCACTAGTCTTTTTTTTTTATTTTTATTGTAAACAAATGGGATACATGTTGTTTCTCTGTTTGTACATGGCGTAAAGGCATACCATTTGTGTAATCATAAATTTACATAGAGCAATGTTGTTTGATTCATTCTGTTATTTTTTCCCTTCCCCCCCCACCCCTCTTTTCCCTCTATACAGTCCTTCCTTCCTCCATACTTGCCCCCCTCCCTAACCCTAATCTAACCCTAATACTAACCCTTCCCTCCCCCGCATTATGTGTCATCCTCCACTTATAAGCGATATCATTCGTCCTTTGGCTTTTTGAGATTGGCTTATCTCACTTAGCATGATATTCTCCAATTTCATCCATTTGCCTGCAAATGCCATAATTTTATCATTCTTTATGGCTGAGTAATATTCCATTGTATATATATACCACAGCTTCTTTATCCACTCATCAATTGAAGGGCATCTAGGTTGGTTCCACAGTCTGGCTATTGTGAATTGAGCAGCTATGAACATTGATGTGGCTGTATCTCTGTAGTATGCTGATTTTAAGTCCTTTGGGTATAGGCCAAGGAGTGGGATAGCTGGGTCAAATGGAGGGTCCATTCCAAGTTTTCTAAGGAATCTCCACACTGCTTTCCAGAGTGGCTGCGCTAATTTGCAGCCCCACCAGCAATGTATGAGTGTACCTTTCTCCCCACATCCTCGCCAACACCTGTTGTTGCTCGTATTCTTGATAATCACCATTCTAATTGGGGTGAGATGGAATCTTAGGGTGGTTTTGATTTGCATTTCTCTTATTACTAGAGATGTTGAACATTTTTCCATATGTTTGTTGATTGCTTGTAGATCTTCTTCTGTGAAGTGTCTATTCATTTCTTTAGCCCATTTGTTGACTGGATTATTTGAATTCTTGGAGTAAGTTTCTTGAGTTCTTTATAGATTCTGGAGATTAGTGCTCTATCTGAAGTATGATTGGCAAAGATATTCTCCCATTCTGTAGGCTCTTTCTTCGCATTGCTGATAGTTTCCTTTACTGAGAGAAAGCTTTTTAGTTTGAATCTATCCCAGTGGTTGATTCTAGCTTTTATTTCTTGTGCTATGGGAGTCCTGTTAAGGAAGTCTGGTCCTAGACCAACAAGGTGAAGATTTGGACCTACTTTTTCTTCTATAATCTGCAGGGTCTCTGGTGTGACTCTGAGGTCCTTAATCCATTTTGAGTTTAGTTTCGTGCATGGTGAGAGATATGGGTTTAGTTTCATTCTGTTGCATATGGATTTCCAATTCTCCCAGCACCATTTGTTGAAGAGGCTATCTTTTCTCCATTGCATATTTTTGGCACCTTTGTCTAGTATGAGAAAATTGTATTTATTTGGGTTTGTGTCCGTGTCCTCTATTCTGTATCATTGATCTACCTTTCTATTTTGGTACCAATACCATGCCGTTTTTGTTACTATTGCTCTGTAGTAGAGTTGAAGATCTGGTATTGCAATACCCCCTGTTTCACTCTTCCTGCTAAGGATTGCTTTAGCTATTCTGGGTTTCTTATTCTTCCAGATGAATTTCATAATTGTTTGCTCTATTTCTGTAAGGTACATCATTGGGATTTTAATTGGAATTGCATTGAATTTGTATAGCACTTTAGGTAGTATGGCCATTTTGACAATATTAATTCTTCCTATCCAAGAACATGGAAGATCTTTCCATCTTCTAAGGTGTTCTTTAATTTCTTTCTTTAGTGTTGTATAGTTCTCATTATAGAGGTCTTTCACCTCTTTTGTGAGATTGATTCCCAAGTATTTTATTTTTTTCGAGGCTATTGTGAATGGGGTAGTTTTCCTAATTTCTCTTTCTGAAGATTCATCACTTATGTATAAAAATGCGTTGGATTTATGGGCATTGATCTTGTAACCTGCTACTTTACTGAATTCACTTATGAGTTCTAAGAGTTTTCTGGTGGAATTTCCAGGTTCCTCTAAATATATAATCATGTCATCAGCGAACAGGGATAGTTTGAGTTCTTCTTTTCCAATTCGTATCCCTTTAATTTCTTTGGTTTGTCTAATTGCTCTGGCCAGAGTCTCAAGAACTATGTTGAATAGAAGTGGTGAAAGAGGGCATCCCTGCCTTGTTCCAGTTTTTAGGGGGAATGCTTTCAGTTTTTCACCATTTAGAATGATATTAGCCATGGGCTTAGCATAAATGGCCTTTACAATGTTAAGGAATGTTCCCACTATCCCTATTTTTTCTAGTGTTTTGAGCATGAAGGGGTGCTGTATTTTATCAAATGCTTTTTCTGCATCTATTGAAATAATCATGTGATTCTTGACTTTAAGTCTATTAATATGGCGAATTACGTTTATTGATTTCCTGATGTTGAACCAACCTTGCATCCCTGGGATGAAACCAACTTGATCATGGTGCACTATCTTTTTAATATGTTTTTGTATGCGATTTGCTAAAATTTTGTTGAGAATTTTTGCGTTGATGTTCATTAAGGATATTGGTCTGAAATTTTCTTTCCTTGATGAGTCTCTGTCTGGTTTAGGTTCAGGGTGATATTGGCTTCATAGAATGAGTTTGGGAGGGTTCCCTCCTCTTCTATTTTATGGAATACTTTGAGAAGTATTGGAATGTGCTCTTCTTTAAAGGTTTTGTGGAACTCGGCTGAGAACCCATCTGGTCCCGGACTTTTCTTTGTTGGTAGGCTTTTGATGACTTCTTCTATTTCAGTACTTGAAATTGGTCTATTTAAATTGTTTATGTCCCCCTCGTTCAGTTTAGGCAATTCATATGTCTCTAGAAACCTGTTGATGCCTTCGAAATTTTCTATTTTGTTGGAGTATAGATTTTCAAAATAGCTTCTAATTATGTTTTGTATTTCAATCCTGTCAGTTGTGATATTTCCTTGTTCATTCCAAATTTTAGTGATTTGGGTTTTCTCTCATCTTCTCTTTGTTAGTGTGGCTAAAGGTTTATCAATTTTGTTTATTTTTTTCGAAGAACCAACTATTTATTTTGTCAATTTTTTGTATTGTTTCTTTTGTTTCAATTTCATTGATTTCAGCTCTGAGTTTAACTATTTCCTGTCTTCTACTACTTTTGGTGCTATTCTGTTCTTCTTTTTCTAGGGCTTTGAGCTGTAGTGTTAGGTCATTTATTTGTTGAGTTTTACTTCTTTTATTAAATACGCTCCATGAAATAAATTTCCCTCTAAGTACTGCTTTCATAGTGTCCCAGAGATTTTGATATGATGTTTCTTTGTTCTCATTTACCTCTAAGAATTTTTTAATTTCCTTCCTAATATCTTCTGTTATCCATTCATCATATAATAGCATATTGTTTAATCTCCAGATGTTGGAATAGTTTCTGTGTTTTACTCTTTCATTTATTTCTAACTTCAATCCATTATGATCTGATAGAATACATGCTAGTGTCTCTATCTTCTTGTATTTGCTAACATTAGCTTTGTGGCATAATATATGGTCTATTTTAGAGAAGGATCCATGTGCTGCTGAGAAGAAAATGTATTCGCTCTTAGTTGGATGGTATATTCTATAAATGTCCGTTAAGTCTAAATTATTGATTGTGTTATTGAGATCTATGGTTTCTTTGTTCAATTTTTGTCTGGAAGATCTGTCCAGTGGTGAGAGAGGCGTATTCAAATCACCTAGTATTATTGTGTTATGGTCTATTTGGTTTCTGAAATTGAGAAGGATTTGTTTGACATACATGGATGAGCCACTGCTTGGGGCATAGATGTTTACGATTGTTATATCTTGCTGATTTATGCTTCCCTTAAGCAGTATGAAATGACCTTCTTTATCCCTTCTGACTAACTTTGGCTTGAAGTCCACATTGTCTGAAATGAGGATGGATACTCCAGCTTTTTTGCTGAGTCCATGTGCATGGTATGTTTTTCCCCATCCTTTCACCTTTAGTTTATGGGTATCTTTTTCTATGAGGTGAGTCTCTTGCAGGCAACATATTGTTGGATCTTTCTTTCTAATCCAGTCTGCCAGTCTATGTCTTTTGATTGATGAATTCAGGCCATTAACATTCAGGGTTATTATAGAGAAATGATTTGGTTTCCCGGTCATTTGGTTCATTTTTTAAATTTTATTTATTTATTTGTTTGACACAACTTGTTTCCTCCTTTATTTGACAATTCCTTTAGGATAATTCCTCCCTTTGCTGATTTGCTTCTTTGTTTTTCATCTCTTCCTCATGGAATATTTTGCTGAGAATGTTCTGTAATGCTGGTTTTCTTTTTGTAAATTCTTTTAGCTTTTGTTTATCATGGAAGGATTTTATTTGATCGTCAAATTTGAAGGTAAGTTTTGCTGGGTATAAGATTCTTGGTTGGCATCCATTTTCTTTCAGGGCTTGAAAAATGTTGTTCCAGGCCCTTCTAGCTTTTAGGGTCTGGATTGAAAAATCTGTTGATATCCGTATTTGTTTCCCCCTGAATGTAATTTGGTTCTTTTCTCTCACAGCCTTTGAAATTCTGTCTTTATTTTGTATGTTAGGTATTTTCATTATAATGTGCCTTGGTGTGGGTCTGTTGTAATTTTGTGTATTTGGAGTCCTATAAGCCTCTTGAACTTGATTTTCCATTTCATTCTTCAGATTTGGGAAATTTTCTGATATTATTTCATTGAATAAATTGTTCATTCCTTTGGCTTGTTTCTCTAGGCCTTCCTCAATCCCAATAATTCTTAAATTTGGCCTTTTCATGATATCCCATAGTTCTTGTAGATTCTGTTCATGATTTCTTACCATCTTCTCTGTTTGTTCAACTTTGTTTTCAAGGTTAAATATTTTGTCTTCAATGTCTGAGGTTCTGTCTTCCAGGTGTTCTATCCTATTGGATATGCTTTCTATGGAGTTCTTAATTTGGTTTATTGTTTCCTTCATGTCAAGGATTTTTGTTTGGTTTTTTTTTCAATATCTCTAACTCTTTATTGAAATGATCTTTTGCTTCCTGTATTTGCTCTTTTAACTGTCGATTGGTGCGATCATTCAATGCTTGCATTTGCTCTTTCATCTCATCGTTTGCTTCTCTGATCATTTTAATTATGTACATTCTGAACTCCTTTTCTGTCATTTCTTCTGCCGTGCTGTCATTGGGTTTTATTGATGTAACATCTAAATTTGTTTGCAGCATTTTCTTTCCTTGTTTTCTCATATTGTTCAGGTATCAGAGGACCGCTGAGATATTGCAGATTTCCTCTATTGACTTACAATGTCCCTTAAGATTTCTATATATATCCCCCCTTAGACTTCAGTAGGCTGAAGTCTTGGAGGAAGTTGATAATGCGGTGCTCCACCAGGAAGCTGCCTCTCTAGGAGTGGTGGCCTTCAGGTGGGGTATACTCCCTGCTAGTGGGCAGAGGTGCCTCCACTTGTTGACCAATGGTCATCCAAAGGGGACCTAGGCTGTGGGCTGAGGCAAGGCCTGTTTGGGCCTGAGTCTCTGGTTTTACCGTCCTTGTGGGGAAACCTCACCCAGCAGGGAAGACTCACCCGGTGGGGAGGTCTCGCTGGTCAGTTCCCTCCTAGAGGTTCCCCTCAATTTACAGCTACTGCCTGGGCTGGGCTGCCTTCCTCTGCAAAGTTCCCAAGGGCCCGGCCCTACCTCCTGGGCCTGGGAGCCTCACCCTTTGCAGATGAATCTCCTTAGGCTGCCCCTCCTCAGAGAATCTTCCTGCAGGCCTGGAACCTTCGCTCCGCCCTAAGCCTGTCTCTGTGCGGCTCCTCCACCAAGAAGCCTCCTAGATCCTGGGACCCTGCTGTGCACCTAATCACCTGGCTATGCGGCCCCTCCTCTGAGCAGCCACCTGGGGCCCTGTACAATCGCTCTGAATCCCAGAGACCCTCCACACGCCTCTTCCTCCAGACAGCCGCCCAGTATTCCGGTGCGGTCACTAGGAGTCCAAGAAACTCACTGCGTGCCTCCACCTCCCACCAACCACCTGTAGCCCTGGGCAATCAATCACTCCGAGTCGAAGTGACCCTCCCCGTTCCTCCTCCTTCTCCAGATAACCCCCCGGGTGTTCAGGAGCGGTCGCTCTGTGTGGCTCTGAATCCACGTGACCCGCTGCACAGGTCCTCTGGGCAACCGCCCGGAGCTCTGGTGCGGCCACTCAAGACCAAGAGTCCCACCACGCTTCTCCTCCAGGCAGCCCCCCTGTGTTCAGGAGCTGTCACTTTAAGTCCAAACAACTCACCACTTGCCTTCTCCTCTGAGCAGCTGCCTGGAGCGCTAATGCAGTCACTGTGAGTCCAAACGACCCGCCGCGCTCCTCCTCCTCCTCCTCCTCCTCCGGGCAGGCCCCGGTGTTCAGAAGTGGTCTGAGTCCGAACAGCTCGCCACGCAGCCCCTCCTCTGGCAACCGCCTGTAGCTCTGGCGTAGTCACCCCGAATCCAAGCGGCCGTGCTCCTCTTCCTCCTCCTCGTCCTCAGGGCAGGCCCCGGGGTTCAGAAGTGTCGTTCTGAGTCCAAACAGCTCGCCGCGCAGCTTCTCCTCTGGCAACCGCCTGTAGCTCTGGTGCAATCACTCTGAATCCAAGCGGCCACGCTCCTCCTCCTCAGGGCAGGCCCCGGTGTCCTGAGTCCACACAGCTCTCCTCGCCACTCCTCCCCTGGGCAGCCGCCGGAGCCCCAGTGGTGGCTCCGAGTCCCAGTGCTGTGCCGAGCGGCCTCCTTTACGGCGCTCCCAGTTGTCCGAGTTCACTGCTCCAGCGGGGGGAGGGGCGTCTCGCCGGCAGCTCTACTTCACAAAGTTTCCTGCGTTCAGGGACCACCGTACCATCCGGGACGCCTTCCCAACGGGTGAGAGTCACCCGGCTGCTTTGAGTTGGTCCCAAGTGTCTCAATATCTCCTCTTTTGAATCCTGAGTCCTGGAGCAACATGAAATGCAGCCACCCTCTAGGCCGCCATCTCAAAACTCCCCTCTTTCAGGGCTTTACATACATCATTCTATGCCCTTCTGTTCTTTAGAGTTTCTGTTGAGAAATTTGCTGTTCTTTTGGTGGGTTTGTCTTTACATGATTTGGCATTTCTCTCTCATAGTTTTTAATATTTTTTGATGTACTTTTGGAAGTTTAATTGTAATATGTCATGGAAGTGTTCTTTTCTGGTCATGTCTATTTGAGGTTCTATATGTCTTCTGTGGCTAGATGTTCATATCTTTCTTGAGATTTGGGAAATTTTCTGCTGTTAATTCACTGAATAGGTTTTCTATTCCCTTAGCTTGCATCTCCCACCCTTTTCTATACCAATTATCCATATGTTTGGTTCTTTAATAATGTCCCTTAGATCTTGTATTTTCTATTTATTCTTCTTCATTTATTTTCTTTTTAAAAATTTTTTATATATATTTTTAGTTGTTGATGGACCTTTATTTATATGCGGTGCTGAGAATCAAACCCAGTGCCTCACACATGCTAGGCAAGTGCTCCACCACTGAGCCACAACCCCAGCCCATGTTTTCTTTACGACTGTCTGAATGTGATAATTCATCGACTGTGTCTTCAGACCCTGATATTATTTCTTCCACGTGCATAATCTATTGGTGAGGCTTTCACTCATGTATTTTAAAATCTGACTTATTGAGCTTTTATTTTTATGACTTCTGTTTGATTCTTTTTCAGGGAAAATGCATCTCTTTATTCAACTGCTTTTTTTTATATCCTGAATTACCTTTCTTAATTCACTTATCTGGTTAATTATGTCCTCTTCCAATTCATTAATCTTTTCAACAGTCATTCCTTTGAATTCTTCATCTAGCATTTCATACACTGTTATCTTTGAAATCAGTTACTCCAGAGTTATAAAGTTTAGGAGGTGTCATGTTGCCTTTTTTCCATTTAAAAAAAAATGTTTATATGTTGAGATTTGCACATCTGGTGGCCTGAATATCTCTTTTACTTTTACGTGAGGGTCTTCTTAGTAAGCAGTCTTTTGTTGATCATGTGCCCTGGGATATTAGCTTATTGTATAGTGTTGAGTTTAATTCCAATTTGACTTTGTAGCCTAATTATTTGATTTGAATTATACAGCAGAGCCCTGATTTAGTCATAGGTCCATTTAAAAAAAAATCCACTGATTTTGGGTCAAATGCTTTTCCAGAGGGAAAATCTGGGAATTCAGCATATCTCAAGGAAAGGTCAAGTATTTCTCACTGTTGTCAAAGTCCTTAATCTGGTTCCAGTAATTAATATGTTCTCAGTCTAAATCCTTAAATGACTGCATTTATGGTCCATAACCATGCCTTAATTAATTGTGTGGAAAAATTAAACTTGCCTTAAAAATTCAAGTTCATAATCACATATTTCCATAGTATTTCACAATATGAAACAATTTTCTAAAATATGAACTCGTGGTCTTTTTGCATAGCAGACATAATATTGAATGTGACAGTATTGAAAAACAATTTCATAAATAATATAACCAATTAAATAGTAATGTCCAGAGATTTAAATCTATAAATCAAACTATTAACCTGGTAAACAAGTTATGTTCTATTTTCTAACTTGAAAAATAGAACAAAATAAAATCAATGTCACAAAATCATATTATGACTGAAGTTTGGCTAGGAAGTAAAGATAATTGAATTTATTTTGTGCTTGCCTAAATGTTCTATTGATAATCCAGTAATATTTAAATGAGTGATCAAATACATATATAATTCACAAATTATGATAATTATAATCCTCAAAATTTGGTTTTTCTTTTCTTCTTGAAAAATTATTAATTTATGTTATTCCTGGTCAAACTATGGAATTTACTTATTCAAGAGTTACTGCATTCAAGCTATTTTAGAAGGAATTGACAAATTAATTCTGTAATTTATCTTAAAGTTTCTTCTAATATAATTTTCTTCATACTTAGGAGCAGGGTCTATTTCTAACATTGTCAGAAACCCAACACTGAAAACCTCATGGCATTTGGATATAATCACCTTTTGTTTAGTAGATGTAGAGCAAGAGATATGGAGCTAGCCTCATTGTGTAGTCATAAGAGGGGATGGTTAGGGTAATGGGCACTGGTGTGCTGGAGCTGGCTCCACTGAAGACATCTTTTCCAACTCTGATAACATCACATTGGGAGGTCTGAATCAGCATGGTGGGAGTTGTTATACTTTACAAATCAGTACATACTACAAAGAGGGTCCCTCCTGATCCTCTTGAGCAGGTTTTATAAAAAAAAATTTTGTATTTGTTCTAATTTGTTGTACATGACAGTAGAATGCATTTATATATTTTGATAGATCATACATAAATGGAGTGTAATCTCTCATTTTTCTGATTATGCATATTGTAAGAAACATCAGCATATTGCTGGTAAGGATTGCATGGTGTATTGGATTCTGAGTGACTGAGATATCAAATATTCCTTTTCATACATTTCTTTGTGTATGTGTTGGTGATAGCAGATTTAATATTGAATGTGAATGCAGAACCCTCTAGAACACTGGATCCTCTTTGCCAAGTTTAAGGGCAGTGCTGATCTCTCAATAAACTGGTACTTTTGAAAGTAGCATTTTCTTTAATTCTTTAAACGAAAAGAAATTTTGCAAAGATGATTTTTTTCTCTTACAGAAGATTAAATATTTTACCTATTTGGTATTCATTTTATTGGTAAAAAAAGCTATGTGTTGGCCACCATAGTAGAATATCCATTTTCTTAGTCAAAATTGATACAATGTTCTTAACTTGTTTTTTCTTTTTCATGGTCACTAGAGCAGATTTTATAAAAATTGATCCAATTATAAAAATGAAATATTTCTGGACAAAAATATCTAAGGAAGTGGTGTGTGTTACTAAAGTAGCATTAATTGTTTAACGTTTGGAAAGATGGATTTTAACCTTCCAAAGATTCTTGATTAGCCAAAAGATATCAGCAAGAAGAGGGGATATTCTAGGAAAAAAGTGGGCTGGTCAGATTAACTTTGCTCAATTACACTGTTGTAGTACATAAAAAAAATAAGGAAAAATATCACAATATAACTTTCGCTTTAGATAATCTAAAAAAGACAAAAGGGTTGGGTTGCCAGGAACTGAGCATGGTAATTAAGAAACTGATTTATAAAGCAGAGAAGGAATTCATGTCACTACCCAACACAAAGCAAATCTTCCAATATGGAATTATTTCCATCTTGTTCTTTATATGATAGAATGCTTAGTCCAGATCCCTGTCAGCTCATATAACTTATGCAACTATTCATCCATTCAGCTCCAAGGCAAAAGATTAGTAATTCATATTTGCTTTATGAAAATATGATTGTAAAAATATCTGGACATATGTTGACCATCAAAACCAGGTACTGTATCTTTTCCTCAGAATTACTTTAACTTATTAAATATGTTTAATATATTGTAGCATTTACATTTATAAATTCATTTAGTTCAGGATGCTTTTTTGTGCATATTTTTTGTTTATAAAAATAAGCCTGGTTAGAATTAGGCCTTGTATTAAAAAAAATTGAATTTGAAGTTTTTTCCTAGTTTTGAATTGAGAATTCATTTTCTAAGTTGAGCAGGAAGCTACAGCAATTCTATGAGAAGCAGAGTAACTTAAGAGGAATATGTATGCTAAGAAATGCAACCGAACTCTTGTATATTCCATGCTTTTAAAGTGTGGAGGAAAACAAGGAGCTGCTTAGCTCTATTTAATAAATTCTCTCTGATGTCTATGCAGTCATGCTTCTATCTGTGGTTTTGGCCACTGTTATGTAGATGACTTTGTGCTGGTGACTGGGGAGTGGAGGAAGAACTTTATGCGGGTACAGAACACGAGCTCCAATCCTAACTTAGTACATCTCCACCTGAGATTTGAGATGACCATTGTGCCAGCCCATACCTGTTTGCTTCTCCAAAAAAGAGGAAAGGACATTGGCAGGATCTGGGGTAAGGGGCGCCCTGCAGGATGAGTCAGGATCTCACAAATTACACTGCTTGTTCGTCTTCTTTTGCGTTTCATTGACAACATTTCATTGTAAGCCTTTCTAGTCCTAATTTTTTGATAGGACTGAGATAGAAAAGGGTAGCTGAATCTCAATTGGCATTGAAAAGGAAGCAGGTATTAGACTGAAGGCATCGGACCAGTGTGTAGAAGGAAAAATATCATGGACATGGAGCCTGGGGGTGGAGCTCAGTGGTAGAGTACTCAGCACCTGGGGGGCTCTGCTTCTGTCTCAAGCCCTGTTTAAAAAAATCACAAACACAGAACTTTAAAAAAGAGTCAGGGTTTATAGTCAAAGTTTCAGAATCTGGAGAGAGATTTTTTAAAATTACAGAAAATTCTTTAACACTTCAGTCTTTAGTAGAACTGTAGAAAGCAATCAGTAGGTAATCTCATAGAACACTATTTGCATATTCACACTTTCATGTCTTTGCTGGAAATGAAATTTTAAAATGTGTCCTTCCTCAATTACATCCTGTATTGACTTTTTTTCTCCTGCCTATTCCAGGTGATTAAAAGCTAAAGGATGTGCTTGGTATGTCCAGGTCTCTGGTAGTTGTTTGTAGGGGCTGTTGTGGGGGCACTGTCCCATTACCCTTTCAGGAAGGTGCCCCTTATTTCCCTGAGCATTGGAAGCTGATGATGTTCACCTAAGTCCCTCTGTGGGAATTGCCCTAGACCAGTAAGAGCCAGCTTAGCCAAGTTTTCACACCAGGATTTTGCCTTTGTTCCTGCTCTATGACTCTCCCCAACAGCCCATATCCACTGAAGGCAAGGCCTCCTCTTTGTCTTCCAGGGACAACTCTGAAGAATGACTTCAGCTCCAGGGCTTCCTGTAGGTGTGGATAAGGCTTTTATTGAGATTCTGTCACATTCCTGTCCCTTGCTACACCCTGTCCTATTTCCTTCCTTTCCTGTAGAAATAGTGAGCCAATAAAGCAGCTGCATCCAAATCTTGTTTCAGGATCTCATTTCTTACACTATTGCTGATGCAAACTTGGTCTGACATGGTGTGATTCATTCTTGTTGACCAGAGCTACACGTTCAGGTCTAGTCACATGCGCAGGCTACAGTGGGGTTTAACCCTTGAGTTCCTAACAGTACAGGGTACAAAAAAAGTGTACCCTCTTATATAGTCACTTTTCCTGCAGTATGCATATTATATTAAAATTTCTCCAGTTGATTACGTGATGTGTAAAACCAGCTCTTCTCCAAACTTTGGGCATATGTTCCCTCAATGTTTATGGCGGGTATTTATAGTTTGGAAATGAGGTGTCCCCCCAAATCTTCTCTTAATGCAGAAATATTCAGAGGTCAAATGATTAAGTTATACAAGCTGTAACCTAATCAGTCCATTCTAGTTTGAACGGACTGACTGGATGCTAACTGTACACAGATGTGGTGAGGCTAGAGGAAGTGGGTCACTGGGGCTGTGCCCTGCAAGGTTATATCTTTCCTTCTCTCACTCTCTCTGCTTCCTAATCACACTGTGAACTGAGCAGTTTCCCTCCACTGGGCCCTTTACCCATGATGTGCTGTCTCATTTTGGACCCAGAGAAATACTATCAGTCATCTGTGGACTGAGACTTCTGAAACTGGGAATCAGATTAACTGTTCCTCCTCTATGTTACTCTCGTTGAGTATTTTGGTAACAGGAATACAAAAGCTGACTAAAATAATGGGTTTTACTTTGGGGTTCCTGGTTTCCATTTTTGCCAGCATACCTTATATAAGACCATGAAAATCCACTACAAAGTCTAACCTATGAAATCACAAAAAAAAAAAAAAAAAAGAATCCTTAGAAATTTTTCTTTTGCTAGTAACATATTAAGACCTGTTTTTTTTTTGTTTTCCCCCTGAGCATAGTCCTTTCCCTGGATTGTAGTTTAATATTTTATTATTGTGGAATTGTTCATACATATTCCCGCATCCTCCACTCTCTGTTCCTTGGACTACTTCCGCCCTCCCTGGCTTTGCTTCAGTCAGCTTCCTTACATCACTCTCTCTCTACCTCATTAGTCATTGGAGTTACATATCAATGTTTTACTTTTTTTCTGTTATATATCCTTATGTTTTAACATAGAATCTCTGCTCCTCTATCATGTAATTTTGTTGTTTTCCAAATACTGGTTCCTCTTTTTGGAATTATCACCAGTAGATATGTTTCAATTTTGGCAAATTGCGTGTACTGGATCAGAATTGTTTGTGAATGTCAAAAAATGTAAAGAAGTAGATTAATGTACATGGGTATTTCACAGAGAAGGTTTTTTTTTTTTTTTTCTTTTTTAACACATGCATGCTCTTTTTCTCCTTTGTGCACGTATTGTTAATTTTGCGTAAAATTCTTTTCCTTACTTTGTGCACCTGGCAAAATAAAACTTGGCTTATATATGACTGCTTCCTTGAAGCTTCCCATCACCTCTCCAGATCCCTAGCTCTTACTCATTGCATCATCTCTGCACTGGGTGCCTGTTGTTATAATGGCAGCCACCTCTTGAATTATAATAATAACTATTATACTCATATAGCTTTACTTATCTTTCTTCCTGAGATTCTTGAAAAGAAAATTTTCACACCTGTCATCTTTGTATTTCTAGTTTCCAGCCTAGTGCAGAGCATAGATAACATGATCCATGAGTGCTGGTGGAATCTTAAGTAAGGTATGTCTATTTAAAAATGGTGAATGGAAACATTTTCTGTTTATGTGGCAATTGTTCAATATTCTCATGATTGAAAGGAGCACAGAAATCACTCTGGGTTAGTTGATGATAAATGTTATTGCTTAAAAAAAAAAAATGCCATGAAGAAAAGTTGATTGAAAAGTAGCTGTTGTACCGTTGTAAACAAATCAACATCTTTGTTCTGCATATACTATTGGGAACCCCTACTGAAAAATCTAGAAATATCTAAAAGAATGGGAAATTATAGAAAAGTAGACAAAATTTAAAAATTCATTTTCCACATGGGACATGTTTAAATTCAGGAACTGCTTAATGGGAACAGTATTCATATTTTTACAGGTGTCAATTCACTCCTGTTTCCAGAAGTAATAGATTTGTGTATTTGATTTGTGCACATAATGGTCCTCATTTTCTCAGGTTTAGCTCTTTGCTTGACTTTTCTGTTCTTTCCAAGAGGAGACTGCTCACAGCAGGAGAATTCCATGCTGAGAAACTGACAACACACGCTTGTCTTTCAATGGGATTCTAATTCATTAAAAAATGAACCAGGGCTTCATTCGCATTATAATTCTCCACATGAGTCATGGACCATAAGGTGCAATCTCAAGCTTGTCTTTAATTTTGGTGAAGCAATGTCATTCTAATTCAGGAAAGGATTCAGGAGATTGTGGCTGTTAAATTTATTCTAACTGAATGATAGAATTTTGTAGCTGGAAACAACTTTTTATGTCACTAAACAGACTTCTTTGTTTTATAGATGAGCAACCAGAGGTCTGCAGACATTTCATTCCTGACTCAAGGGTAAAGAGATGGAACTGAGGTCAGGGATCTTTCTACTACAACAAGTTGATTTTATCATGCTATAGTTTGGATATAGTCCCCCTCAAATCCCCCCACTTATAGTTCATGTGCTGGTATGGGATGTTAAGGTAGTGGAACCTTTAAGAGATGGGGTCTAGAAGAAGGTAAACACACCATTGTATTCCACCCTCATGAATGCAATGAGGCCGTCTTTTGAGAGAGGGTCAGGGCTCCTGGAACTGGACTAGTTCCCGTATGAATGGGTCGTTATGAGCTAAGATTCCTCAGCTTACTCTCTGGCTTCTTTACTTGCCTGTGATCTCTCTCTCTCCCCATCTCCTCTTTCTTTCATATGATCCTCCCATGCAATGCCATCTGACCCTCAACAGAGCTAAGCAGATGCCCATGGCATGTTCTTGGACTTCCAGAACTAAACAAACCTCTTTTCTTTAAAAGTATCTAGCCTCAGGTATTTGGTTCTAGCAACAGAAATGGATGAAGACAACCATACAACTTTTGTTTCTCATTGAACTCTGTGAAAGGCTGAATACTTTAAAGTTATGCCCAAATGCATGAATTATTCCTACTGTGATTATATTTTCCTCTCCTTCTGTGTAAGCAAAATTATGGCCACCAAAGATGTCTCGGCCTTTTCCCACAAAACTTGAGAATGTTATCTTATAAGGCAAAATAAACTTTACAGATGGAATTAAGACTGTGGACCTTAATATAAGAAGATTTATAGGAAAAGTATAAATACATGAGTCTTTAAAAGTGGAAGAGAAGGGCAGAGGAGTAAGTCAGAAAGATGAGATGGGAGAAGAAAAGGAGACATCCAACAAAGACACCGTTGTTGACTTTGAAGATGGAAGAAGGAAGGCAAGAACCAAGGGATGCTGGGAGCCTTCAGAAGCTTGGAAAGGAAGGGAATGTTCTGTCTGCTGGGTCCTACCGGAAACAAACAAACAAACAAACAAACAGTTGAGAGTCAACGGAAAGAAACCGAGACCATGAATATCTTGATCTCTCTTTGTCATAATTTGTCAATGTAGCAATAGGAAAAAATATGCACCCTCCAGCTGCACTCCTGGCCCCTGCCCCACCTTCACGTCCTCCTTGAAGTCACCATTGCCATTGCCTTCATCATGGTCATTGCCCCTTGTGGCCATCATCACTGTCTCCCTCAGTCCTGCCAGGGGGTTCTATTAACTTTTCCTGACAATCCAGGGAATGGAGTTATAGAATAGCAAGCAACTTTGTTTTGTGGGTTACATACATAGGAAGTATAGGACCACCTGTCTCTGGGTAAAAAAGGATGTCAACTTTGTGGGTAGGCCACAGTCTTAAGACCTCATTGTTTATTTGGGGTATCATTTCTTTATGAGTGATCTAAAGGGACTAAAAAAAGAAGAAGAAAAACAATGCTTCTCTGCCTTGGCACACTCTGGCATGTGGGCAAGAGACCATCAACAGGGTTTAGCAACAGAGGAAGATGAAATATGTATTTATAAACAAAAAAATAAAAAAAAATATATTTTAGGCATAGACATGAAAGGAGCACAGCATTTTGAGTGAGAATATTTCAGGATAGTATGCAGTGTGGCTCAACATTCATCTACAGATTTAGAGATTATTAAGAAGATCATATCTGAGTTAAGAAAAGCCTTTGCTCCTTAGATAAGGAGATTTTCTATTCTCTCCATTACCAATGAAGTTCAGATTAGCTAAGCACTGCAGCATGCTTACATCATCTGAATAAAATTGGCTGAAAATACCCATTTTGGTCTCAGAGTGTAAAAGGATGCATGGGATAGATGCTTACCAAGTACCATTTGATGGTGATTCCAAACCTGTAGATGGCAGCGAGGCCCAGAGGCCGGTAAGTCTGTGCTACAACATTAGAGTGCCAGGTGGGGGGTGCCAGGCAAATACAAAGGAAATGGTGGGATTAATGGAGGTTAGAGAGGAGATGTGGGAACAGCGGAGGTCAGGGAAGCTTGGAAAGCAAAAAAAATATGAATAAATAAAAAGGGTAGAAAAGAGGCTCATAGAAACAAAACAGATTTTCATGTGCATCCTGAAATCCTGAGCTGAAGCCTTTGTAAAAGTAAGAAAAAGATCAGAGGGTGATGCTCACACTCCCTGGGCAAAGGTGATGGGCTCACAATCAGGGCTCCCCGTCTTTCTGAGAACCAGGCAACATCCTGTTCCTTGTTGTCTGTAGGAAATGGAGGAGAGCAGGGTCAGGGAGACTGAAAACTGCTAACCAATATCCCAAATATATTTTAGGCATAGACATGAAAGGAGCATGTTAGTAATAGATCACTAATACAATTCTGGATGTCAAAGTTCCCATTGACAATGCTACTTTTATAGCCCTCTTGCAGCAAGGTGTGCCTAAATGGTTATGCTATAGTCTTTGGAACAACCGGGGAAGCTATGTGAGACTTCCACAAGGCTAGGAGCCTAGAGAAAGCTCGATCATCAGAAAGAGCACCATTTGGTCCTCTCCCATTACTTCTAGCAGCCATTTTATATCATGAGGTGACACTGAGAACAAAAGTCGAATTTAGGGTGGTAGAACCAAAAGGTAGAAGAATTCTTAGTCACACCAGTTTTGGATGTTCTATCTCTGTGCTTGGGAGAAACATGGAATTCAGTGATTATTGAGACAGTGTTAGTGTGGGTTTTCTATATATTCAAGGTAACATAATCCCAACTGATAACAATAGTTGCACTGGTTTGAGTTGTCATGGAAACAAACATCAAAATGGGATTAGACATGTAAGAGATTTATGAAGAGAAAAATCTGTGAAAAGAAAAGGGGAGGGAACCAGAAGAGGTGAGGGAAGTCTTGGGAAGGAGAGGGAAAGAAGGGTAGACAGGCAGCCTCTCAGTCTGCAGTACAGCATCTACGAAAGTTTTGGCTGGGCCTATGTGAGTCCCCCAGTGGAAGCTGCCCTGAACTCTGTCAGGCATGGGTATCCCTGCAGGCACGCAACTGCTGTGGGTCCCGGTATTTGGCTGGTATCGGCAAGTGTGATAGTGGATTCAGAACACAGAAACTGGGGCCATTCATCCGTGCCATTCTCGCAGCAAGGCAACTGGTTCTGGTACATTTCCATGGCTGCCCTAGCAGCTCAATATTGTTTGTCCGGTTGCGTTCTGATTTCCCTTTTTCAAAAATATTCTTAGAGATCTCGCTGGGGGCCAACTGTGCAAAACACTTTCACTGGGACAAAGCCAAACACTATGCCCCTGGTGGCCTCTGGTCACAAATGTCCCTTGATGGTTCAGGTGCCTGTTCTAGGCTGCATTCATTTTGGAAGTGAGAGTAAGAAGGCATACTTTGGTGGTTTCTCCTAGTTTGGAATGGTCAAGAAGAACTGAGGAATCTTGACATAGACCAGGTGATGCTGGCACAAGGCAGGTCGGAGAAGCTTGAGACTGGATGGTGGAGAATGCTGGTCTCACTCCTGTCCACTGCCACAATTCAGGAATGACACTCCAGCGGCATCCTGCCAGAAATGTCAGGTCCAGAAATGTACTACAAAGGCTATAAATGGAAAAATGTGCTTTGCCTATTGACTTGCTTGTATAAATAGCTTAAAGATGTTTTCCAAGTGCAAATCCCTAACACTTTTAAATTTTTATTTCACCCAGGAGGAAGAAAATACTCATTAAAGGATCCACAAACCCCAGCTTCTTGGTAGGAATTTTCAGCTCATTACATGGTAATTAATACTAATCTATATGCTAAGAAAGCAATCCCTTTTCTTTGTTCCAATTTTTATATTGCTGCTCTGCCAGACAACCAATAAAAGTAAAACAGAATCTTTTTTTTTAAAGAGAGTATGAAGCAAATAAAAATTTTCATGCCTAGAATAAAGAGATCTATACATTTTTAGGTTCTTGATGATAAAAGTTTATGATCATTTGCAAAATTATTACCATTACTACAACACTTTGCAACAACCAGAGACCCCACGCCCATGAAAATACAAATAGTAGGAATTGGAAAACTCTTTAAATCCTTTTTAAATAAGGTTTTACCTGGATTTGATTACTTAACAACGTGAACTTACTAAATGAGATAATATTCCATATTATCTCTGGTACAGAGAGGCCAGGCTCATTATGGAATTTAAGGTGTGGTTTCTGATGATTTTTCCACACTATATCATACAGAATAAAAGTGAGATAAGTAGCGTGGTTCATAAGAATGTGAAATATAGAGTGTTTTAGTTTGCATTTCTACATACATATTTTTTGGAAAAGTCATAACAATTTGAAAAAGAGGATAGAGAAGATACAGCTTTCATTTTCCTAAGACCTCAGGAAATATTAATGATGATGATGCTGGTGATAAACGTGAAAACCATGAAGAAATATGTAAGGATAGGCATGGGGGGACCGGTGAGAAAGGAGATGCACACTGAATACCTTCTCTAAATAAAGGATAGGACATGGACACCACATTTGTGAATTTATATAATATTGAAAGGACATGATACACATTAAATTTTCACTTCATGGAAAAATTGAATTTATGCAAACTCTCCCAAGTTAGGAATTTATTAAAATCTTATACATTTACAAAGATGGCAGCTCAAGTGGTTGGTAAATGTGTTTATGCCATTGTCAAGTATGGCTCCACTTTAATTGGGAAAAGAAGGACCTGCCATCTTGTATTAAGACTAGGGGTGTTGCTGTGCCAGTTCTGTGTTAGGTCAAGTCTTCAGCAATATGTCCTTGCATGCACTGTGACCGATGTCCACTGTGTTTTGGGGTTGGTATTTTGAAATACACAGACATTGCCAGTTAGCCCAGTGGGGGATATAAATAAGTATATAGACACTTTGAAAAGTGAAAGATCTGCAATGAGAAAGTCATGTACAGAATGTTTACAAAGTAGAGAGAAGGGACATGTAATCCACCTTTGAAAATAGTAAGACAATCAAAAGGAACGGCCACCTCAGTCAACTTATGTAGACAAGTGGAAGTTAGCCTCAGAAATTGCTGGAGGATGTGGGTGATTATTAAAGGAAAATGATATTCAGGTAGAGGGAACAGGATATGCAAAGACATGGAAAGGAAGAAGTATTTTGGCTAGTCTGGAACACCATAAGTGATAAAGCTGGAGAGATTGGCAGCCATATTATTTAGAACTGTTCTAAGGAGTGTGAACCAAGCGAGATACACATACTTCCTTCAGAGACTCTATGTCTGCCATGTGACCAAATTTCGATTTTATCAGAATCACTCTGAAAGCAATGGAGGATGATTGGAGGGATGCAGAGCAGAGGCAATGTAAGACATTACAAGGATTAAAACTGAAGCAGCAGAGGTGAAAAAGAAAAAGTTACACTGAGTGACTTTTATGCAGAAAGTGAATATGTCCTGATGACAGGTTAGTTTAGTGTTGGGGAAAGATGAGTCATGGATGAAGATGAATGCATGACTATATGGAGATATCAGAATAAACAGAACTTATAAATCAATTGGATACCGGTGCTGAAGAACAGAGAAGATTTCTATAACCATTACATTTTAGACTTGAATTGTATGCAGTAAACGATTAACTCAGTAGATCTGATTTTTTGAAAACTCTTCAAATGTCAAAGAAAAATTTGACCCTTGCCCACTTTCTGGGATAGAACCCCTGATCCCTGAGATTATCCTGCCTGTTAAGATGGCCCTTGTTTACCCAAGGCCTTGGATTGTGCCAGGTAGTCTATGATAACTGTGTGATTTATGGTGGGGCCCTTTGGTCATGCAGTATCAACTTGACCTCTGGAAAACTGGACATTAAATAACTAACGTCAGCCACGGGAGCAGTCAGCCAAGCCTATGTGACCAACTTCCAATAAAACTCCTTGACAAGGCTCAAGGACCTCCCTCGTTGGCAATCCTTGTGTGTGCTGTCACATATTGTTACTAAGAGAATTATGCACTGTCTGTAAAAATCACTGGCTGAATACAACTGGAAGCTTGTGTCTGGTTTCATGTGTTCTCTGCCTCATGTGTCTTTTACCTTTGCTGATTTTAATCTGTTTCTGGTCACTACAATAAATGGTAACAGTGAGTACAAAACTTTTCTGAATTGTCTAAATCCTTCTAGAGAATCATCCAAACTGAGGATGAAGCCTTGGGGACCCCTGAACATGAATAACCAATTGGATTATGATGAGGTCATTTGTGAATTAGTGAATAGATGAAAAGACATGGATTTGGAGGAAAAGACAAATTTGGTTTTGAACATATTGAGCTGAGGTGCTTAGGGAACACGGAAGTAGAGATGTCCAGCAAGAAATACATGTAAACATGGAATGGAGGAGAGAGATATTATTTAAATACACATGTAAGGCTAAGATTATCCTGGGAATAAGAAAGGAAAGTTAGAGAAAAATGCAGGGAAGCCCAATCTTTAAAGGAAAGAGGAAAGACTATCTTAAAACAAAGATGCAATCATGAAATTATTGGAATTTCAAAAGTCAAGGGGAAAAATATTCCACGAAGGAGTTATTATCTAAAAATATGCCAAAAGGCACAGAAAGGCCAAGTAATACTGGAATTTAAAATAATGGCATTGGTCTTATTAACCCTGAGTTACAGATGAAGAAGCAGAGGCTCCTTGAGTTGTGGTAACCTAGCAAAAGTCACAAAGAAAGTGGCTGAAGGTAGACAGCCCCTGCTCTTCTGTGCCTGGTCAGTCTCACTTGTTCCAGACATGGCTCTGGGATTCCTTTCTGCACAGTGCCCTCCCTGACCACACCAACCTACTCTCTTTACCTGTCTCACTTCCTGTCACACAGTCACTGTTGCACGTCTACTGCGTGTGGAGGCATGCGATCTCTCAGTGAGACTGTAAGTTCTCAGAGGCAGGGAATTACATTTCAAAGTAGAGCTGTACAAAGCCATGCGTTATGGCATAATTTCTCACTCTCTCCTCTCGTGATTTTGCTTCAGATATAAAAAGCTAAATCTCACCCCAAGGGACGTATATTCTGTAAAGGAAAAAAAGGATCAGTGTGTAGTGGTTTTATTATGGATCCAATCTGTAGCTTATGATAACATGACTTTTTTTCTCCTTCCAGATGTAAGTAGGAATGATGTAGCTAGACACCAAAGCCTATATAGAAGTGAACAGTTAAAACTTCAGCTCTTTCTTGTGGGGAGATGATGGAGCTTGAGGGGCGGTGAGAGGTTTATGAGAAGTTAATTTAACACGAAGTAAATTCATAGAGTGATTGAGGTGAGACCATTAACAAATAAAATATTAAAAATTTGAAAAGATGGTAGTATGAATACTGCCTGGGGTGTAAGTAGGGAAATTGATTCCTGAGAAATAAGAAGTTATTTTATTTTAGTGAATTTTACTTATTACTGAACATCTTGAGTGTTTGCAGACTGAGCTGGTGAAGTCCCTCACATTAATAATGAAGGTACTTGTTCAAAAGTGGTTCCTGGGATTGAAAGTATTCTGAGCTCTGGTTGACCTCTACTTTCTTCTTTTTCTCAGGCTATTTTAAGGTTCTGAACACATCAAGAAATTGGAGGATGGGGAGAATTTTAGTCTCAATATGATACTTGTAGATTAAGTGTGTTTTGCATTTTCTGCTTTAATGACCATTCTTGTTGATTTCCTAATAGAGAGACCCTAATATGGTGGTGGTTTTGAAGTTCATGGATGAAACACCACCATGCTATTAAGCATCTCTCTCTTTCTCTCTCTCTCTCTCTTTTCTTTTTGCATCTCTTTTCAGTAGTATTGGAAAGGAATGGAAATCATTTCCTAAAGCTAGTCACCTGGCTTCAGTGAAATCATTGCTTATAGTCTTGGATATGAAAAGTTGATATATACATACTGATCCATTCAAGGTGTGTCCTCCTCAAAAAAAATTATAAGCAACTTGGGGCAAAATGGAGGGAATGTGAATGCATGAAAATAGTTCCAGCAATCTTCTGCAATTTCTCATGTAAATACTTTAGCAACTTACAACTATATTCCAATGACATAGTCAAACTTCCCAGAAATGGGAGTTCCTATCCCTGAAAATGATTAATTGGCATGAATCGTACCATTACCAACTATATCATGATTTTAGGAGATAAATTAGGGTTGAAGCTTCCCAGCAGATATTAAAATCATTAATTTATAAGGAAAATTCTCTGGTGAACTTTCAATGCAGAGTAAATCCAACATAACCAAAAATCAGTCTCAAGTTTGTCTGCAAAAGATTTCTAGAGGAAATTTCTTTTTGAAGTCTATTGTTAAAAGATGAGGTGGACTATGATATAACTCAATGGAAAAATGAATATTTAAATAAAATGGTTTTCTTCAAGATCTTATTGCTTAGTAGTGGAGTTGGCAAAGAATAAAAACTTTTCTGTATAAAAAATTTAAAGCAAATCATAAACTCTTAGGATTATTCTAACCATCTTACCTTATTGATGGGCAAACTGAGGGCCCAGAAAGAAATTTATTCAGGTCATGGAGCAAAGTTCATCTGGACAACAAGGTCCTGGTCTGCCAGAACAGTGGTCTTTTGGTTAAATAACTTAAGCTTTCATGTTCTTTAGGAAGTTGAGATTCCTTCCCAACTTGAATAGTTTTGTCCATTATTCTAGAAAAGCTACTTTACTGAGATTGGAAAAAGCATTCAGCCGTTCAGTCTGCCTGGGAAACACAGTGTGAATTTTTTTTTTTTTTACATAACTTTCTTTTTTATTGATGCACCAAAATTACATATAATAGTGGAATTGATTATGCCATATTCACACAGGACACCTAATTTTAAAATATTGTCTTCCCATTATTTCCACAAATATGGAATGTTTCTTCACTTACTAAGTTGTTTTTATGTTCCCCATTAGTTTACTTCCTAAGTTGTAGAGTTTACTTAAGTTCATAGGCAAAGTATGGTTGTAGATCTTATACACTACTGGTTTTATGATAAGAAAGATCTTTAAACACATACTTCTCTGTGCTAATATAGAGGAAATATTAATTTAAAAATTATTTTGTAACTGACCATCTTACTGTAATATTTTTAATAATGTTCTAAGTGTTAGTTGATTATCTTGTGTTTTCTTAGACCATAAAATATTTTCAATTTCAAATAATGATGGTATTTCTCACATCCTCTATAATATTTATACTTCATTTTATCTTTCAAAACAATATTAAATAATAGAAGTAGTAACGACATTCATATCTCCTCCCCTTTAATTCTTTTTTTTATTTATTTTAATTAAAAATCATAAATTTACATAGGGCAATATTGTTTGATTCATTCCGTTACTTTTTTTCCCTTCCCCCCACTCCTCCCACCCCTCTTTTCCCTCTATACAGTCCTTCCTTCCTCCATTCTTACCACCCTCCTTATCCCTAACCCTAAACCTAACCCTAACCCAAACGCTAACCCCTCCCACCCCCCATTATATGTCCTCATCAGCTTATCAGCGACATCATTCGTCCTTTAGTTTTTTGAGATTGGCTTCTCTCACTTAGCATGATATCACAGTGTGAATTTTGATCTCTAAATCCTTACCTGGTTTCTCAGGGAGTAGGGGAATGACCTAGACTTAGGTTTTAGTCCTCTGCACTTGTGGGTATGAATTTTATTCCACGCTACCAGGTAAAAGGTATACCATCTTACTTTCAAATATGGACTAACAGAATTTATATATGGGTCATTACTGGGATACTCTTCCCCACTGGTAGGGTCAAGTGAAAGTTTTAGCCATCTTTTCTGATGGAGAATGTTCAGGAAGGATCCCCCAATTCCGCCCCCCCCCCCCCATCTTCCACCTTCTTGGTCTTTGAGAAGCAATATATTAGGAGTGGTTTGGAGAGCAAGGACCCTAAAGTCAGATAGCTCATTCACGAGTTCCAGCTCCATTCTTTGACAGCAGTTGCAATGGTTTGAAGGGCACCTCCCACCATCTCCCTATACTCCAATTCTATGAATGTGACTTGAGGGTCTTTGCAAATGTCATAAAGATCTGCAGCTGAGATCATCCTGGTCTAACTTCAATGACAGGTGTCCTTAGAATAAGAGGAAAAGATACAGACAGAACTTAAGACCATATGAAGAGGCAGAGACTGGAATGATGAAGTCAAAAGCCAGAGAACCCCTGGAACTACCAGAAGCTGGATAGTATCTTTGGGGGCTGTGTGGCCCTGCTAACACTGAGATTTTCTATTTCTGGTTTCCAAACGGTGAGAGAATAAAATTCTATCATTTTAAGCCTCCGGGTTGTAGTAATTTATTACAGCAGCTGGGCTAGGGGTAGGGTAACTCAGTGATAAAGCACCTGCTTAGCATGCAAGAGGTTCTGGGTTCAATCCTCAGCACAGCAACAACCAAACAAAAGAGAGAAAACACACAGAACCAAACTCAGTTATCTGTTACAGCAGCTACAGAAAATGAATATGGTGAGATAGCCATGGTAAATGTATCAAAAACATTAGGTCTTGCCTTTGAGTCCATGCTGACCACTATTGATAGTGGTCTATAATGATTGTGAGCACCTGCTTCTTTGATTGTGTTATGCAAAACTTGGGGAAAGGTAGTTTGTGAACTCCAGGGCAGGTGTTACCCTGTTTTCCTAGTGGATCTTTAAGCTCTCTCCATTTGGGTAGGTAGGTTCTTGTGTTAGTCAGCTGTCACGGTTACAAAATACCTACATTAACCAACTTAATCAGGGAAAAAGTTCATTTTGGCTCACAGTATAGTTTCTTGGTCCTGTTGTTTTGGGCCTACGGTAGCGTAGTACATTATGGCAGAGACATGTGCTCGAAGATGCCAGTTCACCTCATGGCAGCTAAGAAGCAGAGAGACAGGATGGGATGTGAGTTGCAATATCTCCTTCAAGTGCACCCAGTGACCTACCTTCCTCCAACTAGGCTTGCTCTACCATTTAAAAGTTCCACCCAACTTCCATTACTGTGATATGCTGGTGACCAAGATTGTAACACACAGATCTTTGTAGAACATTCAATGTCCAAACAGTAGTTAAATATGCCCTCTAAAACTATTGTGTTTTTAGTCTGGTAGAAAAGTGCAACTCCTTTCTAATCTAGGTTGCTGTTCTGGACAGCTTGGTTGGACTGTGGACAGTGGCTCTGTCATTTATCTTTTATTACTCAAGGTGCTTTACTCTGTGTCTTTCATGTAGTAACTGTAATCCATATGCAAGACATAGTTTGCTGAAGTAATTGTAATTTTTCAGTTCGGGAGACATAAGAAGTTTAAGGACATTAAAAATGAGAGGCAAAAGAGATATGGAAGTACTTGGCATTTATTTGGAGGTAGAAGGACTGGATTTTGCTGAAGGATTACATATGGGCAATCAGAGATGAAGAATTATTATTGAAAGTTCCTAAGCTTTGCTCTGAAAAGTGGAATTAAGGTGATACTATTTAGTGAGATGGGGAAGACCAAGAAAGTAACAATTTTGTTTTATTTTGATTTTCATTTTTTTTCTTTGTGGAGTGAAGTTGAAAATCGAAAGTTATCTTTTGGACATGTTCACTTTGAGATGTATGATAAGTAAAACATTAGAAATCAGGCTTGCAACTGAGCACATCAGTTTGGAGCCCAGGAAAGGACTCAAAAGTGGGAAATTGAATTTCTGATTTGCTGGCACATACACAATATTAGAAGGTGTTTGAGGTCATCTGGGGAGGAAGCATAGACTGAGAGGAGGTGGTGCACACTGAACTAAGCCTTGGGTAAGTTCTAACATGGCTGACATTTATTATCAGTTATTTCCAATATGTTTCTTTTTCTTTAGCAATCACTTTTAAAAACCCGAAACTTCTATTTTATAGGATTCCCAGTCTCAGAGTGTTCAAAAGAATTACACATTCTATATAATTTTGTACTGCTTATTTTGCCAAAAAAAAAAAAAAAAAAATTCCGTTAAGGTGTACAGTCATTCCTCGCCATTGCTTTATGAGAAGCCTAACTTCTTAAGAGACCTGTAATTTTCCTTTTAATTTTTGATGTGAACAGTCTGTCGATAGGTTTTAGTCTGTTAATTACTGAAGCTTTATACTGGTTTCAACTCGTTAGAAAATGTTTAAATTTGATACCATTAGGGGAAATGCTTCATATGTCTTTTTTATACTTTTCTGTTCTCAAAAGCATTTATAAACATAGCAGCTAAGGTTTCTTATCCAGGGAATAGCACTGATTTTATTAAATGAGGTACAATTTGACTCTCCAACCCACTATCGGTCTCTCTCTAACAGCTGGTATTGCCATGGCCTAGCAAACCCCAACCTTCTCAATCATTCTGACTTCTTATTAAGACCTGAAAATGCAGTTTAGAAAAAAACTGGTTCCCCAGCACCAAGAAGGGGGATCTAAAAGGATCACAGGTCACAGTGAAATTATAGTCATTTGGGAGCAGGAGATGTAGTTCAGAGGTAGAGCCCAAGCTTAGTACATGCGAGACCCTGGGTTTAATCTTGAGCAACCCCTCCCTCCATTTGGCAGAATCCTACAAGGTTTTTACCTATATTTATTTGACAGAGACCCTCTGCAGAAAACACACACACACACACACACACACACACACACACCAAAAAACAAGACACACACAAATAGTTAAATGTTCTGTTTCCCATGCCTGTCTTTTCCCACTCTCATGTAATAAGTCCATTTACAGGACATCTTTATAAAAGGGCACACACTTGCTCAGTGGATATCCTTGACAGCTAAGCCTCCTTTGGAATTTCTGAAACCAGAAATATGTAGGAGAAGAAAGAACTGGATCTGACACTCAGTTCTCTTCTCAGCTAATACAACAGATACTTAATGCTCAGCCATGCCTTCTTTCCAGTAATAAAGGCCATGCTGGGTTTTTGCCAGTGCTATTCGCTCCCACTATAAATCTTCTAATGCCACTAGAATGCTTTATTTTTCAGGTTCCTCCTGATCTTCTTCTCACTGTGATTTAGCAGAAAAACCCACACACTGCCAGATGATCCTATACAATTACAGGATTTATGGGGTGCTAAAACAGCCCTTGGGCAAGGCCATCAAAGGAAAGGAGCTATTCAGTTATTCCGTAGTTTGTGGGTGTACAAAAGGAAATGGTCAAAATGGCAACTGTTTATTACCAAATCTAAAGAATTTAAGCAGTTACCCAGGATAATCTGCTGGGTAAGAGGACGCATATAGGACTTACTGACAAGAATGGGGTACGGTTTAGGGTTCTTCTCTCACTGGATGAGTTTTCTAAGACATTTGGCTTATTCAAGCCAAGATATCCTTGTTCTGTAGATGAAGAACTGGTCCTTTATCCTGTCTCAAATTCTCTGCTTGGGAGAAGATGTGAATGAAATGCAGATGTTTAGAAATATAAAAATCTCATTTTGCTTTGAGTACTTAGTCTGGGAAGAAAGCCAGTAGAATCACTAATTCTGTTTTTTATTTGTTTTGTTTACTGAAAGGTTTTTGAGGTAAGAATATAAAAATTATTAAGGAAGACTTTTGATAAATGTTGAGCAAAAATTCCTGTTTTTTCCATAGTGAAATGGAAAATCATAATATTTTTTGACAAAATGTAGAGGTGTCTGATCATAGAAATCAGAATCCATGGTGATCAGAAATTGTTTTAAAGATATTTTTCCATTGAAATACCAGTGCTCTGAAAATTTTTATTCCACTTTCAGATGTGGGTAACCTAGGATTGTCATTTTTGTCATTTCCCATAGTTTATCAAAGTGATGAAGAATTGCATCATTAGAACCAAGCACTGCACAAATTACATGTGAGAGCATGCTCCAGTCTTGTGCATATAGTCTGTGTTTGCTGCTCTTTAAGTGCTGGAACAATATTTTGCTCTTCATTGTAACCCTCTCACTTACCATAATGCCTTGACTATATGCAACCTTAAAGGCAACTGATACTCAACGGCAAGGTTGCTGTATGTCATGAGTCAGTATTTAAAATGGTCCCAAGGTTTGCAGCATTCTTCTAGTCTACTCTGCTGGTTCCTGATCCCTGATTCTTTTATGTTAAGAGACACCATGAAGGAGGGTATGTCAAGTACACTCAGCCCTCTACAGAAAATCCTGGGAGGAGAATGTATGGACAGGGTCTCAGGGAACACAATACACCCCAGAAACATCAGGGAATAACAATCGTGGGGAATATATTTGAAAAAGACAACAAATGATAACTCAGTCTTTCCTGGATCTTTGTTGGGGGGACTATATTCAAATTAGTCAAAAAAAGAGATCTGCCTAGCTTTCTCATCAAACGTCATACAGATGATTATTTCAAATCTTCACCTGTGAAAGCATTCCAATGTCTCCAATGAGTAGAATATTAAACTCCAACGTTTAATGTCCCATCCAAAGGAAATCCTGTGTCCAAGAGGCACTCATGTGTATCTTACTGTGACCTGACACGTTTCTCCCCGGCCTTTGTAATGGTGAGTGATGGAGGGTGGTTGGATCCAAATGTAAAAGTGCAGGTGCTAGCTTGTGTTCATTCCCAGGATCACAGTGTCTGCCAAAGTCTGTGAGACTGCATGAAGGGGGGAGCTTTTCATGTAACTTCTATTATTCAAAAAAATGTTCTTCTTCATGCCAGTTCTCAAGCCTAAAATTGAGAGGCCTCCCAGACGTTTTTAGGTGGTTATTACAAAAGTAGCTCAAACATGTTCTTTTGTTTCCCATTTAAGTCAGTTCAGACAAAAATTACTTCGGTTCCAACTGGAAGTGAACAGTGTTTAGATCCAGAGGTTGAAGGAATTTCTCAAGCACACAGTCATCATCATGGCTTTCATTTATTAAATATTGTGCCATGTGCTTTTACCTCTCAGCGGCACTCTGAGAACTAAGTGTTGTTTACTCCATTTTACAGACAAGAACACTGATGTTCAGAGAGGTCAAGTAAATCCACCAGGCTTGCTCAGGCAGAAAATAGTACAGCCTGGATTTGATGCCAGAGCCTGTTTTCAAGTTCTTATCTCTAGTCCACATGGCCTCTGGCACTCAGAAAAAGAACCCTCTGAAATATGCAGCTAGCACCCGATTTCTCAAAGCTCTGCTATCTGACTCAAATTAAAATGAAACTGAAAATTGAACAAGAAAAGTCAATGTGTCTAGATAATTCTAGGAAGAAAAAAATGTCGTTTTTCAGATTACAAGACCCTTTTGCTTGGTTTTTGTTGGTTTAATTATCTGTATGATTCTCTAAATTCATTACTCAGTTTTGCCTGAGTAATATTCAGGCACTGGAAAAGCACTGCACTCTCTCCTTAAGGGCATTTTGTGGTTAGCATTGAATTCTTAATTTAAGCCACTAATTGATATTGGTTAGTGTCTTTCTGTGGCCCCATGATACTTTATATTGAATGGTTTTTGATAACTAATATTGTAATCTAAAGGCTTTTTTAAATTAATATATTAATACATTGAATATATATACTTGATCCTTTATCTATGTCTCTCTTTTTGTAATGGCTCTTGAAGTTTTCTGCTGAACACCAGTATTTTCAGGGATGGTTCCAGCTTCCTTTTGGGTCCCTTGGAGAATGCATAAGTTGGTCATTATCTCAGTTGTTCTCCCTCCAAAGATGGTAAAGATTTTCAGATGAAAGAAGTCCAGACTGTGCCTCTTTGCCAAAGAAAACAAATCCAATATCTCTCCTATGGGTTTGTTGTGCCAAACTCCTAAAGGAAGACTGTATTTAAAATGGTGTCTTTTACATTAAGTTTTCAAACACCACTGGATTTGAAGTTATCATAAAACTTTTTACATTTCTTTGGATCTCGTAACTCTTTTAGGTGATATGTGAAGAGACGTCAGAAGACTCTTCCATGACCACCTCAGTTTTACAGGCACATGCAGGCATAGATCTCTCTCCTTTATCACCCCCCTCCTCACCCCCAAGTCTCAAGAACTTCCATCTTTTAAGGAATTAGGACTCTGAAGTCAAATGCTCTAATAGGATTCTAACAAATGTTTTAGATTTACCACAGAAAAATCTTTATCTACTTTGATTATCAGTGTTTCAGTTTTTTATTATAGTTCTTGGAAGTCAGTGGAATTTTCATGAAAACATAAAAGTGAACAGAAAAATTAGAGTCTTTAAAATCCATGCCCTCCAAGAGTTTAATCAAATGTTACATCTCCAATAAATCTTTGTTGATTGTTCCAAGAAGAATTGATGACTTTTATATTTGCTCCTATCAAGTTCTCATTAATTTCTTACATTTCTTTATTTTCCTTTCCCATACAGTTATCTGTACAAAATAATTCAACAAATGCTTTCTGAATAAATGCATTTTGAATGAATATTACTGGAAATAATCATTGGTGTAAATAAGTAATATTAATGTACTAGTAGTTGTGTGGCATAAAATTATGAAATTTATCAAAAGGTACTTCGCTTTTTAAAAAGATCACAGAATTCTTCATAAATATTAATGTATGGTCAAAAGCAGGTCAACATTCATAAAAAATTAAGAATTTCAACAACTTCCAAATATCTGTATTTAAGGATTAGGAACTTCATTATATCTGCAACTTCCAAATATCTGCATTTAAGGATTAGAAAGCTTCAAAACACAAATTCCCAAGTTTCAATGGATTTAAGTGGTAAATGATTATAAAGTGAAAGTTGTGGAGAAATGAAAAGTAAAGTGTTTTGTCTTTGTTTTTTTAAATTTCATGTATCTATCACTAAGAATTGGGTAGTAAGACATGGACTAGGAGGATTTTTCATAGATAAATTCAGGATTTGAAATTTGGAAAAAAAATTACAGAATTTTTATAAAGATTACTATATGTAATAAACTATATCTAATACTATATTATACTATATCTAATTACTATATCTAATATACTAATGATTAGGAAATTGTAACTGTAGAAAGGAAACAACTGTTCATTGAATGGACAATGTGTGGACCTAGCACTATGGTATAAGTCCTTTACATAATCATAAAGAGTATGAAAAACATTATATAAACTTTACTGAGCATCTAACATTTTTTGAACTTCTTTACATATATTTAATCCCTTACTCATTATCATAGTCCTATTAAGTACTGTCACCAGCATCCCCATTTTACATTTGAAGAGACTGAGGCATGAAGATATAAAAGAATCGTCTCAGGGTCACCAAGTTAGTAAGAAATAGAGACTGGAGTATATTGGTCTTCTAGGGTTGCTGTAACAAATTATCCCAAATGGTGGGTTAAAAAAACAGAAACATATTATCTCACAGTTATAGAGACTAGAAGTACAAACTAGAGGCATTGGCAGATCCGTGTGCTCTCTGAACCAAAAGGAGGGATGTTTTCCAGCAGTCCTTGTTTCTTGGCTTGTGGATGCAGCACGCCAATCAATGGCCTTGTTATCGAAGACACACCTTTGTTCTAGAGCTGTGGAAAGGCAGCCTGGTGGGCTGGAGTGCAGGTGGTGAGATGGGCTGTACCTGCAGGGAGCCTGCCATTCAAAAGGTGGGCCTGAGGTGCAGACAGCCAGGGCAGCGGTCCTGTCATCTGTGGCAGGGGAGCCTGGTCTGCACCAGTTCCAGACCAAGAACTCTCCCCTAGTATGCACAATCACCTGATCACAACCTCTTGGGATGCTGGGATTGAAAATGAGTGGCAAGAACGTAGAAGTGGGGCAGACCTGAATGGTTGACCAACAGAGTTAGTACTTTCCAAACCCTGATTAGCCTAAGTTTGAACCAGTTAACATTGACCTAAGTGCTATATAACCGCTAGATTAGCACACTCCAATGGAAAACCTGCTATTGGGTCCCCTCTCACCCTGCTGTTGGGAAAATACTGTTTCTGTTTCTGTTTCTATTCTTGAATAAATCCTACTTCTTTCACTCTCTTGCCTTCTGTTGTCAATGAATTTTATTCTTTGGATTTGCAAGAGAAGAACCCAGAAAAAAGAAATTGGTGGTGAACTGCTGGGTTCTGCACTGGAGGTCACAGTCTGCCATTAAGAGCTGCAACTCTTCCTGGCTGCAGAGATGTTACACAGACCCTACCTGCCAGCAGAAGGGGAGGACAAAGTCTCATCTCCAACTCCATTGTCATTATTATCTGATTATATTCTCCAGGTGTGTCTCTTGCCTTTTCTTACGAGAACACAAACCATGTTGGACTAAGGGCTTATTAGTCCACTTCAGTATGACCTCATCTTAACCAATTACATCTACAACCACCCTATTTCTAAATAAGGTCACATTTGGACATACCTGGGCTTGCTTCAATCTATCTTTGTGTGGACACAATTCAACCCACAACAGCCCTCCATCCATGGCTTTTTTTTTTTTTTTCATGGAATAGTTTTCCATTTCACTTATTCTTTACAAAACTTTGTTGTGTATTTTGTACTATGAAACCACATTAGGTGGGTAAGATTTTTAAAAATACGGTTTATCCTTAAATGAAAAACAAATCAAGAACATAGTGACTCTATTATTGCTTTGTTATTCTTATAAAACTTGAAGTCAATTTTCCTAGTGCTTTTCTGCTCATTTAAAATCACATGCTAAAGTAGGTCTGGTTATTTTTTAATGCCTTTAATGTTAACCCTTTTTTTCCCCACCATAACCCACCTAATGGGTATGGCATACTCCAATGAGAATAGGGCTCACTCCACAATGATTCACAACTAATCTGTTATTTACCATTACCCTACTGTCTTTTTTAAAAAAAATTGTTTTAGATGTTGATAGACCTTTATTTTATTCATTTATTTTTACATGGTGCTCAGAATTGAACCCAGTGCTTCACACATGCTAGACAAGTGCTCTACCACTGAGCCCCAGTCCCAGCCCCCATACTGTCTTGATTACTGTAACTTTATACATTCGTACATTGGGTGGTGGGAATCCTCCAGTTTTGTTCTTCTCTTCCAATATTGACTTGGCTACTATGGCTCTTTTGTTTCCCCACATAAACTTTAGATTCAGTTTATTGATACTGACAAAATAAAATAACTTGCTAGGATTTTGATGGATTGCATCAAATCTATAGATCAAATGAGGAAGAACTGTTATTTTGACAATATTGAGTATTCTGATCCATGAACCTTCAGTGTATTAGATTTACACTCAAGTATTTCACTTGGGGTGGGGGTTCCATTGTAATGTTCATAATGTGTTTTTAATTTCAAATTCCTCTGTTCATTCCTGGTATACGGGAGGCTATTCACTTTTGTGTATTAACCTTGTATGCTGCAACCTTGCTATCATTGCTTGTTAGTTCCAGGAGTCCTTGTTAATTCTTTTGAATTTTCCACATAGATGATTGTGTTATCTGTCAACAAATACATTTTTATTTCTTCCTTCCTAAACTATCTCTTTTATTGTGTTATATCATTAGCTAGAAATACAAAATAAACTCATATAATTTTAGATAGAAATGAGTATCAAAATGAATTGGTTGTTTTTTAGAAAATTTAAAGTATCAGATATATGCAAATGAAAAATTACCTATAATAAGGGCTGGGATAACAATATTATGTGAGAGAATGGCAGAAAAGTTTATTATTTAGAAAAATGTTTATAGTAGTCTGGTTCTGTAGATTCCTACTCCAGCATTTTAACTAAGTCATGCATTTAATGGAAACTTGCTATCCTAGGTATCTTCCATCTTTGAGAGGTTTTCCTTCTTGCCCAGTAGATTATTAGCATGGACTCAGTACTATGGCTTTCTTCTCTCTCCTCTCCCCATCTCTTCTCTGTGCATATTTTCTCTATGTATCATCACCCTTATGTATCAGTTTCTCCCAAATAGTTTCTTCGGACTTTTGCTCCCTTCTGATCACCAGATTGGTATATGGACTACTTCTGGATATTTCCATTTGTGAACAAGTACACATTTAAACTTCATCGACATTAATAGATATTTAAAACAATCCAAGCAATGTTCTTACCTTCCATCCTCTCACACATGGGTTATGCCTCAAGCAGTACTATCTCAGGAAAAGATCCTGCTATTCTCATCTGTATAGCAGCAATGGCCCCTAATTGGTCTCCTGTTCCCAATAATGACCCTTCTTTAATTCATTTCTTTCAAAATACGACTGAAATTGGCTTCTCTCTGCATTACATATTTAACCTCATTTCCTATCGTATTTCCCTTGTGTACTGCTCTCTAGTCCATCTCTTTTTATTCACTGAATGCTGAGCTTCTTTCTGATTATGAGCATTAATACAAGCTCTTTTGTATCCTCACGTTTAGCCCTTTTCAGTCTCTTTTGATATAAGTTCACTCAATGTAATGCAACCATCTTGTCACTATCACGCCACTAGGTTTGGATTCTCTGCTCAGCACTTACTGCTTGATAACTTCCTGCTTATTTACTTAGCCCTTTATTGTCTCTTTCCCACTTATCCCTGCTAGAATGGGATCTTCTGATTTCTTCACTCATTGTATACCAGTTACTTGTCACAGCACCTGGCCTCAGGTATTCAGTAACTATTTGTTAACATCAGGAGCAAATTCAACAACTCTTCTTCATTGAGCCTATTCTGTACCAAGTGCCTTTTTGAGGGCTGGGAATCAATGGTCAACAATATCCAGTTCTGGTTCTCCCAAGAAGGTTAGAGCTAATGAAGAGAGAGACAAATGAACATGTAGCAAAGCTTTGGGGAATTTTGGGAAACATACTAGAAGGTAGCTTAACCCAGCTACAGAGAGGGAGTGGTTTGGAATGCCAGAAGAAATGAGATAATAAATCATGAAGAAAAAGTTAAAAAAAAATTCCAGAGCAAGCAAGGAGGGAAAGAGAGTTCTGGGAAGGAAAGATATAAAAAGGTCTGACTATAAAATATTCCTCTATGAGCTCAATCTCAAAAAACATGTCACATACCAACTCTTGAAAAAAAATGTTTACTACTTAATGAATGCAGTACATTTTTTTTTTTTTTATTTTGCAAAAAGAAGTGTGGAGAATTCTCAGAAAACTTGGGATGGACCCACCTTTTGACCCAGTTATCCCATTCCTAGATTTATACCCAAAGGATATATAATTAGCATGTTATAGTAACGTATCCATGTCAATGTTTATAGCAGCTCAATTCACAATAGCTAGATTGTGGAATCAACCTAGATGCCCTTCAACTGATGAATGGATAAAGAAACTGTGGTATATATACATATTGGAATATTATTCAGCCATATGAAGAATAATATTATGGCATTTGCAGATAAATGGATGGAATTGGAGAATATCATGCTAAGTGAAATAAGTCAATCCCAAAAAACCAAAGACTGAATGTTTTTCCTGATAAGTGATGATGATATATAATGGGGGTGGGGGAGTGGGTGGTGAGAGAAGAATGGAGGAACTTTAGGTTACGCAGAGGGAAATGAGAAGGTGGGGGGTATGAAAAATCATGGAATGAGACAGACATTATTCCCTATGTACATGTATGATTACATGAATGGAATGAATCGACATTATGCACAACCATAGAAATGAAAAGTTGTGCCCCATTTGTATACAATGAATCCAAATGCAGTCTGTAAAGATAAAAAAAGAAAAAGAAAAAGAAAAAAAAATTACTTTTTAAAGAAAGAGAGTTTTAGTATTGTAGAATTCAGTCAATATTTTAGAATGTGGTAAATAAATTTGTATCACATTGAATCATCCATATATAATATAATATCAATCATGTCCTCTTAGAAGTCCTTATTTCTTTTAGTTTATCTTAGTATGAAAACTTTTCCATCCCATGAATCTTTAGTTATGTTTTCTAAAGTTTGTTTGCATTGTATCTATCAAAATTAGATATGATGTTCCCAATTCTGATAGTATGGCTTTATATAAATATAGAATAATCTTTGATCTTTGATTTCTACTACTCTTGTAAATGGTATACCACATGGCATTGCTTTAAGTAATATTCTCTTTCCTAAGTCAAAATTATTAACCTAGACCTTGTCATCTTGTACCTGTGATTGGGAATATATTTCCCTAAATGTATTACGTTGCACTTTTTCACTTTAAAACTTCCTTAGGGTATTTATACCTCCATTCATGTGTTTTGAGTTGCCTTTCTTCTTTCATTACCTAGAACTGTGGTTCTCAGTCTTGATTATATGTTGTTATCACCCAGGAAGATTAAAATAATCCTTTTACATCTTGCTTCTCACTGTGTGGTCTAGGAATAATCAGACCCTCTATCACTTGAGTTTGTTGGAAATACAGAATCTTCAGCCCCACTAAAGAGCCAGTGAATCAGAGTCTGTATATCGATGAGATTTCTTTGGTCTAGAGGAACTTAATGTTTTTATAGGTAACACTATAAATTTCCCCTTTGAAATAATTTATCTATTATATGACATATGAGGAAAGTCTCCACCTTTGTCTTTAGGAGATCTGATTATCAACATTTCCCACCCTGAGACTTGATCTTTTCTTCCTACTGTTTATTTACTTTCATTAAACCAGATCTCTACTGAACAATTTTTTTTACAATCTCAACACAACTATTTTAAAATAGGCTTTCCTATGGAACCATGTGAACAGCTTTATGAATTTTTAAATTATTTCCAGGACCTTCATCTGATGCCTAAATGTATCTTCTCTGAAAGAGCCAATGCTCTAGAAAAACAATTAAATAAATAAATTGGAAAATTGTAAGAGTGTGGTACAGGAATGTCATACACATTCTAAAATAATGAAGTTTTGAACCTCACATATATTTTAACAAAATTCCAGGGAACTATTTGGTAAGGCGTAAGAATCTATAATTTCCTGTTTTGTGTTTTAAATCCATTATTCATTAAATTATAAATTCTATTTCTATGAGACTAAAATATTTGACTTCACTTTGGGTTTTACTTTTATGAAATCAAATTGACAGTTGTAGACTTGAGCAACTACTATGTGTCTCTCTGTTCTTAGTATTCATTCTGATCTCACCAATTAATACTCAATTCTGAAGTCCACTGAAGTATTTTCTTGTTTTTCTTTAAAGGGAGATTTAAAATAGGGTTGGTTCAAAAAAGGCCAAGGTTTTAATGTTTTTGTCCTCAGAAGGAGTAATTAGTCAAAGCAAAAAATTTCAAGTCATGATCCATGTGGAAAGCCTGTATATTCATATACACAAATTATAAAAAATACAACCACTAAGGTACAATAAAAAAACCACATATCCTCATTAGATTTGCTTCTCCAATTGCAGAAGGGACTCAGGGAAGGAGCATCCTTAAGTGGATGTCTGTCCTTTCTGAGACATGTAGAGTTTCAGACTCTATAAATTTTAATTCTGGGTCTGAAGGTAAAGGGCTATTTATATATATAAAAAGAAAACACCTGAAAGAATCGTTGAAGCCCACAGACATTAGAAAAGGATATTAAATATCCCAGGGAAAATGATCAATAATGAGGCAGTTAAATACACTGAAAGAAACCCTGCCTCCTAAGCCTCAGGGAAGAAATTGAAACCACATCTAAAACCCACAGCAAAAAAAGTGAGCTGGGAAAAGCACCTGGCCCCAACAATGCTATGGCTGAGCTCATAAAAGCGGCAGGCAATTATGTAGCTAGTACCCTGTAAAATTTGTCAGTGCACATGGAAAAACAGAGCAATAGCCAGAAGCCTGGTACAAATCAAACGGCATAAAGACTGCTAAATAAGGGAGAACCAAGAGCAAGAAGGGACCAAAGATCAGACCTGGGAAAGCTCCCTTATTGCCCATCAATCCTGCCACATGCCTCAAATGCTTCAATAAACTATTTTAAGCATAAGATGTCCCGGGAGGCAGAAGTAGGGGGACATTTTTAGAAAGAAAGCCAAACTAGTAAGCTCTAATAATGGAGGTAGGGTTATCATGACAACATCTTGGTCTTCAAATGAAGCCCTCCACCAAGAGGACAATTTCAAAATTAAGAAGTAGTTTAGGAATTACACTGTTATGGGCCAGGCTATATGGGCAATGACCAAACAGACTCCATTTTACCCTGAGATTCCACGTCATGGGAATCTCCATAGCTTCTCCCATGGGAACACCCCACCTCTATATCCATCAACAGTTGCTTAGCCCAGCATGGCAACACAAAATGGCAATTCTTATACAATATAAAATTGCTCTCTTTTTGGTTCCTATTTTTCTTGGACAATATATGCTGTCAGAGAAAAATTGTCTAGGTGTTAGTAACTGTTGTTTAACTTGTACCCGGTTAATGTCGTTTTTGACCCACTTCTCCTTCTGCTTTATGATTTTAGATCTCATGATGTTGGTGTGTAGTTTTGAATCATAGCAACAGCCCACTTATGATTAACGTACCGACAAGCTTTACTTATGGTATAAAAACCCCTGCAACCCTACAGGATTGTTCTCCCAGTAGCCATTTTTGGTGTTGTGTGAGACAGCTGGCCAGCTAATAAAGACTCTTAAATTTGAAGTTCTCAGTGGTGATTGGTCTGTTCTTAAGTTTGCTCCCCACAACAACACCAATTAGCCCACCCTTCCTTCTCCTACAGTGGAGCCAGTACAGAAATTGCAAATCATGAGATGTTACAATGTGAACTAACACTGATTTCATGTAGCTTGTACTGATCGTCATCACCATATTTTAACCCCTCCCTGGGTTATTAGAAACAACAGGGTAGAGAAAGTGACCAAAACCCCCCGCAAACACCCACACAAAAACACTATTTAATTGATTTTCTAATGAATTACTATATGTAAAGCACAATGATAAAACTGAGATTATAAAGTTGAGTGCCTCATTTGTTTTGTCTTTATCATGAAGAAAAGAGGATTCTAGAGGTTGAGTGGATAGCTTTGGCATGTGATGAATGGAAATGGCCTTCTGGAGTCTTGACCATGAATGTGGGTGGTGGACCAGTAGCATCAGTGTCACCTGGTAGTTTGTTAGAGATACAGAATTCGGAGTCACACAGTTGCTGAATCAGAATTCAGATATTAACAAGAAATTTTGAAAAAGTTGTCAAATGGTGGTTTACATCTCAGGAGGTTGATGCCCTGGTCCATTAGGTGACTTGACATTGTGCCAAGGGTAAAATAACCAATCCTCAACCCTTAACCCACACATAAAGGGTTCTACATTTTTTGTACGACTGGATTCTCTCCCTACTTGCAGGCTCTTCATTTTACTCCTTGCCTCTCGATGTGCATTTGTTCTTTGGGGGTTTTTTTATACTTAATGCCACCATCTTGGGGAGGTCTTTTGGATTACTTCCAGTCTGGATTAGGTTCTTCTGTTAACACATTCAGATCTTCTGAATTTCTGTTCCATCATTTCATATGATTTATGATCCTATATTTGTGTGATCATTTGTAGAATGCCTGTCTATCCTCTTAGATTTTATGCTGTAGGTCTGGGGCCTGTTTTGTTCCCCACTCTACCCCATTTTTCAATTGATTAGAAAAAAAAAAATGAATGAATTTGCCCCCAAATCTCCTCCCTGACCACCACATTTAAGATTCTATCTTAAGGATGAATTCCAAAGGGCAGAATCTTTTTGAAGATTTTGCAGTATTCTCCTAAGTAAATCTGTAATTATTAATGACCCCCCACAAATATCAGACATTTCCCACTCCCGTGCATCCTTGTAAATACTGCAAATGTAATAATTTGAAAAATTTCTTTTCTTGTATGAAAATAAATAGTATTGCATTTTAAATTTAGTTTGCATTCCTTTGATTACCTGTGGAGATGGACATTCATTTTCTATGTTGATTGGTCTTTCTATGATGGGGATTGTTCTTTCCCTTATTGATTTTTAAGTGTTCTCTATATGTACTGGAACGCCCTGGAATCAAAGAATCTGTGAAGACTTTGAGGCTTCTATTAAGAAAGCAATAGCATTCATCACAACATCATCATTCACGATATCGAAGTGCATTTCTCAGGGAATCCTGTGTTGGGCCTTGGCACAATCCAGATGAGGGCTGTTGCAATGAAACCAACCAGTTAAAATTCAGACCTAGAAAATTACGTAAATGGCATTTCATTTCAACAGAGAAAATGTAGTTAGAATTGCAAAGAATTAGAATTATCAAGTAATTAACAAAGAGAGGCTATGGTCTTTCAGGAATCACCTTTATGAATAAACAGGAGTGAATTTAGTCAGCACGCCAAGTCCTTAGTTAGAATAAGCTCTGTCTTTTACTCTTCTATTAATATCCTTAACAAGTGCTTTCATAGAAGCCTCAAAGCTAAAATTCAGGATTTGGACAGAATACTGGATTACAAAATGTGGAGGACTGACAGAATATTAATGTTTTTTCATCCCATTGAAATTACAATTAGAAATTTAACTTGTCACTGAAAAAAGTTCTGAAAAAGCAATTATCTTAATGATTACATGATTAATTGTAATTTAATGAGTACCAAAGACATGAGACTTTATTTGTACTTCATCACTGTGGTGAATGTGTACAGGGCAATACTGAGTTAAAAGCATTTTTTCTCATTCCAGAACAACTAGTAGTTGATCAGATAATCTGTGAGGCAAGGTCTGCTTAAAAGGTCAGAGAAGTGCCCCACACTGATTCAAAAATGTAAATGCTAAGATGATTTAGTGATTTGTAGGATGTGATTTTAAAACAGAGATTTTTCCAAGAAAAATGCAAATAGAATGTGTTTCTTATTTTAGAATTCTCTTAAAATTTTCTGAATTCCTTTGTAGAAGAAAACTGCGAGCTCTCTACACTGACGGGCCTCCATCACCTGGGATGATCAAGGTCGAATTATTTTTAGCTCTAAGATGTTCATCAATAAGAAAAGTGTCATCTTTTTGCCTTAGGCAGTGACTTTTGCTTTTTAACAAAACAATCTGTTTTTATAACCCATGGTATGGTGAGGTTAGTACATCAGCTGCATGTACTTGTCCATCCTGGCTGGAACACTGTTTCTGCTTAGTGTGGTAGTGCAAATAGCCATGAGTAGAGGAGGTGGTTTCTAGACTCAGTTCATAGAAAAAAGAAATCTCAGATGATTTAAAAAGGCTTAAAAATATTTTATCTTCATCATGATTCTTGCTTGTGCAAGAGGTAGTGAACTATATCTCTGAAAAATCCCATCCTCTTCTTGGACATCTCTGATAAACACCACCTGATGACACGGCCCCACTCAATGATTCTCTCTTTTGATATTGCAGAAACAAATCAAACCAGCCCTTATCTCTGAAGAGAGTCTGCCTGTCTCTATGAGTCTTGCCTTGTAAGCATTTCTTGTTTCTTCAGTCTTCTTTCTGAGGATGTTAGAGATTGCTTACTTTGGTCGTTCTTTGAAGGCACACAAAATGATCTTTAAGCTCATCAAAGGCAATGTGCACTACTTGACAAATTAATCTGGCCACTGTTTCCCCAATGAGAAGTAGCTATATACATCATAATTTTAATAGTCTGATATCTCACTATGTTTCTTGAATATGTCATTATATTATTAAAGTTATTTGTTGCTCCAACCCTATGTATGTTTTTTTTTTTTTTTCTTTTATATCCTTTTACTGTGAAATTACCACAGTAGTTTGCGATCAGGATGATCCCTGCTTTTGGCCACCCCCAGGACATTCGGTAATGTCTGGAGGTGTGGGAAGGGGATACTACTGGCATCCAATGGGTATAGGTCAAAGATGTTTCTGAACATCCTACAATCCATTGGAAAGTCCCCATTATCAAATAATTATTGTTCAAAATGTTGATAGCACCAAAATTGAGAAATTCTGAGTTCATGTTTTAGATTCAAACACAGATGCTTATGTTTATAGATTAAAATTCAGTTTAGATATGGTTCATTTTTTGTCAAGTATCTGCCTCTGTTCTTAGACTACAATCTGGCACACAGTAAGCACATGAAAATGCTGTATCAATATTGTTAAGATAATTAAAGGACAACATTAACAACAACAAAATAATATTTAGGTACTATAGCAGCAATGCACTTGAAAACAGTAATAGTGTTCAGTAAATAAACAAATTAGGTTTATGATAGATCTGTCAGCAAAGCTGTGAATTCTTGATTTTTGAAGCACAGATAGAAGTGGTCAGTTTAGGACTTTAGCTAATAAAATTTTAAGCAATTAAATCTTCAGGTATGTGAGTATGTGTACATGAAAGTATTCCCATATTTCGGATTTTTTTGTTTGTTTGTTTGAGGTGCTGGGGAATTGAACCCAGGGTCTGGCATATACCACTACCACTGATCTATGTCCCCAGACCTATTTCATCTTTTTAAAAAATAAAGGGTAGTATATTTTTACTTAACTAGACTCATTCAATTGTACATGCTTAAGAAAAACTACTTCCCAAATTCTATAAAATCTTTTATAATCCAAGATCAACAGAGAATTTTGAGCTATATACTTGTTTTGGTCAACTTTGTCCACTTATCTTTCCATTAAGTACCTTCCCTTCAAAAGATGTCCCGTGATCTATGCCTTCAAAACTCTTGCTTTTTACTTTCCAAAACAGTGGTTGGAGTATTAGTGCAGTGGTTTTAAGAGAATTCTTGGAAAAGTCTTTTGTTTCCATAAAAACAACTGAAGGCCTGTTGAACAATTATTTTATGGTTCTCAATTCTTGTATGATTACAGGTAAAGAGGTGAAACTGGTGCAAGATACTAGACCAGGTGGTGATGGATCCTTAGGTTGAGGGGGGTTTTCCCGGTCAGCTCTGCCTGAGTTGTTTGAAAACCTCACAGCTCACTCAAATGTACCCAGAGGCTTCTTTTCTACTGAATTCTGTGCATTATCAGCAGTATGCTCTTCAATGCTTCATACTGATCTCAAATTCAGGTAAATGAGACTCATTAAAAAAATCTTAGATGGCTGGGAGTGACTTTAGTTTCTGGAATTGACTGCAGGAAAAGGAAGCAAGGTCTGTGGACATTGAAGCATTTGTGTCCCAAATTGGGAAACAATGTGTCCAAACTTTGGGAAATCTGGATTCAATTTAGAAAATTAATATAGAACCATAGGGCAAGCATAAATTTGCTCTTGGGAGTTATCAATAACATTTGCTGAATGGATGAGGATATGTGTTCTGATAGTGCCTTTTGGTCCTGCCAAACAGGAGTAAATTGGATGTAAATACCATAAAAACAGGGACCAAACCTCAATCACATCTTATTTATCTTATCACCAGTCCTGGGCATAGTGCCGAATGCATACTTGATGTTTTATAAATGTTTCATAGATGACTGACTCAATGAGTAGACAAATAGTAATGGAATTCCCAACAGGTGGTATTCATCTGAGGAAAGGGGCAGGTCAGGCTATGCTGTGGCTCCAACCACACCATTTGGAACGGGAGAGACATGACAGAATTCCTGTTGGCCTTTGGGAAGTTTGGAATCAATTTAGGAAATGAATATAGACACACCAGAACCTTGGACAGTAAGATGTAACTGTGGCAGGCGAAACCGGGGCCCAGGGTTACACCACGTGCATCTAAAGATGGCGACTGGCAAAGAGCAAACGGTGTCCTGATTATGCCTGGAGAGAGGCGGGACGTGTTTACAATTGGCTGTATGATAATCAGTTCAGCCGCCTAGCGTGTGGACAGATATACTTTACATGTATACTTGACGAGTGACCGCTTGACCTTTAACAGGATTGAATGGACATATCTGGTTACAATTGATTATGCATGAGACTGCTTATATATTGAGGGTGATATCTGAATAAACGGGAAGCTGCTTCATGAACTTCAGAAGAGTACGTGTCTTTTGTCCTGCTGGTTGGGCGGAAAGAGCAAGAAGCAGCGCGGGCCGCAAGAAGCGACCCGGGCTAGAAGCAGTGGTTTTCGGTATGTAACAAGTTTAAATCTATAGGCAAGCAGCTTGTATGCATACAATGCATTAAGAAAATAATTACTTAAAAGGTGTACTGTCTTGTATTCATTGGGAACAAAATTGAAACAACCCATATTTCTGAGCTATTTTTTTTCCTTTTTTATTATTTTTATTTAGCTTTTAATTTTTTACAGACTGCATTTTGATTCATTGTACACAAATGGGGTACATCATTTCATTTCTGTGGTTGTACACAATGTAGATTCATACCATTTGTGTAATCATACATGTACATAGGGTAATGATGTTTGTCTCATTCTACCATTTTTCATACCCCCCCTCATTTTCTTCTACATATTCTAAAGTTCCCCATTATTCTGTCATTCCCTACTTCCACCCCCATTATATATCATCCTCCACTTATCAGGGAAAACATTTGGCCTTTGGTTTTTGGGGCTTGGCATATTTCACTTAGCATGATATTCTCCAATTGATTCCATTTATTTGCAAATGCCATAATATTATTCTTCTTTATGGCTGAATAGTATTTCACTGTGTATATATACCAGAGTTTCTTTATCCATTCATCTGTTGAAAGGCATCTAGGTTGGTTCCATAATCTAGCTATTGTGAACTGAGCTGCTATAAATATTGATGTGGCTGTGTTACTGTAGTTTGCTGATTTTAGGTCCTTTGGGTATAAACCAAGGAGTGGGATAACTGGGTCAAAAGGTGGGTCCATTCCAAGTTTTCTGAGGATCCTCCACACTGCTTTCCAGAGGGGCTGCACCAATTTGCAACTCTACCAGCAATGTAAAAGTATGCCTTTTTCCCCACATCCATGCCAACATCTATTATTGTTTGTGTTCTTAATAAAAGCCATTCTAATTGGAGTAAGATGAAATCTTAGAGTTGTTTTAATTTGCATTTCTCTAATTACTAGAGATATTGAACACTTTTTCATATATTTATTCATTGCCTGTGTGTCTTCTTCTGTAAAGTGTCTATTATTAAGCAAATCCCAAAGTGTTTTATTTCCAGAAAACATTTATTAAAGCCTGCAAGTATACAGAATCATAATTCTTGCAATATAAGAATTAGGTCAATCAAACAACCAGTCAGTAAATGAAAAAATAAGGTGGAGAAAGCCTTATTTTTAACTCTCACTCAGTATGTCTGAAAACAAACAGCAAGCCAAGTTGGTTCTGGATAATTCTGGGACATTCACAAAAGCAGAGAGCTCGTTTCACAGGAGAGAGAGTAGGATGGTGCCAGAGTAGCTGGCCTCCGCACTAGTGCTGGCTTCACCATCCCTGTGATGACCCCTTGAGGTTACCGATCATTAGGTGAGACATTCTCTTGGCTATCACACGTATGAGTGTTTACCAATCTACTTAGGTTATCTTTGGAGGATTTTCAATGGTTGAGTGTTGTAAAAATGGGGTGGGAGGTTCATGCCGTGGTAGAGGTTCTTGGACTTCGTAGAAAAGAAACAGTTTCATCTCAGGTATGAACTAGGAGGCAGAAGAAGCCAAAAAATGTTACTTTTAAGGCATTATTTAATTAATGGTGAAATATGTAATTAGTCATTTCCATTCTGACTCCTTAATTAGGGTGAGGCCAAGAGAAAAATCTGTCAAGATACCTATGGTTTAAAAATGCCTTTTGTTTTTGTTATATTTTATAATGAACCTAATTAAGATCATTTTAAAAAAACCTGTATATTATGAAAAAATGAGAAAGAAAGTAAAAATCACCAATTCTGATTCTCAGGGAGCTCTGCTTTTTGGGATATTTCCTTTCCAGGATATTTTATGAGCATACTCACATGGCAGGACCCAAAACACTTTTAAAAAATTGGCTCTGATTTAAGTATGCCGCTTAATTCTTTCACTTTGCTTTCTATGCTTTATATACTGATGTTTTTGTAAATCATTATTTTTTAAAAAGCATGATTTTGAAAATCTACATCAATATTGGTCTTACTTTCTGATTGTCTTCCAATCGCTAAATTATTTTCTAGATAAGTTATATTTAAATTAGCAGCCCTGGGAAATCGTACCTGTAGAGTGCTCTGATCACCATTGGATATGATGACTTAGAAAATTGATTTGCTGATGGACCCAAAGAACTGTCTTGTTCCTTAAATTTGCACTTACCAGATTATTATTAGATTGTGCTTCCTTGTGTTTGTTTGTTATTCTCCCCCAGATTTCCTCTTCTGTCTTGTCCTCTGCCTACTTCTTTACTATGACAGTAATGTTTTCCCTATGGACGGAATTGAGTTCTTTATACATTAACTCTTTGCTGTATTTTTGGCAAATATTTCCTCCAATTTTTTTCTTGGGAATTTCTTCAACTTGTTTTTTTGGACATGTAAATTTTAAAATTTGGACATGCAAATTTTAAAATTGGTATGTAATCAAACTTATCATTCTATTTTTTTTCCTAAAAACTCTATGATTTTATGTCTTAAAATTCTTTTCTCCCGTGAAAGTAAGATATATGTTAGACTATATTTTCTTTTAGATGTTTATGCCTTTATTATTATTTTTACTTATTCCATTTATATGGCGTGAAGCAAAGTTATCAGTTGACTTAAAAATTAGTTTCTCCAGTCATTAAATAATTCTATTTTCCCAATTGATTTTTCTTCTTTAAATTATAAATAACATTAAGCTCTAATAAAGTCCATTTCTGAGTTGCTTTATTTACTTATTTATATGCCTTTTCTCATATTAGCACAATACTGTCTTAATGAATGAAGATTAGTAATGTATTTAGTTTACTGACAACAGTCCTTTCTCATTAGTCTTTTGAAGGTTTTTTTCAAAACACTCATCTGTTCTTTCTTCAGAAAACTTTTACCTATTTCCAAAAATATCAAGATGCAATTTTGATTAGAATTATGTGAATACTAAAAGTTGCTTTGGAAAGCATTCAGACCTTTTAATTTTTATTCTTTCTATCCACGTATGACTGACTCTTCAGCTATACTCTTATTTATTATATCTTTTAGCAAAATTTTGTACTTTCCTTTGTATAGATCCTACACATTAAAATTAGTGTCTTTTCCTAATTCTTTTACATTCTTTAATATTTTAAATGACACAGTTAATCTATTTTTATTTTTAAAACTTTAAATTATTTTTTAATTGACACATAATGATTTCACATATTTATGGGGCACAGTGTAATAATAATATATGTATACAATATTAACTATTTTATTAATTGCTTATTTCATGCTATTATCAGGAAAATTACTAATGTTTAGATGCTTTTCTAAATCCAGCCATAATATATCTTTAAATATTTCAAAATGAAATTGTTATTAAAAATGGTATAGTTTGTTTCCTTTAAAAGAAAATAGACTTATTGTTTTAAGCTGCTAGTGACTTGGCTGCCTGATTTTGAATTTCCTATCACATGGAAAGTTTTATGCTGGTTACATAAAAGCTGCACAGATTTTCCATTCTCAGCACTGTCCCATGGTAGCTATATGCCACTTCTGAATAATAAACTTTTAAGTTAGGAACACACAGCAATCCCACAGAATCCCTCCAGCAATATCTGCACAATGATAAACAAACATTTTGGTAGGAAGGAATCAAGGGCTAAAGATGGTAAAATCTTAGTGTGTAAAGCATTTTCTGTTAACATAGTATATATTATGAATACAACTTGGGGCAATATGTGTTGGCTGCCCTATAAAGGTCCAGAAATTGCCTTATGCAATATGGACCATGAAATCAATGAGGGTACAAATCATTCTTATTCTCCTCAGGGCCAGTAGATGACAGATGCATAACGGCCATATATTTGTAATAAGGATGCTGGCCTTGGTCCTAAGGGAACCCAAGGAGGTTTTGTGGGTAATCCTTGAGGCAAAGCTCAGGCTTTACATTGATATAAACTTACCTTTTATTTCCAGCTTACTTACCAATTTCATGAACTTGGTTTAACCCAGTGTGTTCCAACCTAAAGGGCAAGTTGGAGTTACCTCGAGAGCTTTCAAAAATATTGTTTATTGGGTTCCACTTCTGGAATTTTCTTTTATTTAACTTTGAGTTAAGACTTAGACACTGAAACTTTATGAACTCCCTAGTTAATTCTAATGTGCAGTCAAGGTAGGGATTCTTGGAAAGCTCTGAATCTCTTCCTTTATCAGCAAAACGAAAAGGATAATGTTGATAAGGGGGTAGTGAAAATTCAGTGAGAAATAGGAATTCAGCTATTATTGCAGCTAAACACTTCTTAATAAATTCTAGATATTACTATGATTAGAAACATAAATGATGACTTACAGTGTTGCCCAAAGTATGCTATGGTAGGAGGAGGTATCTCCAAAATATTTAAGACCTGATGCCCCACACTTATATAGGAATAGGATGCTTTGATTTTTGAAGGGGCATGAGGATCAAATAGGAACCCCAAATGTGCACACCTACTCATGTTTTTCTGGAATTTTGCCCCGCACGCCATTTTTCTGGTTATCTCACAGTGCAGTTGCATTTCAGGGTCTCAGAATTTTACTCCTTATTTGTTTCATGACTGAGAGAAAACAAGGAGAAAATATTTTTTTCTTTTTGTAGTACTTTATACTTGATGAGAACGTATTGAGCTCATTTAGGCATAAGTCATTTATTTAATTCCAGTTCCAGCTAATCATGACTTAAACAAAGGCTTAAACTTCTTTCATTCTTAGAAACTTGACACAAGTTGACCAGGAGATTTTTGACTAAGAGGTATATAACGAGTATCCTTCTAAATAGCAGATCTCCAACTGCTTGGTAGACCAGGGCATGTGAGAGAAAGACAGTGGCAGGTAAAGGCATCTGCTTCAATATTCAATACTAGCATGAAGTCTATGGCTCTCCCTTCACTTGTCATGGTCCATGTGGTCTCTCAGTACTTTAATTCTCCTGCCTTTGTGCTTATTTTTAAAACTGTTCTTCAATAATTCAAATGCAATGACTTTCTACATATATATATATCTATGTATATATATATATATACATAGATATATATATATATATATATATATATAAAATGACAAAAGACATATTGCAGGCATCTTTTTCCATATGGTGCTAGCAATTTGGATTTTAGTAGCAGTTTTTATAACTCGTAGCTTACCACTAAAATGTCAGAACCCGTGAGAATAAAACAACTTCTATTTTAGGTTGTAGATTCATTTGCTCTGATCTTTCAACCAGAAAAACTAACTCTAAAGGCCCCTTTTATTCTGAATGAATGTAACTTTCAGTTCACTACTACCTTTTCAGTTTATTAAGGCTAAGAGTGTTCCAGTATCTCTTCTTTTTGTTCACTTACTGACATTTATTGAACATGTGCCATGAGAGGAAGGCTGTCACCACAGTTAACAAACTGACCTTTATGGCAATGGAAACCAGTGTAAGAGAAACCACATTAAAAAGAAAAAGAAATCACATTGCTAAAAGAACATGTCTCTAAGCTAAGCAAAGACGTACCTAGTTTTTAAACCTATTCAAAAAATCTGAGCAAAGGAAGTATTGATTAACTTGTTCTAAGAAAATTAACAAATTTGCCTTGGTGTTGGCTTTTTAATTAGAGCCACATTTATAATCTTTGGGTAGTTTTGAAATGCCAGGCCGAACTTACTGGAAAAACTTAACTTTCAACTGTTTTTATATGGTGATACTTTTTTTTAAAATTTCAGACATGACAATGTGTCTTTTTATTACATTTCCCTACTCTGCTAAAGGGTTGGACATCATTTTTATTTTTATTTTTTTAATTGATTTTTTTTTTTTTTTCTCTTGGAGATTGAACCCAGGCCCAGGGATGCTTTACCCACTGAACTACATCCTCAGCACTTTTTATTTTGTATTTTGAGGAAGTGTCTTGCTAAATTGCTGAGGTTGGCTTCAAATTTGCAATCCTCCTGCCTTAGCTTCCTGAGTCCCTGGGATTACAGGTGTGCGCCACTGTGCGTGAATAGGAATTGGATACCTTATTGTCATTTATACCTCATTATTATTATTTTTTTTTTATTTTTGGCAGTGCTGGGGATCGAACCCAGGGCCCTGTGTTTGCAAGGCAAGCACTTTACCAACTGAGCCATCTCCCCAGCCCCTATACCTCATTTTAACACACAACCCATTAATTCCAGGATAGTTGTTTTAGAAGGATACTTCATTTTAGAAACTGACCAGTTTTGATTATTTCTACTCTGAATAAAGAGAATTGCTAGCCTGAATGTTAATTTTCTATAGCAATTTCCTACCATTTATTCAGGGGTAAGTGAATATAGCCCCAAATCATCATTAAAGCATCACATTGACTTGTGGTAGTTTTTTTCAACTCAATGACATTTTGAATAATATAGAAACCAACAATAAGACTTGAAAATCTTTCTTCATTGGTTTGACTTTGGGTAAAGAAGACTTGAAAGTAGGCAGCCTGATGAGGTAATACTTGATCAGGACATGTCAGAATCTGGGCTAGCTCATTTTCCTGTGATGATCCTAACTTGCTTCTCTTCTTAAGTATGATCAGAACTAAGAAGTTGGGGTGGTTGGTTTGTAAGGAAGGTCTTCCTTCTTTTTAAAGTGGGCCTATAAAGTCTTTTGTCTTTAATTCTAGGCAATTTGCTCAAACTAGGATCATTTGTGGTAATTTAGATTTCATGGTGAGGATTCTTAAACCCAGGACTAGGTCAGAGCTGGGGTAGGAAATTAAAAACAACAACAAAACAACTTTGAGCTACTAGGATACATCAAGTTTCAATCAAAAGACAGTTATCTATGGATTGAGGGTTGATGATTTTTTAAGGAAATAAGAACTTTCATTCAGACAACTTAATTCATAGCACATATATGACCAATTCTAATAATCTACAATCTATTTTTCAGAGTTCAGAAAAACTGAAGTTACTGTAAATTATCCACAATCTCAATAACACAACTATGATCTAGTGAATTTTGGTGTCTTGTTGATTTTCCACTTTATGTAAATGGAATAGTTACAGACACAGGTGTCTTCATGTCTTTCTGACAAAGGCATAAATCTGTATTTTCCTAGTTATTACTAACCAATTTATCAAGATTCTTAGAATATTTATTATGCCTAATCATAGGGTCAATTATCATTTAATTGTGTTTTCAGTTAGTTCTAATCCTGTGTTGTTCAATATGTTAGTCACTAGGTACTTGGGATTTTTGAATAATTAGAATATGTCTAGTCTGAACTATGATGTTCTGTAATTTGGGAGTAAAATATGTTTTTGAAGATTTAGTATGAACAAAAGTATATAAAACTTATCAATAACTTGTTTGATTACATATGGTAACAATAACTTGGATTTACTGGTTAAATCAAATATATTATTACAATCAAATTCATTTAAAATTTTTTTTGAATCTGAATAATAGAAAATGCAAAATTGTGTACATGACTTACATTTGTCTCTTTCATTATATTTTTAGTGGGCTGTGCTGTTTTAACACAGGTTCTGATAGAAATTGTTTCCTTAAAGACTTAGAAAGCTGTAGATAGTCAAATGTTATTTATAAGCCAAACCAAATAGAAGATGCAATCAAAAGCTTACCAACCAAGAAAAGCCTAGGATCAGATAGATTCTCAGCTGAGTTCTTCAAGACCTTCAGAGAAGAATAAATACCAATACTCCTCAAATTATTCCATGAAATAGAAAAAGAGAAAATCCTTCCAAACTCATTTTATGAAGCTAGTATCACCCTGATACCAAAATCAGACAAAGACACATCAAGGAAAGAAAACTTCAGATCAAAATCCCTGAAGAACATAGATATAAAAATTCTTAATAAAATTCTGGCAAATCACATACAAAAACATATTAAAAAGATAGTGCACCATGATCAAGTGGGATTCATTCTAGGGATTCAAGGTTGGTTCAACATATGAAAATCAATAAACATAATTCATCACATCAATATACTTAATGATAAGAATCATATGATCATCTCAGTAGATGCGGAAAAACTCTTGACAAAATATAGCACCCTTCATTTCAAAACACTGGAAAAAACAAGGATAGTAAGAACACACCTCAACATTGTAAAAGCTATATATGTTAACCCAAGGCCAACATCATTCTAAATGGAGAAAAATTGAAAGCATTCCCTCTAAAAACTGGAGCAAGATAAGGATGCCCTCTTTCACCACTTCTATTCAACATAGTCTTGGAAACTCTTGCCAGAGCAATTAGACAGATGAAAGAAATTAAAGGGATGTGAATAAGAAAAGAATTTTGAAAATTCCTTAATTTTAATAATAGACATTAAAATTTTTGATAAAATGGAAATTTTAAAGTTAGGGATAAAATGGGTTGTTAACAATATAATTAGAGATTAAAATATCTTGTTCATTCATACAGCTAACATTTAATGAGCACCTACTATGGATTGTCCAGCATTAGGCACATTGAGTAAATACAACAGTGAGCAGGACTCAGATTTTATCTGTAGGGAGTTTTCAGTTGACCCCAGTGTTATAAATGTTCTGAAGTGAGAACTACAGGGTGGTGAAGAAGATGGTACTAACAATATCAAGCTCAGAGCAGTGGTGGAGGATCATTTAGAGAAGGCAGTAAGCAAAGGTTCCTGGGTGGAAGTCACCTTATTTTTAAAAAATGTTTTTATTAGTGCATTATAGTTTTGCTGCAGTCACCTTAGTTTGAGAGGCAAGTTGTCTCATTCCTATCTGTTTAAATTAACTCATTTTTAATTTCACATTAAAACAGGTGGAGTTAGAATATCATCACTCGGTAATCTCTGAAAGTTTATAAATGATAAGTGAGTAGAATCTATTTACCTTCTGACAAGTTCTGTAGTTTGACGCATGGCAGATTGGTTCACGAGAATGAAAGCAGCTGGATAAACACTCCCTCTGAATTTCTTAATTTCTCTGGTTCCATTAATAATTAAAACACTACCAAATACAGAACTTATATGGCAGGTCTTCTTGACAGGCTAGTTGAGAATGGTCCATTAATCATGGACTGTTAGTGACAAGGTAGAGTGGTGGAAGGAGCATGGGTTTGGGAATCAGGATTTGAGGTTTGGGGGACTTTGGGAGAGTAAGTGAACTCTTGAGTCTTAGTTCCTTCATTTGTAAAATCAAGAAAATATAGTGTTCAAACCAATATATGAGGATAGAATGAAATAATATATGTAGGATGCTCAACACAATATTATTGAATAGTGAGTGGTAAATAAATGATTTACTTAATTATAACATGGGAAAACAATTATCAGAAAGGAAATGTTAAGTGAATGAAGTAAAAGTCTTGTAGAGTTTAAAAGTGTAACTATGTTTATTTAAAAAGAGCAAAATAGTAAAAAAGAAGAACGCATAGATAGTTCTTGAGCTGAGGGTCTAGGAGTGAGAAGAAAGAGCCAGTTAATTTGATTAGTTTTAAAGGAGAATTTTTGGAACAATTCTCTCCTTTTCACCTTTTGAGGATTTATTGTCATTTCTGTCATCTGGGTCTGGAGTTTTCTTAAGTTTCAAATAATGTGTTCAATTCTTAAAATAGATATAGAACTAATGAGACTCTTTCTTACATTGTCAGTTTTGGAAAGCTGTGATTTATAAGAAATTCATTTACATTGTCAAAGACATTGACAAAGTTATTTAAGTATTATTTTATTCCCATTTTAATACCTATAATGTCTCTTGTAATTTTTTTTTCATTCCTGATATTGGTAATTCTTTTTTTATTCTCTTTCCTCCTTGTCTGTATCATAAGATTAATAAATTGCATCATTATAAAGATCAATATTTTGGTTTTGTTGAATTCCTTTATTGTTCATATTTTTATAGCATTGCTTTCTACACTTCTTTTCATTATTTCCTTACTTCTATTTTGTGCTTCATTTGCTCTTCTTTTTTGAACTTCTGAACAAGAAGCTTTAGTTATTGATTTTAAACCTTTCTCATTATCCAGCATAAAACTACATATTTTCCTCACCTCAAATTGCTGTTTTGCTATATTATATCAATTTTAACATAATGTGTTTAATTATCATTTAGCTAAAATCCTTTTTATTTTGCCTTGTTATTTCCTTTTTGACACATGTATATTTAGAGGAATGTTGCTGTATTTTCAATATTAGAATATATTTCATTTCCCTTTTTAATTAATTCCTAGTTTGAGGCCATTGTGGTCATAAATACTCTCTATAATTTTAGTTTATTTTAATTTATGGAGACTACCTTTATGGCCTATTACATGGTATATTTTAGTGAACGTTTCATGCCCATTTTGTAAACATGGGATTTTATATTTTTGTTTTTAGTTGGGTAAAGTTTGATGCAAATGTCGATTGGTTTAGTTGATTAATAGTGTTACATGTTCTATGGTCTTATTGATTAATTTGTGTCTTTTTTTCCTTATCAATTACTAAGAAAAATAAGTCTTTACAATTATGTACTTTTCTATTTTCTCATTTAGTTTTAAAATTTTTGCTTTTTATGTTTTGAAGTCATTTTCTGGCTAGGTCCATGTTTATTACTTTTTTGTCTTCCAGATGAATTAATTTTTTGATATTATGAAATATCTCACATTTTCTCTATAATTTCTCTTTTCTTAAAATTGACTTGGACTCATTAATATAGCCACATTGTCTTTTATTGATTGGTTTTTGCAGATTTTAAGCTTTTCTTTTATCTTATAAATACCAGTGTAAGTCATAATATTTAAAGTTTTTTTAAAAATTATTATACAACTGGTGACTTGTTTTTGAATTCAATCTTTCAAAAAATATTTATCCATTTATATTTGATGCAATTATTGCTGTGGTTAGAGTTAAGTCTATTATATTGCTATTTGTTTTCAGTTTTTCCCTGGGTTCTTTGAATTTGTTAGTGAGAAATTCTGTTTTCTCTTGTCTGAGATGTCTTTATTCTTTCTTTTGTGAAATACTCCTTAATTGGGTGTACAGTTCTAGTTTGACAGATTTTTTTGTTAGCATGCTAAAGATGCTTTCCATTATCTTCAGTTCTCATTAATTTTTTTGTAAGAATCCAGTCATCCTTATTAATGTTGTTTACCTAAGTGTAATATATGTTTGGAATTCTTCTTCATCTTTGATTCTTAGTAGACTGAATTTGAGATGACTGCATACAGTATTTTTTGTGTTCAAACTTTAGGTGTTTGCTGAGATTCTTGATATATATACTTTCTCCATTTTGGCAAATCTTGGCTTTTATGTCTTCAAATATTGCCACCTTCTTTCTCACTTTTCTTTTTGAGATTCTACGTACAGAATCTTGAAGTCATTCATTGGGTTTATGTCATGTATATCTTTTAATCCCAAATTAATTTTTTAGAGTTTTATTTTTTCCTATTAAAATGTCCTCTTAAAAACCATTTCTTCTAAACTATTTTCATATTCATAAAAAATATGTCAAAATCTTTATCTGTTAATTTGAACATGTAGGTGTTAGTGACTATGCTTTTATTGGCTACTTTTCACTGGTTATGGGTTGCATTATCTTTCTTTGCATTTTTTATTATGTACTAGACATTGTCTATAAAACAGTAGAAACTGAAATAGATACTAATTTTATCTCAGGAAAACATTACCCTTTCTTTTAACAGGAAGCTAGAATGGGAAAGTTTCCTTCGATCGAATGCAAAATTGAGCTTTCAGAGCAGAGCCATTACTTTTGTTCAGTTCACTTCCAATTTTAAGTATTTAAGGGTGGAATTAGTTATTCTCTTCAGCAAGGTTTTGGGTCCAAGCACTGAAAGACTTTGACTTTTTTTCTCAGCTTTTTAGCTTCAGTCTCCTTCCATGATGCTGCTTGGTCAGAAAAAGTCTCAGGGGGACAATTTACAAATGACAGGGAGTCTTAAGTTTTTATGCTTCCTCAGATGTCAAACTAACTTGCCAACTCGAGGAATTGTAGTAGAGTCTCCTTTTTACAGCAAAAGTTTCAGTTTTTACCAGTCTCATGGCTCTTCTTGGGATCTTAGGCTATGCTAATAGCTCTAGAGATGAAAGTGAGCCATGGTTTCTGCTTGATTAAGAAGGACTCATTGTTCTTGGAGCATAATTCATATTGACTTACTTGTATCCAAGCATTTTAACAGCTACAAAGAAAAAAATTAATTTTTATTTCATTCTAGGATTTCTCATTGTTAAGGTGGAAGTAATGACTTTATTGGTGACTTCAACATTCTAACCAGAGACGGAATAAGAGAAATGCTTAGTTTTCCAGGAGCGTTCAAAGATCTTGAAACTTTTACTATAAGCATATACAATGTTTATTAAGAATGTAATATTTGGGAAATTAAAAAAGTTTTCCATCTTTGTAATTGTATTATTTCCTAGTACTAGCAATCTTCTTACATAAAAGAGGTTCTTATTTTATAAAATGTAGTAAAATTGGATTTGATAGATGAAAATGTCCCTTAAATATCCCAGAAATAATTTCTTTTTCACAAACTTGATGATACTGTATATGACCAATAGATTGAACATTAGATGATTCTATGGATGTTCAAACATGGTCTAAGATGCAATCCTTGAGTTGTAAAATATAACTTCTCTGTAAAATGTTGCTTCTCTGTATCTCATAGACAGTAATAAAATCTCAGAGTCAGCGTATGAGAAGTGCTTACTATAAGAGACTAAAATTATTTTTTAGTTTCCTTTTGATTAATAAAATATTTTGATGGTACTCATTTCATATTTAAATACAATTCTATTTTAGTACATTTTAAATCACTGAATGTTTCTATATTCACAAGGTGTTTTCTTTTTGTTTGTATTTTTTAGTTTTAGTTTTATCAATTCAATATTGTATTTTGTAAAGTGAGGCCACTGTGTTTTGTGGACAGACTGTAAAGAGAAATTATTTGATGTGTAGTCTCCAAAGAATAGAGACAAGAGATAAAGTTTGTCCCATAAATGCTTTCTGGATATTATCATATATCATATTTGAAAATAGGGTCAAGATATAAATGAATTTGAAATTTTAGTTCTTATTAAATCATTAGAGATACTTTATATAACCTAAAAAGATTTCCAATTCTAAATTTTTCTTTTGGAAAAGATTTCCTTTTCCAAATTTCTCTTCTCACCAAGGACAATCATGCTGTAAAAATAGATGATGGTACTAACACTTATTGAGTATCTACATTAAATAGCTATATGGTATAGACATCTCATTTGTTGAGATTGAGCCTAGTGTAATTTTACCATGTTTTGTATTCAAAAAAGAAATGAGGTTATAGAAAGAACACTAATGTATCCTGAGACACAGTAAGTTATCAGCAGAAATAGAATTTGAAACCTAATTTGAAACCCAAAATGTGATACCTCAATCTTAGTTCATTTTTTGTTGGGGAAAAACAATCCAGAAAATTGGCTTGAAGTATAATCATTATTTTCTGAATGACAGAACTCAATTGTGTCAAATGGATAATTAACAGTATGATAACATTCTTTCTGTGAATTAATTTTTCATCAAATTAGAAACTGACGTGTTTTGTGCCATGTAGACTCACTAAATTCTGAGTGAATTAATGTATCATTATTGTTAGGACTTTCAGGCATTTATGTATAAAACAATTTTCATCTATTTATTTATTTATTTTAATTTTCATCTTTTTAAATATCAGATTATATTAGTAAGGGTTTTCAAAGTCCAGTTGAGAATTGGAGCACCATTTCCAAAAATTTTCCTTGATATGGGGGATTTTTTTTTTTTTTTTTGTAAATTAAAACATAACTTCTTGAAGGTAATAGTGCACAGGTGAGTGTATTCTCACACAGAAACTTCACAGTTATTGAGTAACCCAGTCTGACCAATATACTCCTCAGGGGCTATTATAGCTTAGATAAATGTCTCCCAAAGGTCCATGTGTTAAAGAGTTGGTTGTCAGCCTGTGGAGCTCTTGGGAGGTGGTGGAACTTTTAAGAAGTGGAATTTAGTGGGAAGTAACTAGGTAACTGGGTGCATGCCCTTGCAAGATATATGGGGATTTCAGCCCCTTCCTATTACTTTTTTCTCCTGAGTGCCTCGAGGTGAGCAGCTTCCTCCGTCATGCATTCCCACCATGATGTACTGCCTGCCTCAAAGCAATAGGCCCAAAGCAACAGGCCAACTGATCAGGGACTAAAACCATGAGTCAAAATAAACCTTTCCTCCTCACAAGTTGTTTTTCTCAGATATTTTGTCACAGCGATGGAAAGCTGACTGACATAACTGGTAAAGAACTTGATAAGAGGAAATGTTTCTGTCACCCTATCTTTAGAACTCAAAACAATGCTGAAGGTTTTTAATAGGACTTCATTTAAAATTATATTTAGTAATAAGTATTCATTCGTTCATTAAATTTAAGGAAATGGAGTTCATGATATTGTAAAATAAAAGAATGAATTTTAAAATATGAATAACATGAACAGTTGATATTTGTTGGAGACATATATTTTGACAAGCTTTGGGTTCTTTTCTTCATGTGTATGTTTCATAAATAACTACCACAGACATAGAAGTCCACCAATTTGTAGGAAAAGGAAAATAAGCCTTGCTCTATTCTACTTGGGTAATAAGTGACATATTTGGGACTTGAAGACTTGTCATGCTGATTACAAAATCCTCACCCTTAACTTATACTGATAAATTTCTGGGTTCTTAGTCTTGTGTTGGCTCTCACCAACTGTCAATCTTGGGACAAATCATATACTTTGACATCATGAGTTATTTTACTTATAAAATGGAAGGTCTATCAATATGCTGCAGTAAGGGTTAAAACTTAAAAATTCATCTGGAAATCTTAAGTTCGTCCTTCTAGAAGAAGTTGTTATTTTTCTATTTATTATTAGTGACTGAGAAAAATAAACATGTGATCCAATTGTTACTCAATACATGTCCCTGTCCAAGATGTATTTTCAGATTCTATGGTATGGATTTTCATATACCTTACAAACTTCCATAAAAGGAGCTACTCAAACTACATAAATTTCTGGAAACCAGAAAGGGTGAATGAATTTTGGAAAATTCAAACCTAATCACCAAGAAAATACAACTATAAGAACTAGAAGATGAGATTGATAATCTAAATGAAAATGGAGAGGGCAGGATCTCCATTACTGAAGATGGAAGTATTACTTCCAAGAGCTCAAATTTAAATCCATGTAATGTTTGCCAGGAATTCTTCAAGAATTCTGTGAGAAAGAGTTTATTAAAACATTGTGCCAGAAGATTGAGGCCTCTGGGTTTTAATTTACCGACGTGGTATGTTTAGTCCCCAACCCACCACAGATTTCTATCTCTAAGAGAGAGTGCTGGGTGGTTGCTGGTAAAACAGGAAAAGTGGAGGTTGCTCCTGGGAAGAAATGATGCAGTTGAACTAAAAGAAGCCTGCCTTCTGTTTTCAGAGGAGCGGGATATTCCCATTAATGGAAAGAGCTCACCAAGGACAGCCGAGGATTGCCTCTTCTTCCTTGGTATAATTCCTCAGGTTGTTTCAAACCCAGTAATCAGTATTCCTGGAATGGCAGTGATAAATAAAAGAAGAGGAATTCTGTAAGCAGTTTCCTTGTCCTCCAAACTTACCAAGGGTTATAGTCTTGAAATTGAATGCGTTCATGGTGCTGTTTTTGTGGTTAGGAGATACAATAAATACTCCAAGAACCTACAGCAAATTCTTTGTATAATTGATGGGGAAAGGATGCTGGAATTATCAGTGAAAAAATTAATTTCAGATAATTTGTCAACATTATTAAAAGCAGAGAGTAAATTTTTCATCCTCTGGAAGAGAAGATATAGATGTGAGAACATTAGGAAATGGGAGATCTTTCACAGTTGAGCCAATTAATCTAAAAAAATGCATTTCTTTTCATAAGAAATAAAGGAACTTCAGCCAGAAATTAATAAGTCATAAAATAATAAAATTCATGTGTGTGACTTGCAGCTTGTCACAAGGGAGGAGATAGGAAAAATAAAGAAAATGAGAAGAAAAGACCAAGACCTATGATGCCTTCACATGGACATATTAAGCAATAGAGATGAAAAATACTGAATTCCTAAATGATATAAAGGACATAGAGATTGACCATAAAACACCTCTATAGGTGGTCCTTCACCAAAGGCCTTTGAGAAGCAGCAGAGAGAAGCTCAGAGTCTGAGCCCCTGCAGTGTAATGAGTGCTAACCCGTGTGTCAGACAGAAAAAGTGTGTTCTATGGAGCAGAAGGATCTGGAAACTGCAGTTATATGTAAGCAATATTAACAATTATATTTTCTTACATTGGCAATACCAAACAATGTCTGTCCTTTCAACATCTTGCTAAGGGACTCTGCTAGAGGAGGTGCTTCCTTTAAACCAATAACCTGATGCCTTCAGTGATTATCAGTGCTCCTAGACATTTCTCAGACAGATCAAAGAGAATTACTTAAAGACAAACATAACTTTGCAAATGAAGGATTTTGAAATGCTAAAATTTAGGGGCATTATTATAACTGTGGTCCACATTAAATCATAGAAAGAGCTTTGGTCCTATTGATTTTATACATGAGAGTATTTGGGGAATTGTAATGTGCTATGAACAAGGTAAACTTGAAACATGTTACCTCAATAAATATTTTTTTCTCTATTTATCAAGCACTATACTAGCCACTTAGGTACACTCTAGTATGGGAGTGATGTGTATATAGACGAAGGCAAGAATTGAGATGAACAGGTATACCAGGGTAGGAGGGGTAGGTGAGAAGTTAGGGAAATTTCTAGACTGTGAGGAGAAAGGCTTCAGATGTTTCTGAATAGGAATGAGGTAGGTGATCTAAGGAGAACACTCCAAAGAGAAGGATAAATCCATGTCTGGGTAGAGAGGGTTGAAAACATGGGACTGTCAGGGAGGAACAAGGAGCTTGGAGTGGCCCAATGCTCTGCAAGGTCTCTAATGCCTAGCAACACTGCTGGAGATAAAGACTAAGGGCAGCAGCCAGAATGCAAACGGTTTTCTGTGCCCTATAAACTTTTCTGACATAATCTTTCAGGTAATAAGATGTCACTGGAGGATTCCAAGTAGGGGAGTTCAGTGATAAGACTGCATTTCTGAAATTTTTCACAGGGGCGTAGTGAGTTTTTGCACACAGCAATACACCCAGCTGGCCCGTGTGGCCCGTCCTCCACCCAGAGGAAGAGAAGCCACCACAGAGGAACAATTGTGCCAGGGAAGAGCTCAGACGATGTGGGATCAAGTCACTCTTCCAAGGACGTCTAGCAATGTATTGCTATAAATCTGTACTAACAAGCAAATGCATGCACGGATGAGTAAGGCCATAAAATCACTTGGAAAGCAAACAACATGAACAAGAAAAGCATTAAACTGGAGAATAAAAAGAGTATCTGAATGAATGATGAAAGCTACCTTGTTCCTGGTTAGGAAGACACATATATAAATATTTCAATACTGAGCAGAATGATCTCTGAATCCAGTCGCAGCCCCCCAAAAGTCCCTGCATGATTTCTTTCGTTTGTTTTTAAAGCAAGAAAATGACTGCATGCATTTTTTATTTTTCATTGACAATGATAACCAAATGTATTTGCAGCATTTTTAATAGTTTCGATCTATGTTTACTGCATGCCCTTTCAATGTCATACCAAAGAATTCAGGCTTACCAAGAATAATTTAATTCCCTAGGAGAATTTACCTATAATTGACTTCACTATTTACTGTTGAATAAAGCCCAGACACTGAATGTCATCAGTGACCATGCAGATTTTCATCCTGTAGAAATGGGAATTTTTTTTTTCCTGATAGAGAGGATAGCCTATTGATCTTTGGTTTTAGTACCATGCAGAAGATTAACCAGGTTTGCCCCTAACCTAGCAATTTTACTCCAACCTTCCCTCCCCCTCCCTCCCTTCCTTTCTTTCTCTCTCTCTCTCTTTCTTTCTCTTTCTTTCTTTCTCTCTCTCTCTCTCTTTCTTTCTTTCTTCTTTCTTCTTTTATGCACTCTTTTTGAATTCTTTTGTTTCTTTTTTCAGTTATGCATGACAGTAGAGTGTATTTTGACATATAATACATACATGGAGTATAAGTTCCCATTCTTGTGGGTGTACATGATATGGAGTTACATTGGTCATGTGTTCATATATGATCATAGGAAAGCTATGTTTGATTTACTTTACTGTCCTTCCCATACCCATCTCCCCTTGCTTCTCCCCATTCCCCACTGTCCAACCTGGTGAATCTCCACTCCTCCCTCCCCTCTGCCTATTGTGAATCAGCATCCTCCGTATATCAGAGAGAGCATTTAACCTTTGGTTTTTTTGGAATTGGCTTCTTTCACTTAGCATCATAGCCTCCAGTTCCATCCATTTATCTTCAAATGCCATAATTTCATTATTCTTCATAGCTGAGTAATATACCATTGTATGTACCACATATTTGTTATGCATTCATCTATTGAAGGGCACCTAGATTGGTTTCATAGTTTAGCAATTTTGAATTCAGCTGCTATGAACATTGATATGGCTCTGTCACTACATTAGGCTGATACCTTTGGGTACATATGCTGAGGAGTGGGACAACTCCTCAGCATATAAATGGTGGTTCCACTCCAAGTTTTCTGAGGAATCTCCATAATGCTTTCCAGAATGGTTGCACCAATTTGCAGTCCCACCAGCAATGTATGAGTGTACCTTTCCCTCCACATCACATCCTCACCAACATGTATTACTTGTATTCTTTCTTTTTTTTTTTTTTTCTTGTTTTTTTTGAAGTTCATAAGTTTTAGACAGAGCACGAACAGGGTGGGGAGACTAAGCTGAGCCCAGGGGTTCTTGGCGCCTGGGGGCCCAGCTACAGCAAACATAAAGGGAACACAAGAGGCAGGAAATTATCAGATTTGGTCTTGAACTTGGGGGTGGGAAAAGGATGATCTTAGAAAGGGAGAGCAACAGGAAGCAAGCTGAGTCTAAGAAGGCCTGGGTGCCCCAGGGTTGGGGAACAGCTCTACCTGGGGCTCTTGGTTGGGAGAAAAGGGAAACGAGGCCCCTCCCCTGAGTGCTGAGGAAAAGGCACTTGATTCAGTCTCCTCCTGCCCCCATCCACGGAAGAGCTAGAGTCCATTTCCTGGCCCCATTTAATGGCCCAGAGTCTTTTCCTGGTTGAGCCTCTGGAAGAAGCTTTTGCCAAACTCCTAAGTGCTGATCATGATAGCAGAGGAGGGGGCAGCCTTGATGATCCTCGGGAGAAAGCCTGCAAAGAGTCCCTTGGTGCCTGATTGAGCCCGTATTCTCTGAAGCAGCAGCCAGGGTCAGTACCGCGGGGGCTTCACTCTCACAGCCTCTACAGCTCCCGGCACAAGCTGGCACTGCGTCTTCACCACATGGAAGGGTAGAGTCAAGATGTCAGCCACCATCCCTGAGGTGCCGCCAGCTGCGAAGCTAATGCCCACAGATGTCTGGTCCTTTGGTCTGGGCACATTCAGCCATTTCTTCATCAGCTCATAGTTGAACCAGTACAGAGCTGAGAAGGGTACATCTCAAAGAGCTGTGGGGCCCCAGCCCAGCCACAGTGAGCGCCAGCCACCCTGAGCCACTGCAGCCCGGACACAGGTGCCTAGCTCACGGTATGATACATGCTGAGCCTGCAGCTTTGTCCGCACAAGTTCCAGGGGACTGATCACTGTCACAGTGCCCAAGCGAGCCAGTGCACCAGCAACCATGGGTGCATAGAGGTCAGAAGTCAGGGCTTGCCCGCAGAGGAAGGTCTTGAGTTGGTCATAGGCAGTAAAGTAGATGGAGGTAGCTGGCACAGTCATCACCAGGGTGGCTGGGAGGCCGCTCCACAGAGTCCTGGTGCCCTCATGCCTCACAATCTTCACAAAAGCATCCAGAGTGCCAGTGAAGCGGGTAGGATCACCGAACCAGGTTGTACAGCGGGTACCATTTGGGCATAGGTACAGGGGCTCCAGGACTCCATTGCAGTACAGGAGGCACTTCCCTGTGGATTGGAGACAGGAGGGTGATTTGGTGTAGGAGAGGCTCCAGAGGGAGGGAGTCATAGTTCACTGGCTACTTAGGGGCGCTGAGACTGCAAGAGGACCTTCACTGCGTCCAGGGGTGTCGTGAAGAGGAGGTGACCACAGCCCCAGCCCCCGAGGCCATCATTTGTTGGGGAGGGCTAATGTCCCCAAGGTCCTGGTCAGCCATCTTGTTGTTTCAATCCTGGCTGTAAGCTGGTGCTCGCGGGGCGCCGCACCAGGGGCCAGCACCAGGGGCCAGCACCAGGGACCCAGCCGGCCCATAGCGGCTCCGCAGCCGTGCAGGGCGCGCGCGCGCTCGCCACCTCACACCGTTACTTGTATTCGAGATGATTGTCATTCTGCCTGTAGTGAGATGAAATCTCAGTTTAGTTTTAATTTGCATTTCTCTAATTGCTAGAGACATTAAACATTTTTCATACATTTGTTGACCATTCATTTTTCTTCTTCTGTGAAATATCTGTTCAGTTCCTTTGCCAATTTATTGATTGGGTTATTTTTTTGTGTATGTGGTTTTGGTGTTTTTTGAGTTTTTTACATACCTTGGAGGTTAATAATCTATCTGAGGTGCAGGTAGCAGGTGCAGGGAGAGATTTTCTCCCATTCTGTAGGCTCACTCTTCATATTCTTGTTTCCTTCGCTGTGAAGAAACTTTTTAATTTGAATTCATTTCATTTATTGATTCTTTTTTTTTTTTTTTTTTTAATTTTACTTCTTGCACTTTAGGAGTCTTGTTGAGGAATTCAGTTTCTAAGCTGACATTATGGAGACTTGGTCCTATTTTTCCTTCTAGTAGGTTCAGGGTCTAATGCCTAGGTCTTTCATCCTCGGAGAGTTGAGTTTTGTGCAGAGTTAGAGATAGAGGCCTAATTTGTTTTTATTATATATGGATTTCTAGTTTTCCCAGCACCATTTGTTGAAGAAGCTATCTTTTCTCCAGTGTATGTTTATGACACCTTTGTCTAGTATTAGACAACTGTATTTATGTGGGTTCGATTCTGGATCTTCTATTCTGTACCATTGGTCTACATGTCTGTTTTGGTGCCAATACCATGCCGTTTTTGTTACTATATGTAGCAGAGTTTAAGATCTGATATTGTGATGCCTCCTGCTTCACTTTTCTTGCTGAGGATTGCTTTGGCTATTCCGGGCCTCTTATTTTTCCAAATTAATTTTTCTACTTATCTGATTTTAATAGGAATTACATTAAATCTGTGTAGCTCTTTTGGTTGGCAATTTGGACAATATTAATTCTGCCTATCCAAGAGCATGGAAGATCTTTCCATCTTCTAAGTTCTTCAATTTCTTCTTTGAGTGTACTGTAGTTTTCATTGTAGAGGTCTTTCACCTCTTTTGTTAGATTGATTCCCAAATATTTTATTTTCTTTGAAGTTATTGTGAATGGGATAGTTTTCCTAATTTCTCTTTCAGTTGATTCATCACTAATATATAGGAACACAATTGATTTATAGGTGTTAATTTTATCCAGAAACTTGGCTGAATTCATTTATGAGTTCTAGAAGTTTTCTGGTAGAATTTTTTTGGGTGTTCTAAATATAGAATCATGTCATCAGCAAATAGGGATAGCTTGAGTTTTTCTTTCCTAGTATCCCTTTAATTTCTTTCTTCTATCTAATTGCTTTGGCTAGAGTTTCCAAGATTATGTTGAATAGAAGTGGTGAAAAAGAATCCCTTGTTCCAGTTTTTAGAGGGAATGCATTCAATTTTTCTCCAGTTAGAATGATGTTGGCCTTGGGTTTAGCATATATAGCTTTCATGATGTTGAGGTATATTCCTACTATCCCTAGTTTTTCTTGTGTTTTGAGCATGAATGGATGCTGTATTTTGTCAAATGTTTTATCTGCATCTATTGAGATAATCATGTGATTTTTGTCTTTAAATCTATTGATGTGATGAATTAGGTTTATTGATTTCTGTACCCTGAACCAACTTTGAATCCCTGGGATGAACCCCACTTTATCATGGTGCCCTATCTTTTAAAAAAAATTTTATGCAATTTACCAAAATTTTGTTAAGAATTTTTTGCATCTGTGTTCATCAGGGATATTGATCTGAAATTTTCTTTCCTTGATGTGTCTTTGTCTGGTTTTGGTGGAAGGGTGATACTAGCTTCATATAATAAGTTTGGAAGAGCTCCCTCCTTTTCTCTTTCATGGAATAATTTGAAGCATATTGGTGTTAGTCACTGAAGACCTGGTAGAACTCAGCTGAGGATCCCTCTGGTTTTGGGGTTTTGTTTGTTTTCCTATTCAATTGCTTGAAATTAATTTGTTTACATTGTGTTTGTCCTCCTGCTTCAGTTTGGGTAAATCATATGTCTCCAGAAATTTGTAGATATCTTCAAGATTTTCTACTTTCTTTGAGTATACATTTTCAAAATAGTTTCTAATTATCTTTTGTATTTCAGTAGTGTTCATTGTGATATTTCCTTTTTATCACAAATTTTAATAATCTGAGATTTCTCTCTCGTCATTAGCATGGTTAAGTGTTTATCAATTTTATTTATTTTTTTCGAAGAATCAACTTTTTGTTGTGTTATTTTTTCAATTGTTTCTTTTATTTGAATTTCATTGATTTCAGCTCTGATTTTAATTATTTCCTGTCTTTTGTGCTTGTGGTATTGATTTTTTCTTCTTTTTCTAGGGTTTTGAGATGTAATGTTAGGTCATTTATTTGTTGACTTTTTATTCTTTTAATGTATGAGTTCAAAGCAGTGAACTTTCCTCTTAGCACTGCCTTCAAAGTGTCCCTAAGATTTTGATATATTGTATTGGTGTTCTCCCTTACCTGTAGTATTTTTTTTATTTCCTCCCTGATTTCTTCTTTTATCCATCTGTCATTAAATAGCATACTATTTAGTATCCAGGTGTTGGAGTAGCTTCTATTTTTTATTTTATCATTGATTTCTTGTTTCATTCTGTTATGATCTAATAGAATGCAGAGTAGTATTTCTATTTTTTGTATTTGCTGAGAGTTGCTTTGTGGCATAACATATGGTCTGTTTTAGAGAAGGATCCATGTACTGCTGAGAAAAAAGTGTATTCTCTCGTTGATGGATAAAATACTCTATATATGTCCATTAAGTCTAAATCCTTGATTGTATTATTTAATTCTATAGTTTCTTTGTTTAGTTTTTGTTTGGAAGATCTATCCAGTGGTGAGAGAGGTGTGTTAAAGTCACCTAGTATTATTGTGTTGTGGTCTACTTGATTCTTAAAATTGAGAAGGGTTTGTTTGATGTACATAGATGCTCCATTGTTTGCAGCATATACATTTATGATTGTTATGTCTTGTTGATGTATAATTCCCTTAAGCAGAATGAAATGTCCTTCTTTGTCCCTTCTGACTAACTTTTGTTTGAAGTTCACTTTGTCTGTTATGAGGATGGAAACCCCTGCTTATTTATGTAATCCATGTGAGTGATATGTTTTTCTTCAACATTTCACTTTTAGTCTGTGGACGTCTTTTCCTAGGAGGTGAGTCTCTCAAAGACAGCATATTGTTAGTTCTTTTTTTTTTTTTTTTTTTTTAATCCAATCTGCCAGTCTGTGTCTTCTGATTGATGACTTTAGGCCATTAACATTCAGGGTTATTTTTGAGATATGATTGTATTCCTGGTCATTTTGGTTTATTTTTGGTTTTTAACATGACTTGATATATGATTCCCTTAAGCAGAATGAAATGTTCATGGTTTGTGGGCCTGTCCTCTGGAAGGGGGCCTATGTGACGTAAACCACACAGGATCACTCAGGGACTGGGGACCCATCCTCCTTTCCTGTTTTCTGTGAACAGAATGTTCTGTGGTCTGAAAGACAGTTCTTTGATGTCTGTGAAACTGTCACTGTCGGTGTTCACATGATTGTTTTTTGCTTTCTGTTACCAACCTATAATCTGCCAAATAGGCTAGAAACTGCTTACATAAAGCTTGACCTTTAAGACGTATGGCTAACTTAACTGTAAGCATATAAAAGACAGTGTTATATACAATAAAGACAGAAGCAACTTTCTCTGTGACAATAAAGTTCTTCTTCTAGGACCTTGGTGCTCCTCGGAACTCAGAATCTGAGTTCTTTTTCCATCATTTGTCGAAGTTGCACTTGGATAGTGCAACTGGCCTACCTCCAGTATTGACACTAGATTTGGATAGTGCAACAAGGGTTTCTTACCATCTTCTCTGTGTGGTCAACTTTATTTTCTAGAGTATATATTTTATCTTCATTGTTTAAGGTTGTTTTCCAAGTGGTCTAGTCTGGTTGGTGATTCTTTTCATCGAATTGTTAATTTGGTTTATTATTTCCTTCACTTCAAGGATTTATTCTTGATTCCTTTTTAAAATCTCTGCCTCTTTAATGAACTGATCCTTCACTTCTTGTATTTTCTATCTAATACCATCCTTTATTATAAAGAGAAATCTAAGTATGTATTATCTAAGCTCCTCTGACATTTCTTCTACTGTGTTGTCTATGGATTCTATTGTTGGAACATCTTGGTTTGTTTGAAGAACTTTGTTCCCTTGTTTTTTCATGTTTTATGTGTGTCTTCCTATCTAGCAGTATGGAGCTGAGGCAGTATAGATTCTATCCTGTAGTCTTATATGTCCCTGAAGGCTCCTAGTACCTCATCTTCAAGGGGGAGACCAATATTAACAGCACTCAAAGCAAACAATATACCACCTTAAACCAAATGGCTCCTATGCAGGCATTTATGGTTTTGTCACAATAAATAGAAATAAAGTGTTCAATTATTGTGTACAATATAAAGAGTAAGTTTGCTAAAGGGGTTTACCATTTCAAATGATGAACAATGAGAGAACAGAAGTAGTGTAAGATTTGATGTTTATCAGGGAGAAGGACAGAAGATAGAAGTAAAAAATTATCATAAGAGTGAAGGAAGAATTAACAGAGGTTGGTTGTTGGCATGAGAGAAGTGAGAAATAGAATCCAAGGAGATAGGTGAGAGAAAAAATTTATACCAATTTAAAAAAAAAAAGTAAAAATATAAGAATACACACACACAAAAAACTGTAATATACTATTCAGACATCCCATTCCTCACTAAATTAATGCATGAAAAATGTTTGGATTCAAAGATGGTAGAGGTGTGTGAGAGAGCGTGGAATGATGGTGAAAAAAATAAAAAAAAGAAAAGTCTAAATGGAAAATTGAAGATTGCTTCCATTGGCTTTCAAAAATTTTCTCAGCTTCCCTTCACCAACAGGTGGGGTTGTCTGAAGTTTGAGGTTAGCTCCAGTCCAGGGTGTGCCAGACCGTCTGGGTGGGTGAGCTGATAGCAAAATATCCTTACACCCTCTGTAAGTCTTCGCACCTGTTGTAGTTGGCCCCTTCCATCCCTGTGCACTTCAGGACATACTGAGCTGAAGAGAGTCCATTTTACTGCGGTTCTTCAACCTGTGCTCCCCTTGGGGCACTGCCCCTAATCTCTGGCTTTCCACAGGCTTGCCAGACTTAGACTAGATCATGCAAACCCAGTCACAATCTGATGGACCTGGGCTTCAGCTTCCCCAGACCCTATCTTGCTGCAGTCCCAAGATTTCAATGTCCTTTCAACTTGCAGAGAGAACACCAGGGATGTGCTCACACAAAGGAACGACCCAGCAAAGAGGCAGACAGATGGCAGTCACTATCATACTGCCATGAGTATACATGAGCAGAAAAACCTCAGGTGCAACTATGCCTGCAGGTATCCTAAGATATCTCTAGGCCCTAGCCTATGTCCCCAGACTGAGGTGGCTGTGCCCCAAGATGGAGGCAGTGGTGGCAAAACTTCAGGCCATGGCCAGTGTCCCAAGATGGTGGTGGCTGTATGTAACCAAACCTGCAGGTACTGTGACAATGGACTTTCAGCAAACAGTGGAACATAGGCCATCTGGTGGGGGTCTGTAGGCAGTCTGTAGGCTAATAGCAGACAATCAGTGGGTGGACGTTGGGCAGTTGTCAGTGGGTAGGTGAAAGTCAGGCAAAATGTGGGCAAATTGGCAAACAGTGGATGATGGTCACCAGTCAGTGAATGATCTACACTCAAAATGTAGGTTATATGTTGGTAGACAGCAGACAGTTGCAGTGGAAGAATGGGGGGTAACCACAGGGGACCAGTAAGCAGTGATGAATGCCTCACAGTGAAGCAGTATTTCCTCTACTTGAATCCCAAGTCATAGAGTGACTAGGAATAAAGCTTCCCTCTAGTCAATCATCTTGGATTCAATAGTCTGTGTCTTTTGATTGATGAGTTTATGTCATTTATATCCAATGGTATTATTGAGATATGATTTTTATTCCCTGTCATTTTGACTTATTTCTGGTTTTCAATTTGAATTAGTTTCTCCATTTATTCACTGATCTTTTAGTGTTGGTCCTTGTTTTTCTGGTTTTCATTTTATTTTTCCCTTTTTCTTCATGAAATATCTTACTGAGTATGTTTTGTAGTGCAGGCTTTCTAGTTGTGAATTCTTTTAACTTTTGTTTAGCATGGAAGTTTTTTTATTTCATCATGAATTATGAAGCTTAATTTTGCTTCAAATTGGCTGGCATCCATTTTCTTTCAGAGTTTAGTATATATTATTCCTAGCGCTCCTAGCTTTGAGAGTCTGGGTTGAGAAATTAGTTGAGATTCACATTGGTCTCCCTCTAAAAGTTACCTCTTATTTTTCTCTAGCAGCCTTTAAAATTCTATTCTTATTCTCTGTGTTGGGCATTTTCATAATAATGTGACTTGGTGTGGGTCTTTTGTAAATTCGCATATTTGGGGTCCTGTGAGTCTCCTGTGTTTGATTTTCCATTTCATTCTTTAGGTTCAGGAAATTTTGTGATATTATTTCATTGAAAAAATTGTGCATTTCTTTAATTTGTATCTCTGAGAGTTCATTTATTCCAATATATTTTAAATTTGGTCTTTTGATGTTATCCCATATTCCTTGGAATTCCTCTTCATGGTCTCTTAACATCTTTTCTCCATGGTTACTTTGTTTTCAAGATTATATATTTTTTCTTCATTGCCTCAAACTCTGTCTTCCAAGTGAACTAGTCTGTTGGTGATACTTTCAATTGAATTTTTAATTTGGTGTATTAATTCCTTCATTTTGAGGATTTCTGCTCCGCCCCTAGAATCTCTCTTTATTGAAGTTATCTTTTACTTCCTATAATTTCTCTCTGATTTTACTCCTTATACCATCCTTCAGTTCACAGATTGGTTTACCTATGTACACTCTAAATTCCTTCTCTGACATTTCTTCCATTGTGGTTTTGATGGATTCTGTTATTGAAGTGTCTTGGTTTGTTTGGGGCTATTTGTTCCCTTGCTTTTTCATGTCATTTTTGTGTCTACCCCTCTATCTGTATGGACCTGAAGCAATAAATTTTCTACACTGTGAACTTAGAGTGTCTCTGAAGGTTTCTAGTACCTCACTGGTTAGGGGGAGATAATGACAATGACCAATGCAAATAACATACAGCATTAAACCAAATAGTTCCTACTATGATGTCTACAGTGCTAATTATCAAAATAAACAGATATGATGTGATCAGTTATTGCCTACAATAAAAACAGCACGTATTCAAAAGGGTTTACAATTTCAAATGGTGGACAGGGAGAGAATAGAAGTGATATAGGATGTGATGATTATGAGGGAGGAACAGAGAAGAGAGGAGTAAAAAATTAAAGGAAGAGTGAAAGAGAGAACAAAATAGAGATTGCCTGTTAGTGGGAAAAAAGAGAGAAAGAGAATAGAGGGAAACAGATAAGAGAAAAAATGTATTTAAAGTAAAAATTTAAAAAAAATAAAAGATACAGAACTAAACTAAAAACACTAATCATACATCATAGTCCTCAAAAAACTTATCCATGAAAAATAACTGACTTCAAAAATACTAGAAATGAGAAAAAAAGAACAAATATGAATGTGTGTGTGTGTATATATATATATATATATATATATATATATATATCCATGTACCATTAAGGTCAAAATTAATCAGAGAAAAGAAAAAAAAATGAAAAAAATCTCCATGAGAAGTTAAAGAATTCTTTCTGTTTTAGTTCAAAAGATTCTACGTTTCTCTTTGTAGCAGTTTTAGGTAGGGTTGTCTGTAGAGTGATGCTCCACCCTCCAGATTGCTGGAGTGAGAGAAATAATCCCACAGGTGGAATTCCGGGAGGCGGGATTTAGGCTTAGGTGCACTCCAGGCTCTTAGCTGAATGCCAATTGATCTGGACATTTTAAATCAGACTACCTCCCGGTCCAGTAATTGCTGGTCCATCACGGAAGACTGTACCCCAGGGATCTCCCTTGGGTTCCACTCATGTGGTGAGAAGCCAATACTTAGTCCCCTATGTCACCTGCAGACTCCAGATTTCCTGGTCTTGGTTTCAGTCTTCAAACTCAATCTTTCACACCCCGGCCCTTCCAAATTCTGGTCAGATGTGTCTCTCCCAGCCAGTCCTGCAAAAGCCAATTTGGAGAGGGAGGGGTAGAGTTAGATGGGTTTCAAAGACCAGTATTCCCCTGTGTAAACCTCTCCATGTTTGATTTTCTCTTGGTCATTTAAGCACACTCTATCTTGTGCAGTGCCTATTTACTGGGTCTGTATCTGGGAACAAACTCTGTTTTGCTGGGAACCAGCTCCCTCAGCTGCAGGCTCACATGCTGCAGTTCCAAAATGCTTCCTTCCTTTGTCCTCAGTGCACTGCCTGGAGAGATGGCACTTCTTTCCTGCACAAGGATATTATGCTACACACTTTTCAGTTTAGTTGGACAGTGATTTTTATCTCTAAATGCTGCATACACACACAAGCCTCGGGCCTCCTTAAAATTTGCATTCTTTTCATCCCCTTATTCCTCCACTTTGCTTGCAGAGGGACCACTCTGGCTGGTGCTTTTGGCCTGGCTGCAACAGTGGCTGTGCCATTTCCTTGTTTTATTATGTCCAACCTCCTGAGTCCCCCATCTTCTTTGAATGTTCAATATTAAACTCTGGTAAAGTCCCCCTCTTTTTTTTTTTTTTCCTTTTGTTTTCCACCTTTTCCTGTGTTTTCCACCTTGTCTGTTTTCTTGATTTCAAGCCATGGAAAGAGCCAGGAAAACCTGCCATCTTTAAAGTCTCCCCTGCATGATTTCTTAAAGGATCACAATAAGAAAGATTTAATATTTATCTCACAGAAAAAGAAAATTATCTAAGACAATTTAGAAATTTTAGATTTTAAAATTTGCAATGAAGATGTAGTAATAAACTATTGTGACATTCACGCCAAATAAAATAATTAATGGAACTGCAAAGAGGTTAGTCATAGGCCCTTGTTTAAATGGAACTCAGAATATGATACACTTACTGAGGAATGAATGGATTCTTCATTAAATAGTATCAGATAACTTGGGAAAGATAACATAGTACACTTTCTACTACATATAACTGGGGAATAAATTCCAGCAGAGGTAAAGACCTACCCATAATATACACGCATGAATGTGTATACATAGAGACTTAGAAGATATATAGGTTTATGCTTCTTACCTCAAGTTAGATAATGTTTTCTTTCAATTAAAAGCAGAAACTAAAATGAAAAGATTTTTATAATTATCTATATCAAAATTAAATATCTTAAATTCCACAAAACTTCAACAACATAAATAAAGCTAAAAATCTGTCACTGGACAGAGTGGGAGAAAATTGACAAACTAGAAGAAAGGTTTCATATTAAAATACATAAAGGATATGTAAGTATGTTATGGGTATATATGTTATGGGTATATGGATATATATATCCATAACATACTTACAATAAATATATCCTTAACATACTTATAATAAATTAATAGGGAAAAGAATATTCCAAAAGAAAAATGGGCAAAGGATATAAACTGGCTGTTTTCATGAGAGGAGGTATAAATATCCAATTAGCACTCTAAGTCAGCACACCTGTAATCAGAAAAATGCAAATTAGAATAATTCAATTTCATTGTTAACCTATCAGAGCAAGAAAAAGTACAAAGGATTGAGTGTTGCTGAGGTTTAGAAAAATTATTCTCATTCATTAATCATAGAATGTAAATTGTACAGTACTTTCAAAGGCAACTTGGTAATAGTGAAGAAATTTTTAAAAACACAAATATTTTATACCTGCATTTTCATTTCTAGATATCTATCAGAGAGAAACAATTGCACACATCCACAGAGAGGTAAGTAAGATGATATTCAGGATAACATTGTTTATAGCATAAATACATTAGGAACAACTTATGTGTCCTTAGATAATATGACCAAGTCAACTTTGATGTATTTACACCATGAAGTATATTCAGAAGCTATAAAACTGAAATGGCAAAGTATTTGTACCACATTGTTGAGCAAACTAATAAAAAGGCAATTTTAGAGTCCTACCTACAGAACACTGTTTATGTACAGACATGACCATGCAAAATATGGCTCAAATATGTATTTTTAAAAATGTGCAGAAAAAGGTATGAAGACAAAAACAAAAAAATAAAAGTGCTTTTCTCTGAGGCAGAGAATGTGAACATGTGGGAATCTTTTTAAAAAAATTGACTATTTTATTGAGTGAATACTGATTTATGATAAGAAAATGGAGGGCATTTACACCTGATATTTTTTTTCTGTGAAACAGCATGAAATGTAATCTATGGACTACAAATGAATAGCATTAGTATAGTGATAGAAGATAAGAATGTCTTCTATGGAAATCAAGTCTCCATCAGAAGTTAAAAGCCTTAGGTTTGTAGGACACCAAATCATAAGGTTTTGTAACTGTACTCATCAACTGTCAGCAGGAAGTGGTGAACAGAGAGAAATGATAGATGGGTTAATACAAGATGTGATGACTCAGAGCACATGGAGGAGAGAGTTTTGAGGATTCAAGTAAGAGAATGGAAAGGAGTTTCATTATGGGGTGAGGATGATGGATTTAAAGAATAAGAATAAAGTGACTGGAGGTCTTTTGAGGTCATTTTCTCTAAATTGCCTGTTCAAAGAAGTTCCTATTTTCTCCTAGTGGTTTGACCTTTTCTTATTGATTGATGAGGTATGAACCCTTTACTATATATCTTGTGAATCTTCTTACACTGTGAATTAAGCAATGAGAAGGTGGAAAGGATGAAAGTTATGGTCTGAGAACCTGAATTTCTGATTGAAATCTCAGCGATGGGAATAGCTTGCAAACACAGTTAAAAGATGGAATTCATTGCTCCAAGAAAAGCCAGAAATTTTGTGACCAGAGATTTGGGTTTATTGCACGTGTGAATTCATAGGTCCTTTTTGGTGCAACTAGGACCTTGCTAGAGGAGATTGTAAGATGAAAGTTAGTCTTAACACTCATTGGCAGTGAAGATAAGGGAGAAAATACCATTTGACAGGTTATTTATATCCAAAGGAAATGCATCTCCATAGAGTAGGAACTGCATCAAGGTGGAAAAATTATGTCTTGGAAAGGGAAATGAAAGCCTAGGAGAAGGTGCAAACAGCTGGCCTTGTAGCCCATAGTTTGGACTTCCACTTTTGTAGAGTCTCTGAGCACTCACAATTGTACAGGTGAGATTATGGGCTGAGAAAAGTAGGATGGATGATGGGTCCTTCAAATTGCATTGGTCATAGAAGAAGTTGGGGAAACTCCACCTCAGGTTCTTTATCTCTTATATCTTATCAATAGATCATTTTGCATTATTGAATCACAGCCATCTGTTCCATATTTGTGCAAATGATGCCTTTTCTTTTTGATTGCAAGTTAGATGAGGTTTCAACCAGGAAAAGGAGAAGAGACAGTACATTGTCAGTGTATTGCATAATGATACATGTTAAACGGGGGAACGGGTTGAAAGGATGCTATTTGAAAATTCACCTTACAAGATTTGGATCCACCCAGCTAAGTGTTTCATTAAATATGTTCCCTGTTGTGGCTCCATATTGACTCTTGGCTCTTACTCCAGCAGCCGTTCACTTAGGAAAGGCTGCAGGTCACACAGCAAGTGTTAGGAACAGACATTTGGGAGAGTAAGGGAGAGCAGTGTGCCATTCTGCTTTAAAGGACAATTAAGTCGAAGTTGACCGATTTCTTTCTAGAGCTTTATTTATTGTCAATGGACACTGACAAGCTTTCTTGGAAAGTGAAATTAAGTCAAATATTAAAATAAACCATGTTTTTATAATTATATTTTTACTTATTTAGAATATCAGTGATAATTGCAGAAAATTAACTTTTATTGATGCTGACATGATTTTGGCTTATGTAATAGTAAATGCAAGTTATTCTAATCAAAGTCCAAAAGATTTTGAACAAATAATACCAATATGGTAAAACATAATCAACAGAAAAATGGAATTAAAATATTCTTACATATTTACAGACACTATTTCAATCTATCTTAAATTCAATTTAAAACATTGACCTAAGGATTCTCTTTAGATAAAACACTTTTGTGTTTCTTTTAGTTATATCACCATCCTCTTACCGTCTAGGCTTAAAGGATTAAGTTGTATTTGATACCAGTTGTGGTTTGAATGTATGTGTCCCTCCCAAATGCATAGTTGGAACTTAAACCCTAATGTGATGGGACAAAGAAGTGGAGTCGTTGGGAAGTGATTAGGTCATGAGGGCTCTGCCCTGGTTGGTTTGCTTAGTGACCCCATAAAAGCATTTAAAGGGAGTGAGTTCAAAGGGAGTGAGTTCTTCCATTTTTTCCTTCTTCCCTTCCAGCAAGTGAGGACACAGAGTTCATTCTTTCTGCCATATGAAGATGCAGCAAAAGGTACTGTCTTAAAGTAGATCAAACCCTCACCAAACACTGAATCTGATGCCCTTGATCTTGCTTGGACTTTCCAGCCTCCAGAACTGTGAGAAATAAATTTATGCTGATTATAAATTACCCTGCTTAAGGCATTTTGTTATAGTAGTAGGATTGAACTAAAACAATACCATCCTTGTCTGTACTCTGCCAAATCCTATGTAGTCATATTTTGTTTTTCTCACCACTTCCATTTACATAACTTAAAATGAGGCCTTCATTTTCTCAGACTAAAATCATAGCAATAGCTCCTTTAATGATATCATGACTTTTGATGTTTCCTTTTTTATTTTATATATAACTTTTTACAGATTCAAACTCCAGCACTTTAATATTTACTCATACAACAAATATTCATTGAGGTCCAGTGTGGAACAGGGCCTGTTCCAGGTTGTCTGATTATAGTGAAGAATTTTTATCAAGGTCCTTGTGCTCCTGGAGTTTACATTCTAATCTAGAAAGGGCCCCAAATCTTTAACAAATAGACAAATAAATGGAAAGTCACTTTTGAAAAGTAATAAGTGTCATGAAGAAATGAAACAGAATGTCGTGAGGAAGAATATGAAGGTGGGACTAGAGGAAATTTTTCCCCGACACTATAGAAATTAAAAGCCAAAAAGAACCTTCAATATCAAAGACTCTTTCCCAAGACTTGGTCAAACCCAGAAATGTGTGCACATGATGCTTCTCACTCAGCAAGCCATCCCTTTAGAGTGAGTGAATATTAGGCATTCACTTTATATTAAAAATGAGATGTCCTGTCACAGAAATGTTTTCTGGAACCCAGATATACATAAAATGGGAATATAAACTATTTATTTTTTAATTAATTAATTATTCTGATATTGGGGATTAGATCCAGGGGAGCTTTACCACTGAGGTATATCCCGTACCCCTTTTATTTTTTATTTTGAGACAAGGTCTCAATAAGTTGCCCAGGCTTGCCTCCAACTAGCAATCTTCCTGCTCAGCCTCCTGTATAGTTGTGATTACAGTGTGCATCACCAAGTTTGGCTCATCTTTTTATTAATTCCAATATTCAATAATAGGTGTACATATACCTAGTTTTTAAATTTAAAAAGATCACATTTATCAAGATACAATTGTTTTGAGAATCTCTATCTCTTTTTTGAAATGATCTTTTGCTTCCTGCAGGTGCTCTTTCAGCTTATTGGTATTATCATGCATTGCCTGCATTTGCTCTCTTATCTCATCCTTTGCTTTGCAAATCATCTTAATCATGTATAATCTGAAGTCCTTTCCTGACATTTCTTCTAACATACTGTCATTGGATTCTTTAATATAGAATCTAGATTTGTTTGGATAGCTTTCTTCCCTTGTTTTTTTCATGTTGTTCAGGTATCTTTCCCTCTAGCAGTGCAGATCTGGGGTATTTCAGATTTCCCCCTATAGGCTTATAGTGGCTCTATAGGTTTCTAAAACCCTTTCTTTGAGGGGAGATCAATATTAGCAGTGCCCAATTCAGACACTATGCAATCCTAGACCAAATAGCCCTTATGAGGACAGTAACAACATTGTCATAATAAACAGAATGAGTTCAAATATTATCTTCAGTAAAACAAACAGATTTGCAATAAGGTCTGCAGTTTCAAATGGAGGACAAAGAGGATGCAGAAGGATGTAGAATGTGGCTGTTAATGGGATAAGAAAAGAATATACAGAAGTTCTAGGTAATAGAAAGAGTGTAATCAAAAGAAATTGGATGTTAGCATGCAAAAAAGGGAGAAAAAGACTCTGAGGGAACAGTTAAACAAAAGGAAAAGAGAGCAAGAAAAATAAAGAAATAAAAACAATTTTTTTCAATAAGGAGAAAAAAGAAAATCTACAGTATAACAGTCATATAGTAATGCAACCTTCAGTAGCCTGATGCATGAGAGGTGCCTGACAATGAGCTTCAAGTCTCCAGCTGGCGTCCCAGGATGGGTTTTGCCCCACCTAAAGATCAGAGCTACGGCTTCCAGGATTATCCAAGATGGCCACTCTGGCTTCGAAATGTGTTGGCAAATGGGGAGCTGTAGCTCAGGTTGTGGACGTGGTCAGCTGGAGGTCCTGGAGGCGGGATGCAGTTGGTCAGGCAGGGGTCCTGAAGGTCCGGTGTGTTTGGTGTGGTTGTGGGATCCTGGAGGCCGGTTGCAATCAGTCAGTCTGGGGTCCTGGTGATAGGGCATAGTCAGTTGGTCTGGGGGTCCTGGCAGCAGGGAGCAGTCAGTTGATGTGAGGGCCCCAGAGGCAGGGAGTGATCAGTCGGGCTGAGGGATCTAGGAGACAGGGCTCAGTCAGTCCTGCCAGGGGTCCTATGGGGCCTGGCTGTTGTCTCAAAATGGCGGCAGCCACATGTAATCAAACCTGCAGGTACTGTAACAGTGAACTTCCAGGTAACAGCAGGCAGCTGGTGCTCCACTGGCGGCTGGCGATCAGTTTTCTGACTGTTGTCAGACGATTGGGAGGTGAACCTTGTGAGTTGGGTGATGGATAGGTGTAAAGCAGGTGATGGATGGGCAAGAGGCAGGCAATGGCGGATGATAGGTGCCAAGAAACAGATATCCTCTGCTTGAAACTGGAGTTACGGAGTGACAAGGAACGCAGCCTCCCTCCAGTCCGCCATCTTGGATCCTCAAGATACAATTTATAGGTACAATTAGATGAGCTCTGATCTGCTTTCTGAAACTAAATATTTGTCTTCTTTGAAGCATTTCATATAAACAAAATCAGGTAGCATGTACTCTTTAGTTTCTTGTTTCTTTTCCTCAGCATAATATTCTTGAGGTTTGCCCATGTTGTTATGTACATCACTAAATTTTTTACTTCATATAGCAGGGACATGCCACATATTCGTGTATTTGTTGGATATTTAGGTTATTTCCAGGGTTCGGATATATTAGTTTTCTATTGCTGTGGGGCACATTGTCCCAAACTTAGCTTAAAGCAATACACATTTGCTATTTTACCGGGCACAGTTATGCTGGTGCTCCACAAGGCTGCCATCAAGGTGTCAGCCACGACTGGGTTCTCATCTGGGGGAACGATTCTCTTCCAAACTCACTCAGGTTGTTGGCAGAACTCATTTCCTGGAGGCTGTAGGAGGCATAGTGGCTTGCTGCTTAGATGCCAGAAATGGAGAGCAACACTTTCTGCAGAGATTCTCTCAAGATGGAATCTTATATAACACAGTGTAATCACAAGAGTGAAATTGCATCACTTTGCTAAGTTCCACAGGCTAGAAACAAGTTACTGGTCTCACTCCTGTTCAAAGGAGGAAATGATACTAGGGCATAAATACCAGGAGTTGGGGACCATGAGGGCTACCTTACAGCTCATCACCATAAGCCTATTACAAATAAATTTTCTGTGAACACTTGTGTATAGGAATTTAGGTGGACATATGTTTTTGTTTCTCTGGGATAAACACCCAAGAGTAGAAATGCTGGGATATGTGGTAAAAATATATTTAACTTTTTAATAGACTGCCAAGCTGTTTTTGAGAGCAGTTGTGCCATTTTAAATTCCTACCAAAATGTAGGGTATTCCATTTGTTCCACATTATCACCAGTATTTGTGTCATCAGTTTCTTTATAGTTACCATTCAAGTGGGTGTGTAATGGTGTCTTATTATGGTTTTGCTTTGCATTTCTTTAATAACTAATCATGCTGACTGTTTTTCTCATGTGTTTATTGGCCATCTTATGTATTTCCTTTTGTGAGTGTTTATTCAAATTTTTGGTCCTTCTTTTTTATTGGGTTGTTTGCTTTTACATATTCTTGATACAAGCCATATGTCAGATACATATACTGTGAATATTTCCCCAGTCTGTTGCTTTCAAGAGCAGAAGGTTTTAATTTTGGTGAAGTCTATTTTATCATTTTCCTTTTATATTCTGTGATTTTTGCATTCTATCTAAGTAATCTTTGTCTACCCTAAACTCTAAAAATTTTCTTTTTTCTTCTACAGGATTTATAGCTTTATGTTTTATGTAATCAAGTATAAATCAATTTATATCTAAAGAATAAAGTACGAGTTGATTTAATTTTCTTCCATATAAATATCTAGTTGTTTCAACACATTTCAAATAAGGTTATTCTTTTTTCACTTAATTTTCTTGATTTCCAAGGCAAAAATCAATTTCACCATGTCCATGAATCTCTATTCTGTTCCACCCATCCTTATGACAAGAAACCATTGTCCTGGTTACTGTAACTGCATAGCAAGTCTTCAAAATAAGTATTGTAAGTCATCTGACTTTGTTTTTCTCTTTTGAAATACACTGATCATTATAGATTCTTTTTATTTAAAAGTAAATTTTAAATGAACTTGTCAATGTTACAAAAAAAGTGCTTGAATTTTGATTAAAATTGAGTGAATCTATAGATCATTTGGGAAGAGTCAATATCTTAGCAGTAATCATGTTCAAATCCATTAACATGGTATATCTTTTTCTTTAAAAATTTTAATTTTTCTCACATGTCTTACACTTTCCACTGTATAGGTTCTTCACATTTTTTTTTGTTGTTGTTAAATTTATTCTTAAGTTTTTGTGCTTTAGTATGTAATTTAAATGGTATTTTATTTATGTATTCCATTGCTCACTGCTTGCATATAGACATATAATTGACTTTTGTAAATTGATTTGTATTCTTTGGAAAGATTTTTAATACAAGTTAATGGTCTTTAATAGATATAAATTCTTTGGATTTTGTGGTTTTGGTTACATTTTGATCATATCTAAAAATATGTATTTCATCTACCTGATATATTTATTGACATAAATAGTTTTGTTTTTAATTTTATTTTTGCAGACTGCATTTTGATTCTTTGTACACAAAGGGGTACAACTTTCATTTCTCTGGTTGTATACAAAGTAGAGTCACACTATTTGTGTAATCATACATGTATATAGGGTAATGATGTCTGTCTCATTCCACTCCTTCTCCCACCCCTTTTCCCCTCATTTCCCTCTGATCAATCCAAAGTTCCTCCATTCTTCTTTCCCTCCCACATCCCCTCCCCTATTGACATAAAGTTGTTCTTCATATTCTCTTATTATCCTTTAATTATTCTAGGATCTATGATATCTTTTTTTTTTTTTATAAAACATACTCTCATTCAATGTATTTCTTATTAAAAGGTTAAATATTTATACATTTGACCTAAGGAAATGTGATGTTCCTGGAACTAAGACATTTCTTTTTTTTTAATTTATTTTTATTGTAAACAAGTGGGATATATCTTATTTCTCTGTTTGTACATGAAGTAGAGGTATACCATTCGTGTAATCATACAATTACATAGGGTAATGGTGTTTGCATAATTTCTCATTTTTGTCCCTCATGTTGATCATCTGATCATCCTTATTTCAAAGAATGAGTTTTATTTTGTTAATATTCGATAATCTGTCAGTTTTAAATTCTCCCTTTATAATTACCTTTATTGTACTTAATTTTCCATGTTCCTAAAAATGAAATATAGATCTTTGCTACTGAACCTTTTCTTTGATAATAAAAATATCTTAGATTCATGACTCACCATATGTTTGATTGTAGTAAATGTTCTATATAGATTCTGCACTAGTTTTTGAGTAGAGTGTTATATTAAATATCATTGAGTTAACCAATTGTATAGGTTAAATCTTTTAGCAGCATATTGGTTTTCTATTTTCTTTCTCTCAGTTACTGAGAAAGGAATGGTGAAATATGTAACTCTGTTTGTGTCAATTTTGTTAGTTCTGTAACAATGTTGAAGCTGATAGCTCCATTATTAGGTATATGTTCATTCTGGATTGTTTTGTCTTCTTGATGAATTATCCATTTATTTTTATGAATTGTTCACCTTTGTCTTTGGTAGCTTTCTTCATTTTGAAATTCTCCTTTCAAAATATTGTATTAATCAGTTTTCCATCACTGTGACAAAACAACAGAGATCAGCAACTTAAAAAGTAAAAGAATTTACTTTGGCACACGGTTTCAGAAGTTTCAGTCCATGGGCTTTTGACTATGTTGCTTTGGGCCTGTGGTAACATAGTTCTTCATGACAGGAATGCCTTGTGGGAAGAGCTGTTCATCTCATGGTTGCCAAGAAGCTGTGTAATAAATCACTAAAGCTCATTCATCCCAAGTAATTGAAACTTTTTACCCTTTGGGCAACATTTCCCCTTTCTCCATCTCCACCAGTCTCTGGAAATCATCATTTTACTCTACTTCTATGAGTTTGACTTTTGGGATCACAAATATAAGTGAGATTGTGCTGTATATTTCTCACCATTCCTGGCTTATCTCACTTTATATGATGTTCTTCATGCTTATCCATGTTGTTTCCATGACAGGATCTCTTTTTTCAAGATTGAAGAATATTCTATTGTTCATACATACCAGATTTTTTTTTTTTTTTTTTGATACCAGGGATTGAACCCAGAAGTGCTTTACCACTGAGCCACATCCCTAGCCCTTTTTAATTTTTTGAGACAGGGTCTCACTAAATTGCTTAGAACCTTGCTAAATTGCTTAGGCTGGCTTTGAACTTGTGATCCTTTTGCCTCAGCCTCCTGAACTGCTGGGATTATAGATTTGCATTACTGTACCCACTCATACCACATTTTTTAATCCACTCATTCATGGACAGTTACTTAAGTTGTTTCCATATGATGTCTACATTATAATTTTACATTTGTGAATAGTAGGCTTTGTTGAATATCTTTAAAGATCTTTTAGTGTACTTGGATGGGCATGTAGGTGATTTGCAGTTTAATCATTGGGTCTAAAACTGATGCTACTCTAAGTCTCGTTCTGTCTTACTATTATGGTTTGATTTTTCAGGTAGTCTCTACAGAATATCCACTCTACTTTGCATGGTGATAATTTGAATGATTCCTGGGTTTGTGTGAGCTCTGGAAATTGTTTGTCTTACATATTTTTTGATAATATTTTCCCCCCAGATGTTGTTTTATTTTTCCCAGCATGGTAGAATTTTATTCTAAGCATGCACATATTGACAATCAGTCAAAAAGCCAAATGAACACTGTAGAATTCTGGGACTGTTTGAATTCCTCCTTCCTTTGTAGTAATATGCTCCACAAGTTCTAGCAACTTTGATACTTAACTGTGATTCTGTCTTTTCAACCAAATATCCTGTTTCACTTTTCTACCTGGGCTGCAGTCTCGGTAAAAATTTGGAGCAGTCTTAAGATTCATCTTGTTGGTTTCCTCTCCTTTAGTGACCACAGTTCTGTTCTGCCTGTTGTTCAGTGTCTGAAAAGAGGTGTTTCATAAGTTTTGTGAAGATTTTTAATTGTTTATGCTAGAAGGGTGTGTCCCGACCCCATTTCTTTCTCATGGATGAGAAAGTTTTTGATAACTAATGTTTTCAAACTAAATGTTTTTTATATTTTAATTTTTATTTGTTCCTCTTAGTTAATGCCAGAACATCTTTGAACCATAAATTTTTTGTTTGTTTTTTTAATAAGGATTGAACTCAGAGGTACATTGAGCCATAGCCTCAGCCTTTTTTATTTTATTTTGAGACAAGTTCTCGCTAAATTGCTTAGGGCCTCACTAAATTGCTATGGCTGGGTTTGAACTTAAGATCCTTCTGCTTCAATCTCCCAAGTGACTGGGATTACAGGCATGAACAGCTGTTCCCAGTTAAGCCAGAAGATCTTAACAGAGCTGGGCTTGTTAAATGTGTCATGTCGTTTGGTGTTCTCAGGGACCTTATCATGGAGTACTAGTCTTGACCCCATTTATATTATGGATTCAAAAAGTTGGAGAAATTAAGTAATTTGCCCAAGGTCCCATAGCTAGTAAATATCATAGGTCAAGGCTGCCCAACACTCACCTATACTCTTAAACACTACCTTAATTATATATTGGGTTTGTCTTATTGTCTTGGATATATCTTACAAGTGATAGTAGAATGACACTTGCAAATGATTTCCAAAAAGAGACAACAGGTTATATTTGAAATCACCCTTCTCTTGTTTTCATCAATTTGTGATATATATACGTAAATATATATACATAATTTTATTTTAAGGGACATCAGAGGAGTAATGTTATATCTAGGAGTCAATGAGAGTTATGTGAAAAATTTCCCTGCACATTGTCCATTGAGGAAAGATATCATTTTACCTCTGGAAATTGTTGTGAACAACTACTATGAACTGTAAGTGGTATGAGTCCTTGATAAGATGTCTATATCTATATCTGTTTCTATATCTATATATCTGAAAGAATAAATTTGGACAAGCTCTAATTCAAGGATAAACAAAATCACATAAGTGATTTTTTTCCCCTAACAGTAGGGATTGAAATTTGCCTTTCTCTTAAATTTTCTTTTCTTATTCTTTTTCTTTTTCTTTTTTTTTTATTCATTGTACACAAATAGGGTACAACTATCGTTTCTCTAGTCCTACATGAAGTAGAGTCGTATCATTTGTGTAATTATACATGTACATAGGATAATGATGTTTGTCTCATTCTGTTGTCTTTCCTTCCCCTCTCCCTCAAGTATCAAATTCTCATAGATATTAACTAGTCATTTTTATAGACCTTTCCTTAAAGGTCAGAATAAAACATTTTTGTTTCTTTTTTTTTTTTTAATTTTTATTTATTTATTTATTTTTAAACAAGTAGGGAAGCAACATTAAACAGAAGTGAGATATTAACTATGGCAGTTCCCTTTATGTAACTGTTCCTTGTGTATTTAATTTATAAAAGTCGAAACCCTTTGACACGAGTCCCATGACTACAACAAACTTCCTGAGACCCTGCGCAACGTTCTAGAAAGTCATGCCAAGGTGTAGTCCTGCAGTCTTCCTACAGGTACGCGCTCTGGAGGGACTGTGAAGACCTTTGGGTCCCAGTGTCTGGCTGTAAGGGAGCTCAAGTGTTTTCACAGCTGGAAACTGTCTGAGCAGTTTGTGTCACATGGCTCAATGAAAGGTTTAACTAAATGGTTCTGTCCTTCCCAAGGTTTATCTGTGGTCATGATATACCACAAGTAAAATATAAATGGCATTAAGGTGCTTTGAAATGTACCCCACCTGGCTCTCATCCTAGGAGCTAAATGAAAAAAAAAAGAAAAAGAAAAAATGCCTGAGAGACTAGAAATTCAGCATTTTTGTTATGTTCAATGGATTTTCTTTAAGACACTTGCCCTAATGGTGTTAATGGGCTCTAATGTACTCTTATCTTTACAAAGTCCTTTCACTTTTTAAAAAAAGTGGAACCATTAAGGAAATTGAACGTGAGTCGGGAGGCAGGACTGGGGCAAAGGCTCTGACGGCTTTGCCTGTCTATCGTTTTGTGTCACCCTGTGTGAGTTTTCTTCAGTAGTCTGTCTAAAAAACTAACTCTAAAGGCAAGTACCAAAATCTACTTCAGATAGAACAAATACCTCAATTTCTAATTTCTTATATGAGAATGGGTTTGTACATTTTTCTCCATTTTTATTGTTTTGTTCTGCTCTATTTCTATTGAGCATATCCTTATTAACATGCTCATATATTACTATATCTATAGAATTAATTATATGTAAACATTATAGAATAATGTTTCAAATGTATTTGTTACATATAATCATATGTAATTACATATGTCTCTGCCTGCTACTTGTTGCAGTGTGCATTGTATATTTGTACATTTTTCTGTAGTGTGTATACCTGTAAATGGATTATATATAACTAGATATTTTGGGGGAAGAGTGTTCATTTGTTACCACAGTTCACTTATTCAATTCCTAATTAGGATTGTCAGTAAACTATATATGACCTATAGACTGCTTTCTAAAGGAGTCTTGGATGCAAAAGTACAAATGTATTTGGAATTAAAATACACACACACACACACAGTACAGAGAACACACACACATACTTTCTGCCCTTATTTTCTGTAACTTGTAGTCTTATAAGCCACCATGAACAATTTTGGGGAAAGAGGCAGTTAATGAGTTAATTGACAGAGTAAACTACAGAGATATATTAAATTACAGCCAAAGTATGTAACACCCTCCTCTTCAACAGCCCTCCTCTAATAGATCCATTCATATGAAATAGTAGGAGGGAAAGCAGGGAAGGAGAAGTGCTATATACATCCCAACCAGAGCACAAATGAAGGAAAGGGTAAAGTGCAAATAAATTCTGATTTTACTGTTCCTTAACTCTTTTAGTGCCCTGGAGAGGGAAGGTTGAGTTCAACAAAAGGATATTGTTTGAAACCCTCCAGAGCTGACCCTGTAAGGGCTGGGAGGGAGCAGAAACACTCGTAAAGAAGAGAGGAAAGGCTGCGTGGCCATCAGCTGGCCGGGAGGGGTTAAGCAACTTTATCTGATCTTCAGTTATTTTACTGAACAATTAACGACCTGCAGTCTGGAGAAGTTCAAAGCTAGAAGTGAAGCCAGGACTCCTCAAGACTCCAGCTGGCATTAAATGACAAGGAAGAATTCAGAGGCCAGACAAAGCTGTTATTATGAGCCATTGGCGAGGAAGAAAATGAAATTTCTAAAAAAGGGAAAAATAGAAAGAGGGAAAATGGAAAGCAGAATTTAGGAGCAATTTTATGCTTAGTTTTTCAGTAAATTAAAACCAGTTTTAAAACCATTTTGCCTTTATTGTTAAACTTGTTTGATAAAGTTTCAATTACAGAGTACTTTAAATGCTGCCAATGAAAGTGTTGAAAAATAACAGTGTCCATGAAAAGTTAATAGTCCTTGTAAAACGAAAAAACGATGATCAATTATTTTTCATTAACTTCTCACTTCAACCAAAAAGTATACGACATTTATAGATTAAATTCTTTCAAAATTGTACTGGTTGTCATTTCAGACTAAAAAAGAATCTTGATGTATTTCCTTGCTATCTTATTAGAAAAGCATATTAATTTTATAGGCTTAGTTGAATGGATTCTCGGAATTGTCAAAATTGCAAAAGAAAACTAGTGATTTTAGACATTGTTAGATCAAAGTTATTAACAGAAAAGGTTTCTAAAAATCTTAGTATCACAATATGTGTACCTGAAATTTACATAACAACATTATAAGGGCTGGGATTACCTGTTAAACTAAATCTGGAAACTAACATATAAAAATACCAATTTTGTGGCACTCTGGGGACATCATACAGATAAGTACAGATAAGATATAAATGAGTTGATGCAGGTAAAGGTAACCCATGTTGCATTAGGTCTTGGACATATAGGAAACTCCAAAATAGGCAACTGGATAGTTTTGGGGTTACAGTGTTCATCTGTCATCACACTTCACTTATTAAATTCCTAATTGGCATTTTCAGCAAAGTACATATAGTATACAGACACTCTGATTTGAGGGAGTCTTGGATACAAAAGTATATAAGAGAATATTTTCAAAAAAGATAAACTAATACTTAAGTGCGTAATAAGGTATTAATATCAACTCTAAATAAAAATATGTACATTTTAAGATTAGAGGAATGCTATATGGTCACATTTGGAAGGAACTGTTATACTAATGCCTTCTAGTTTAAAACCAAATACCCATTCGATGGAACGCAATAAGATTTGAATGCAAAGCAATCATCTCCAATAATAAATTTATTTTAACCTTCCATTTTTCATCCTATTGTTAAAAGCTAATGCTAACTTTTCAAACCCATTGCTGGGTTATGCTCATCTGTAGGACATCTTCCCAATGGTGATTATTATCAGATTCTTGGATTTTAACTGCTTCAAGGGTAAATCCTGAGAAAAAATTCCTATTGACCCAAAAAAGACTGGGGAAATCACTCAGGTTAGCACTTACTGAAAGGGAATCATTGGTTATAGTTTCTTTCATAACTCAGTTCTTAATTCTGGGAATCCCTTGTGCAATATCCCCCTGAGAAATATCAAGTCCCCTAACCATAATCAAAATCGATGATTTAAAGAATTTCTCCTGGGGAGGGAGAAATTATTACATTATTAAAAATTTGGGGTTGTTAATTTTTGTTTTTAAGTCACAGTATGTAGAATGTCAACATTTCCTGAAAGGCAAACTCACTTGCATTGTTAAATGGTAGGACTCTAGAATGCTTGCAAATTCCTCTGAAAGATCTCTTTCAAGACTCCAATTTATAACTCCTCATTTCCTATAGAAGAAAATCAAAATCACTGAATATGGTATAACTCATATGTTGTTTTGAATAAGTCCAAGGAAGATTGGATGGCCTCTTTCCATCTCTTTTTGGCATACAGACTAAATTACATTAGATTTTGTGTGGGAAAAGAAGAAGGATATTTGGAGGCTGTGAGAAAATTCACATTGAAGGGGGAAAGTTTGTCATGAATAGCTAGATTCATCCATTGGATGAATGGTTGTCTTGGGTAGCATGCTATGAATATTACTTGAACACCCACATTATCTTGCTATCTCAATGACAAGGTCATGTTCTGAAGGAAAGAAGTAATCTTAAACATTTGTAAAAATTTACCAACTTCGGTTCTAAATAGTTTTGTTATAAGACTTCAGAAAACTTAACGACAAAGAAGGAGCAGTCTCTTTAACCATCTTGAGTTGGAGTTGACTCAAGTAAAGTGACAGCGAGATAGTGGTAGAGCCACTGGTGACAGTGACCTATGTAGAAGAATGTGGCCTGGAGGATGATGGCAGCAATGGCTGGTGGTTGCCTGGAAGCAAGTATTAGTGATTCCAGGGGGATGATAGGAACATCCCTATCCAATACCAATGACTATAGCCCGAGGAAGTTATGAAATGGTTTAAAGAAGGAATTTCATCTGCTCTGCTCAACCATGTTTGCCAACAACCTGAATGGGTTCATACAAATAGGAATTCCAATAATATTTGTTGAATGAAGAAATGAATGACACATAGTCAACTTGCAGTGGAGTCATAAAAGGTACAGCCACCTGGAAACTATTCCAAAACACCTTTGCCCAGGCTCATTTTCATACTCAGGCTACAAATCATCTTTTTGTCCATCCAGGTCCATCATTCACTTTTCTTCATCCTGCTCTCTGCCCATGGAAGCTGAAAGAACAAATGCCCCAGTCTTAGCTTTTGGCTTGATTTCCTCATAGAATAGCTTAAAAAGACCAGGGAGAAAGTGGGAGTGAGTCAGCTTCTCTCCCTCTGATGTCCCTCTGTGTTGGCTAAGGCTTTTGACTGGTGTCCACTAGGCAACTCCTTTCATAAAGCTATCCAATCTGGATTCTGGTAACAACTCCCCCCATTACTCTTTGGGGTCTTCTTTCCTCTTATATTGACAACCCTAAGATATTAGGGCTCTATATGATTTCTTCCTTGCTGGTTTACCTTGCCCATCCCTTGGTAATGATTATCAATTTCTATTCATTGATTTTTTTCTTTAACTTACCCTGTTTCCTTTTGCTAACTCTTTTCTGTTGAGATCCTAATTGCTTCTCCTACTAAATTGTATGTTCTGGTGCTAGGGCTGGACATATACACGTTGAAAAAAATTTTTTGATTAAGATACTAAACATTTCTAACCATGAACCACTGAGCTAGGCATTCCAGTCTGACAGAAGTCCCCAGATATCCTCTAGAGATATCATGCTTCTGTCTATTTTTGCTCACGCTACCTACATTGCCACCTTCATAATCTCATCTCATGTCTCTCCTGGGGACTGCCTACTCATCCTTCAAAATTCTATTCATCTGGTTTCTCTGAGATTCTTTAGAATATTGTTTCATTCATGCATTCCCTACAGTGTCTGACACTTAGTAGGTCATCAATAATAACTAAATTATGCTAAACACATTAGAAGATTACAGAATGAAGAGAATGCAATTCCTGCCCTGTCAATAGTAGGGAGATAAATGTACATTGTGAGGGAAAGAATAAGAAATGCCATAAAATTTTATTTCCATGTTCAAAAGGGGAAGGATCTCCTTCTACTTTAATAAATATGGTTTTAAAAGAGAGAGATGAATCTGTATGAAGGAAAAGATGGTGAGGTTGTTGTCAGAGAAGAGCATATCCAATTGTCAGAGAAGAATTGTTTTAGTTGACTTTTTTGTTGCTGTGGCCAAAAGACCTGACAAGTACAATTAGAGGGAAAAAAGTTTATTTGGGGGCTCACAGTCTGAAAATGGTGGACTTCATTCTTTGGGACTGGAGGTGAGGCAGAACATCATGGCAGAAGAGTGTAGAGAAGGGAAGTGCCTCAGAACATTATGTTAGGCAGAGAGACTAAGCTCAGCTCATAACATATATATCTTAAAGGTATATAATCCACCAAAGGTATATAATCCTTCAAATGATCCACCTCCTCTAGCCATGCCCTGCCTGTCTACAATCAACAATCTGCTAATCCCTATCAGGGGATTAATTCACTGATTAGGTTAAGGCCCTCATAATCCAATCACTTCACCTCTAAACCTTCTTGCATTGTCACACACATGTGCTTTTGGGGACACACCTAGTATCTAAACCAAAAAAGAAAAAAAAAAAAAAGCATGAAGAAAAGTACAGATGAAGGATGTGTCTTAGTCTGTTTTCTGTTGCTATAACTGAGTGCCACAGTCTGGGTAGTTTATAAAAAGTAGAGGTTTACTTGGCTGATGATTCAGGAGACTGGAAAGTCCAAGAACATGGCACCACATTGGCTCAGCAACTGACGAGGGCCTTCTTGCAGCATGATACCATAGTGGAGAGCAACACATGGTTAGACAGAGCTAGTATCAGAGATAGCCTTTGTAACAAAGTCTCTTCCTCAATAACCCATTAATCCATGAGTGAATGAATCCCTCCACTTAAGTAGAACACTCATGACCTGGTCACCTGCAGGGGCCCTACATCTAATTATTGTTAATATAAGGATTTGGGGGTTAACTTTGCAACACATGAAGTTTAGGGGGCATATTCATATCATACAGAAAACTATAAACATATCATACATGTCTCCTTAAACAAAGGTATATTACTGCATTTGAGAAGCTACAATAAAAAATGTTATTAACTGGGTCATTTATAAACTATAGAAAGTTTTCCTCATAGTCTTGGAAGCTGGGAAGCCTATCATCAAGTCACCAGCATATTTGGTATTAGTGAGGGCTGGCTTCATGGTTCATGGATGGACATCTTTTCACTAAGACCTCAAATGGTGAAAGGGGTAAAGTAGATCTTTGAGGTCTATTTTATAAGAGCACTAGTCCCATTCATGAATGCAGAACCTTCCTCCAAAGGCGCCCCTCCTAATACCATCACCTTGTGATTAGGATTCACATATGAGTTTTTAGACAAAATAAACATTCAGATTATAGCACTAGCTGTGTTACGTGCATAATGCAAACTTGTCACATTTCTTGCTTCAGTTTCTCCATCTTTAAAGAAGAAAGCAACTATAGCATTTTTACAGAGTTGTGAGGATTCAATGACATAACACAAGGAAAAGACTTTGACATCTTTTGCAAATAGTAAGCATTCTATTACTAACTATGATTATTTCTAGTATTTTCCTCCTGAAATGCATTACTTTGCCCTTCATATAAAAACTCATTTTTATCCACAGCAAGGACTGTGTAATAATTACAGCCTCTGTAATAAATCATATACCTGAAGTGAAAATGCAATTCCAATATCCCCTCAAGGTGTTCATCCTCATTTGGGTTCTCCTGATGCTTCCTTCCTAGTCCTGAGAGACAAGTTTCTACTTGTATTTGAAGAAGAAATCATCTCCTTGCTTTTCATCCTTCTTATGCAGACCAAATACTGGTGAAGATCTTAGGTTGCCAGTGTAGAAGTAGATCCCTTCTTTTTACCTCCCAGATATATTAGGTAAGAAAGCCGTGAAAACTTACCCATTTGCAGAGGTCTTCTGTGCAGTAAGCCAGCATATGATGTAACATTTAATAGTTTTTCTGGTTGTTAAAATCATCCTTCCTGAAAAATTTCATTTAAGATGCTATTAAGATATATCAAAAGGTATCTAAATGTATTCCAGTATCTATAATTCTGGAAATTGTACTATTAGGTAACATAACAGAAGGTTTTGGTGTTTGATAAGTAATATGGAAAGAGCAAATGATTGGCAAAGTATTTGTCAGTGTTGGTTAACCAGTAACCACTCAAACATTAAATGGTCTAACTGGTTAGCACAAGTACTCAAAAAATGTAGATGCTGAACATACATACTCCACAGGAGAACTGGTAAATCCTTTCATCTTTGTTTTAGTCTAGATAAATGATCCCCCCTAGATATAATCCAGTCTTTTTTATTTTTTCATGATGACAAACACCTTCATAATTTTTAGTAATATTATCTGCTCTACTATTAGAAGGTGATCAAGGGATTACATACAATGCCATAAGTCAATGCATTTGGAATTTCTTTTAGTGTAGCTAGATTTTCTGGAATTCAATCTGGATCTACAAAGCCCAAGACAGGTATATGAGAGTAGAGACTCACTGAGGTGTGGGAAATTGCCAGACCTCAAAATTTCTTCTCTTTAATCACTGCTATGGTCTAAGTGTTGTGTTCTTTCAAAATTCATTTATTGAAATCCTAATCCCCCAGGTGATGAATTTGGAGGTGAGAGCTTTGGGAGATGATTCAGACATGAGGACAGAGTCCTCATAAAACAGACAGTGCCCTTCTAACAGAGTCCCCAGAGACAGACCTTGCTTCTTCCCTTGTGTGAAGTTACAGTGAGAAGATGGTGGCATGAGGAAGCAGGCCCTCCTCAGATACCAAGTCTTCCAGACCCTTGATCTTGAACTTCTCAGTCTCCAGAATCATGAGAAGTAGATTTCTGAAGAATGGAGGAATTTTAGATTACATAAAAGGAAATGAGAGGGAGGAGGGGGTGGGGGTATGAAAGATAGTGGAATGAGACAGACATCATTACCCTATGGACATATATGAGTACACAGAAGGTTTGAATCCACATCATGCACAACCACAGAAATGAAAAGTTGTGCCCCATTTGTGTACAATGAATCAAAATGCAGTCTGTAAAAATAATAAAAAATAATACAAAATTTTCTGTTGTTTATAAACTGTTCATGATATCTTTGGTATAACAGCCCAAGTGGACTAAGACACTGATTACAACAGTCTTAAATATTATCTTTTCTTACTCTTCCCACTGTTGGCTGGTGTTTTCACATAGGACCCAGAAAAGGCTATTGCAGGTAGAAGAAAGGGTGCCAGAAGTCACCAATTGCTTCGAGTCTTCTAATCACCTACAGTCCCTGTACTGGGGATCTCATAACTGTTGCCTACCAGTTATGTAACTGTAGTTTTTACCAGTACTATGCTGACTCTCCCATTCTTTATTGCTGTGTGTTCCAAAGGGACCTGTGCTATTTGGAAATTTTGTGGAGTGTCACATTTGTCCACTATAATGACAATACCATTTAATAGTAATAGATGAGCAAGAATAGCAAGTACATTAGAGCCCTTGGTGAGACACATGACCAGAAGACTGAAACAAACTCTATGAATATTCAGTTGTCACTACAGTAAAAATTTTAGGGATTTGATGGCCTGGGACTGCATAGGAATGACTTCAAAGTACAGGAAACATTCTTTTTTTTTTTTTTTTTTTTGAGTTTTTTTTTTTTTTATTGTAAACAAATGGGATACATGTTGTTTCTCTGTTTGTACATGGCGTAAAGGCATACCATTTGTGTAATCATAAATTTACATAGAGCAATGTTGTTTGATTCATTGTTATTTTTTTCCCTTCCCCCCACCCCTCCCACCCCTCTTTACCCTCTATACAGTAGTTCCTTCCTCCATACTTGCCCCCCTCCCTAACCCTAACTCTAACCCTTCCCTCCCCCCCATTATGTGTCATCCTCCACTTATCAGCGATATCATTCGTCCTTTGGCTTTTTGAGATCGGCCTATCTCACTTAGCATGATATTCTCCAATTTCATCCATTTGCCTGCAAATGTCATAATTTTATCATTCTTTATGGCTGAGTAATATTCCATTGTATATATATACCACAGTTTCTTTATCCACTCATCAATTGAAGGGCATCTAGGTTGGTTCCACAGTCTGGCTATTGTGAATTGAGCAGCTATGAACATTGATGTGGCTGTATCTCTGTAGTATGCAGATTTTAAGTCCTTTGGGTATAGGCCAAGGAGTGGGATAGCTGGGTCAAATGGTGGTTCCATTCCAAGTTTTCTAAGGAATCTACACACTGCTTTCCAGAGTGGCTGCACTAATTTGCAGCCCCACCAGCAGTGTATGAGTGTACCTTTCTCCCCACATCCTCGCCAACACCTGTTGTTGCTCGTATTCTTGATAATCACCATTCTAATTGGGGTGAGATGGAATCTTAGGGTGGTTTTGATTTGCATTTCTCTTATTACTAGAGATGTTGAACATTTTTCCATATGTTTGTTGATTGCTTGTAGATCTTCTTCTGTGAAGTGTCTATTCATTTCCTTAGCCCATTTGTTGACTGGACTGTTTGAATTCTTGGAGTAGAGTTTTTTGAGTTCTTTATAGATTCTGGAGATTAGTGCTCTATCTGAAGTATGATTGGCAAAGATATTCTCCCACTCTGTAGGCTCTTTCTTCGCATTGCTGATAGTTTCCTTTGCTGAGAGAAAGCTTTTTAGTTTGAATCTATCCCAGTGGTTGATTCTAGCTTTTATTTCTTGTGCTATGGGAGTCCTGTTAAGGAAGTCTGGTCCTAGACCAACAAGGTGAAGATTTGGACCTACTTTTTCTTCTATAATCTGCAGGGTCTCTGGTCTGATTCCGAGGTCCTTAATCCATTTTGAGTTTAGTTTCGTGCATGGTGAGATATATGGGTTTAGTTTCATTCTGTTGCATATGGATTTCCAATTCTCCCAGCACCATTTGTTGAAGAGGCTATCTTTTCTCCATTGCATATTTTTGGCCCCTTTGTCTAGTATGAGAAAATTGTATTTATTTGGGTTTGTGTCCGTGTCCTCTATTCTGTACCATTGATCTACCTTTCTATTTTGGTACCAATACCATGCCGTTTTGTTACTATTGCTTTGTAGTAGAGTTGAAGATCTGGTATTGCAATACCCCCTGTTTCACTCTTCCTGCTAAGGATTGCTTTAGCTATTCTGGGTTTCTTATTCTTCCAGATGAATTTCATAATTGCTTGCTCTATTTCTGTAAGGTACACAATTGGGATTTTAATTGGAATTGCATTGAATTTGTATAGCACTTTAGGTAGTATGGCCATTTTGACAATATTAATTCTTCCTATCCAAGAACATGGAAGATCTTTCCATCTTCTAAGGTGTTCTTTAATTTCTTTCTTTAGTGTTGTATAGTTCTCATTGTAGAGGTCTTTCACCTCTTTTGTGAGATTGATTCCCAAGTATTTTATTTTTTTCGAGGCTATTGTGAATGGGGTAGTTTTCCTAATTTCTCTTTCTGAAGATTCATCACTTATGTATAAAAATGCGTTGGATTTATGGGCATTGATCTTGTAACCTGCTACTTTACTGAAATCACTTATGAGTTCTAAGAGTTTTCTGGTGGAATTTCCAGGTTCCTCTAAATATATAATCATGTCATCAGCGAACAGGGATAGTTTGAGTTCTTCTTTTCCAATTCGTATCCCTTTAATTTCTTTGGTTTGTCTAATTGCTCTGGCCAGAGTCTCAAGAACGATGTTGAATAGAAGTGGTGAGAGAGGGCATCCCTGCCTTGTTCCAGTTTTTAGGGGGAATGCTTTCAGTTTTTCACCATTTAGAATGATATTAGCCATGGGCTTAGCATAAATGGCCTTTACAATGTTAAGGAATGTTCCCACTATCCCTATTTTTTCTAGTGTTTTGAGCATGAAGGGGTGCTGTATTTTATCAAATGCTTTTTTCTGCATCTATTGAAATAATCATGTGATTCTTGACTTTAAGTCTATTAATATGGTGAATTACGTTTATTGATTTCCTGATGTTGAACCAACCTTGCATCCCTGGGATGAAACCCACTTGATCATGGTGCACTATCTTTTTAATATGTTTTTGTATGCGATTTGCTAAAATTTTGTTGAGAATTTTTGCATCGATGTTCATTAAGGATATTGGTCTGAAATTTTCTTTCCTTGATGAGTCTCTGTCTGGTTTAGGTATCAGTGTGATATTGGCTTCATAGAATGAGTTTGGGAGGGTTCCCTCCTCTTCTATTTTATGGAATACTTTGAGAAGTATTGGAATGAGCTCTTCCTTAAAGGTTTTGTAGAACTCGGCTGAGAGCCCATCTGGTCCCGGACTTTTCTTTGTTGGTAGGCTTTTGATGACTTCTTCTATTTCAGTACTTGAAATTGGTCTATTTAAATTGTTTATGTCCTCCTCATTCAGTTTAGGCAATTCATATGTCTCTAGAAACCTGTTGATGTCTTCGAAATTTTCTATTTTGTTGGAGTATAGATTTTCAAAATAGCTTCTAATTATGTTTTGTATTTCCATCCTGTCTGTTGTGATATTTCCTTGTTCATTCCGAATTTTAGTGATTTGGGTTTTCTCTCATCTTCTCTTTGTTAGTGTGGCTAAAGGTTTATCAATTTTGTTTATTTTTTTGAAGAACCAACTATTTATTTTGTCAATTTTTTGTATTGTTTCTTTTGTTTCAATTTCATTGATTTCAGCTCTGAGTTTAACTATTTCCTGTCTTCTACTACTTTTGGTGCTATTCTGTTCTTCTTTTTCTAGGGCTTTGAGCTGTAGTGTTAGGTTGTTTATTTGTTGAGTTTTACTTCTTTTATTAAATGCGCTCCATGAAATAAATTTCCCTCTAAGTACTGCTTTCATAGTGTCCCAGAGATTTTGATATGATGTTTCTTTGTTCTCATTTACCTCTAAGAATTTTTTAATTTCCTTCCTAATATCTTCTGTTATCCATTCATCATATAATAGCATATTGTTTAATCTCCAGATGTTGGAATAGTTTCTGTGTTTTACTCTTTCATTTATTTCTAACTTCAATCCATTATGATCTGATAGAATACATGCTAGTGTCTCTATCTTCTTGTATTTGCTAACATTAGCTTTGTGGCATAATATATGGTCTATTTTAGAGAAGGATCCATGTGCTGCTGAGAAGAAAGTGTATTCACTCTTGGTTGGATGGTATATTCTATAAATGTTCGTTAAGTCTAAATTATTGATTGTGTTATTGAGATCTATGGTTTCTTTGTTCAATTTTTGTCTGGAAGATCTGTCCAGTGGTGAGAGAGGCGTGTTAAAATCACCTAGTATTATTGTGTTGTGGTCTATTTGGTTTCTGAAATTGAGAAGGATTTGTTTGACATACATAGATGAGCCACTGTTTGGGAAATAGATGTTTATGATTGTTATATCTTGCTGATTTATGCTTCCCTTAAGCAGTATGAAATGACCTTCTTTATCCCTTCTGACTAACTTTGGCTTGAAGTCCACATTATCGGAAATGAGGATGGATACTCCAGCTTTTTTGCTGAGTCCATGTGCATGGTATGTTTTTCCCCATCCTTTCACCTTTAGTCTATGGGTATCTTTTTCTATGAGGTGAGTCTCTTGCAGGCAACATATTGTTGGATCTTTCTTTCTAATCCAGTCTGCCAGTCTATGTCTTTTGATTGATGAATTCAGGCCATTAACATTCAGGGTTATTATAGAGAAATGATTGGTTTCCCGGTCATTTGGTTCATTTTCAAAATTTTGTTTATTTATTTGTTTGACACAACTTGTTTCCTCCTTTATTTGACAATTCCTTTAGGATAATTCCTCCCTTTGCTGATTTGCTTCTTTGTTTTTCATCTCTTCCTCATGGAATATTTTGTTGAGAATGTTCTGTAATGCTGGCTTTCTTTTTGTAAATTCTTTTAGCTTTTGTTTATCATGGAAGGATTTTATTTCATTGTCAAATTTGAAGGTAAGTTTTGCTGGGTATAAGATTCTTGGTTGGCATCCATTTTCTTTCAGGGCTTGAAAAATGTTGTTCCAGGCCCTTCTAGCTTTTAGGGTCTGGATTCAAAAATCTGCTGATATGCGTATTGGTTTCCCCCTGAATGTAATTTGGTTCTTTTCTCTCACAGCCTTTAAAATTCTGTCTTTATTTTGTATGTTAGGTATTTTCATTATAATGTGCCTTGGTATGGGTCTGTTGTAATTTTGTGTATTTGGAGTCCTATAAGCCTCTTGAACTTGATTTTCCATTTCATTCTTCAGATTTGGGGAATTTTCTGATATTATTTCATTGAATAAATTGTTCATTCCTTTGGCTCGTTTCTCTAGGCCTTCCTCAATCCCAATAATTCTTAAATTTTGCCTTTTCATGGTATCCCATAGTTCTTGTAGATTCTGTTCATGATTTCTTACCATCTTCTCTGTTTGTTCAACTTTGTTTTCAAGGTTAAATATTTTGTCTTCAATGTCTGGGGTTCTGTCTTCCAGGTGTTCTATCCTATTGGATATGCTTTCTATGGAGTTCTTAATTTGGTTTATTGTTTCCTTCATGTCAAGGATTTCTGTCTGATTTTTTTCAATATCTAACTCTTTATTGAAATGATCTTTTGCTTCCTGTATTTGCTCTTTTAACTGTCGATTGGTGCGATCATTCAATGCTTGCATTTGCTCTTTCATCTCATCGTTTGCTTCTCTGATCATTTTAATTATGTACATTCTGAACTCCTTTTCTGTCATTTCTTCTGCCGTGCTGTCATTGGGTTTTATTGATGTAACATCTAGATTTGTTTGCATCATTTTCTTTCCTTGTTTTCTCATATTGTTCAGGTATCAGTGGACCGCTGAGATATTTCAGATTTCCTCTGTTGATTTACAATGTCCCTGAAGATTTCTATATATATCCCCTCTTAGCCTTCAGTAGGCTGAAGTCTTGGAGGAAGTTGACAATGCGGTGCTCCACAAGGAAGCTGCCTCTCTAGGAGTGTTGGCCTTTAGGTGGGGTATATTCCCTGCTAGTGGGCAGAGGTGCCTCCACTTGTTGACCAATGGTCATCCAAAGGGGACCTAGGCTGTGGGCTGAGGCTAGGCCTGTTTGGGCCTGTGTCTCTGGTTTTACCGTCTTTGTGGGGAAACCTCACCAGGCAGGGAAGACTCACCCAGTGGGGAGGTCTCGCTGGTCAGTTTCCTCCTAGAGGTTCCCCTCAATTTACAGGTACTGCCTGGGCTGGGCTGCCTTCCTCTGCAAAGTTTCCAGGGGCCCGGCCCTACCTCCTGGGCCTGGGAGCCTCACCCTTCGCAGATGAATCTCCTTAGGCTGCCCCTCCTCAGAGAATTTGCCCACAGTCCTGGAACCTTCGCTCCGCCCTAAGCCTGTCTCTGTGCGGCTCTTCCACCCAGAAGCCTCCTAGATCCTGGGACCCTGCTCTGCACCTAATCGCCTGGCTGCGTGGCCCCTCCTCTGAGCAGCCACCTGTGGCCCCGAACAATCGCTCTGAGTCCCAGAGACCCGCCACAGGCCTCTTCCTCCAGACAGCTGCCCAGTATGCCGGTGCGGTCACTAGGAGTCCAAGAAACTCACTTCGTGCCTCCTCCTCCCACCAACCACCCGTAGCCCGGGGCAATCAATCACTCCAAGTCGAAGTGACCCTCCCTGTTCCTCCTCCTTCTCCAGATAACCCCCCGGGTGTTCAGGAGCAGTCCCTCTGAGTGGCTCTGAATCCACGTGACCCGCTGCACGGGTCCTCTGGGCACCGCCCGGAGCTCAGGTGCGGCCACTCAAGACCAAGCGTCCCACCACGCTTCTCCTCCAGGCAGCCCCCCTGTGTTCAGGAGCTGTCACTTTAAGACCAAACAACTCACCACTCGCCTTCTCCTCTCAGCAGCCGCCTGGAGCGCTAATGCAGTCACTGCGAGTCCAAAGGACCCGCCGTGCTCCTCCTCCTCCTTCTCCTACTCCTCCGGGCAGGCCCCGGGGTTCAGAAGTGGTCAGAGTCCAAACAGCTCGCCACGCAGCCCCTTCTCTGGCAACCGCCTGTAGCTCTGGTGTAGTTACCCGAATCCAAGCGGCCGCGCTCCTCTTCCTCCTCCTCGTCCTCAGGGCAGGCCCCGGGGTTCAGAAGCGTCGTTCTGATTCCAAACAGCTCGCCGCGCAGCTTCTCCTCTGGCAACCGCCTGTAGCTCTGGTGCAGTCTCTCCGAATCCAAGTGGCCACGCTCCTCTCCTCCTCCTCAGGGCAGGCCCCGGTGTCCTGAGTCCACACAGCTCTCCTCGCCACTCTTCCCCTGGGCAGCCGCCGGAGCCCCAGTGGCTGCTCTGAGTCCCAGCGCTGTGCCGAGCGGCCTCCTTTACGGCGCTCCCAGCTGTCCGAGTTCACTGCTCCAGCGGGGGGAGGGGCGTCTCGCCGGCAGTTCTACTTCACAAAGTTTCCTGCGTTCCGGGACCCCCGTCCCATCCGGGATGCCCCCCCAGGGGGTGAGAGTCACCCGGCTGCTTTGAGTTGGTCCCAAGCGTCTCAATATCTCCTCTTTTGAATCCTGAGTCCTGGAGCAACATGAAATGCAGCCACCCTCTAGGCCGCCATCTTGAAAACCCCCCAGGAAACATTCTTGTATCACAAACCTCCCACAAAGAAGACAGTAAACTGCCTTGTAGGACATTTTTGGGTTCTAAAAGCAATGCATTTTGTATTTGAGAATGTTACAGTTGTCTTCTGTTTTCTGTGATTTCACCTTCTGAAGTTTCAGTTAGTCACGATCAACCACAATCTGAAGGTATTAAATGGAAAATTCCAGAAATAATTCATAAGTTTTAAATTGTGTGCCATTCTGAGTAGCATGCTGAAATCTCATGACCTCCTACTTCAAACCTCCTAGAATGTGAATCCTTCCTTTGTCCAGTGTATCCACACTACATATACTATGCTCTTTCAGTCTAGTCACTGAGTAGGCACGTGGATTATCAGTCGTAGGGTATCACAATTCTTGTGTCCTAGTAACTCTTATTTGACTCAATAATGGATCCAAAACACAAGAACAGTAATGCTGGCAATTCAGATATGCTAAAGAGAAGCCATAAAGTGCTTCCTTGAAGTGAAAAGGTGAAAGTTCTCAATAAGGAAAGAGAAAATATAATATGTCAAGATTGCAATGGTGTATGAATCTTCTCTGGATGAAATTATGAAGAAGAAAAAAGAAATTAATGCTAGTTTTGCTGTTTGACCTCAAATCACAAAAGTTCCATCTTTAGGGACTACTATATTTACCATGTACTGACTATTGCCACTCCCAGTGGCTAACTTGGGGAAACTGTGCCTTCTTTCCCTTTAACTCTGTGAGTCTGGAAGTCCTTGTTCCAGGGGAAAAAACAGAAAACAAAAAACATTTCCCAGGCACATAGCAAGATTCCTGATGCTATTCTATTGGAATCAGCAATCAATAATGGAGTATTACCTGAAAAAGTGACATTTGAATCACTGTAAATTGCAGGCCCCATACTTTTATAGGTAAAAATGTTATATCTTCTAAAGGCATGGGGGTGTGTAGGGCACTCTTGCATTTTCAGCTATTTGTGGAAGGTTGAGAGGAAAGTGTGATCTGATAAGCTTCATAAATGATAGAGGGAGGGAACCCATCAAGAGGAGGAAGAAGGCATTCCAGACATAGCTCAGGTCTTGGGAATGCATGGATGAAAGGGCGGATGTGCTTCCCTATCTGGTGGAGAGCAGTGGGAGAGTGGGGGAGTAAGGGATAGTGAGGGAGAGTCCTGAGGAATCTGAATAGAGCTGTGAACTCCAAGATGAAGCACTTGGTTGTGATGTATATCGGAGAATTAAAAGGTGATTCAGCGTTCTCATGATGAGTGTAAAATGATCAAAGTGGTGGGAAGAAAAGAACTTAGGGTGCAATACTTATGAGTGACCTTAGGAGAAATAAGTACAGTCATGTTTCTACCGCGATATATTCTCTCTAGTTAAACTAGAGGGACATTCTGAATTAGAAGAGAAAAATCAAGTAATTAAGGAAAACTAAGTGCCAAAACCTTGAGTAATTTCATAAGAAAGATTAAGCATTGAGAAAGTTAAAATTTTCTCCCTGTCAAGACTTATCTAAGCTGTTTTATTCAAGACGACTTCTCTATTTTTAATGCACTAAGATGTTATTTGGTGCTAAACAGAACACAGAACACATTGCTAAGAGTGAGATTACCAAGTAATATTTGCAGTAGCTCCAGAGCACATTGCAATGGTACTGGCATTTTTCTTTTACAAAGATTATCATAACTTCATTTCAGACTACTTTAAGCTCCCTCCCCCTTTTTTTTTTGAAAACCAGTGTGTATAAAAACCTTACCTCTTCAAGTGTCAAAGAGGGTGAAAAGATTTTATATACACATAAAATCTCTCTCCATATATATAATATTAGATATATTTTATATATACAATACAAATCAACCAATTTTTAAACCTCTATTTGTAAAAAGAAAATTGATTTTCAGTCCTTATAATTTCCTTTTAGAGTCCATAGAAATTAATAAGTATGTCTAATACTGCCTTTTGAAATTTCCTTAGCATCAATCTCTATGTGTCTACATATATAAATTGCTTACTCCTCCCTGACAGGAACAATAAAGAAAATGCCTCCCACAGCAATCATAAGAGACTCACCACATCAATTCTCTGTTACGCCACCTGCAATTTCCCTCAGTGCTTGACAAGGAATCCGCTGAGTAATAAAGGTGTTTGCAAAGTCTCATCGTGTTGGGAATTGGGTGACGGACTTTCCTTCCTTGCTTGCTTAATATGTGTAGGTTTACTATTAATACTTTATGTGTTTTCCCTGAAAATAGGGGTCTTAACAGAATCAGGGTTAAAACATAAAAATCAGACTTCTTATGGAACAGTGATTTCAGATTTACTCATTTGCTATGAAACTCTTAGTAACCAAGATTGCTATGAGAAAATACAAAAACAGATTCTAGCTGCCAATCCCCTGTTGACTACTCTCAGATGACATGAAACACGTAGGCAAATAATTCCAACTCCATCAGGAAGGAATAACAGGAACAAAAGAAATAAAGTGTTCCTCAATGTTAAGTTCACACAGTATGAGATGATATCATATATTTGTTAGCTTAAAATGTCTAACATTTATTAACTACAGCAGTAGTCACACGACTGACGTTTATTCAACCCTACTGAACTTGCTTTAACCTTTATGATCAGTTAAATATTAATATGCCTTATTGTTTAGTTATAGGTTATCACAAGTAAACAATTACTAGAATAATTAGAATATTTCATTGTCTAGTCTAGTAATGATCATACAAAATATTTTTGTTTTTCTCCTTGTGACTTTTTCCTGTTCTGAAAAAACGTGTAACTGCCTACCTTTTAATATATAAAAAGCTGGCTGGGAAAAATAAAATTTAGAACTTAGCATCCATTCCTTGAGTTTGTGTTGCTTTGTTCTCCACCTTGCCAACGCCTACTCCATCATCTGTGACCACTACAACCCCTGCTAGGTCTGGACCCTGGCAATTCTCCAAAACCAAGGTAATTTTTGAGAATACATGTAATGCTCTAGAAACCACCTACTGATGGACAGTTAATTACTAAATCACCTCTAACTCTTGGGATTCTAAAATCACAGTGGGAGGTAAATGAAAATCTCCTCCAGTGTGTTCTGAAATGCTCTGTAAATGACTAAGTCATTCTGACACTGGTGTGCCTAACTGATACATGCCAAAAGAAAGACATTTTCTCGTTTCTGATCCTGCGTCTGTGGAGCCAACAATGAACAGCATGTCTCAGATACAATAAATCAGGGGGAAGATGTTTAAATGAAAAGGGGAAAAAAGAAGCATATGAAAGGACAAAACATCTTTGAGAGCAAGTGACTTTAAATAAAAGGATGTAATTTAAGATAATGGATCATTTTCCCAAACCTCCATGGAGTGTTTGAAGTCTATCAGTCCAGTAGTTTATAGATATGACCCTTTTTTGTCTGAAAAACATTTTCACGATTTGATGGATTTACTGTTTTGGGTGCCATATCCCCATCCATGTTAATTAGGAGTGAAGCGAAAGGGTTTTATAGATTTAAAAAAAACTAAAAAATATGAATTTTTGGCAGTCAATCAAAAGTAGTTTTAAAATTCCTTAATCTATTTCATAAATACCAAACTATATAATTCTGGTCTTAGTGGTATTTACTGGTAAGTTTTTAAGAGAGAGGAATACTGTTTAACAAAAAACCCTGCATTTTCTCTAGATTTATTTAATTGTGAAGTTTCTATGAACTAAAGGGCAATTCAAAAATATTAAAACCTACGTGCATTTTTATCATAAAAGCAAAGCCTAGGAGATATGACCTAATCGTTGAAAAAGTTCTGAGACTATATATTACTTTTTGTTCTACATTACATTATTATGAACTGTAAATAAACTGTTTAAAAAGAAGGCATACAAATAAAGGAATAACAGTATATAATATTCATTGAACTTTCATTTTCTGCCAAAGACTCTTCATAAATGCTTTATATGTATCATTTGACTAAATTCTGGAAACCACTAAGATATAAATTCCAAGACAGAAATAATTTTACCGTTTTAATCACTGAGGCATCCTATACCACTAAGAAGCCTCAGGCATATAGTAGACATTTGCCAAATAGTGTTAAATAAAATAATCTATAAGACAAGCACTATTATCTTCCTTATTTTCAGATGGAGAAACTGAAGCATGCAGAGAGGTTAATGAGATCATTTAAGGTTTCTGAATAGTGACTGGGAGAACCCAGAGCCCACATTGTTACACTGTGCTATATTGTCTCCCAAAATATGCAAAAACAACAGTAAAAGTAATTGACAATTCTCATTGTCATATTCAATTATTAACTTCATGATTCTCAGTCATTGGGAATCTTCTCACCTATGATGTGTATTAATTACAGTCTGTCTTTCATCTTGTATTTTCATACATTCATCTGATGGTGCTTTGAATTAGGTGAATATTTGAGTCAATGTTGATATGTACAGTATCAGTGGAGCTGGTAATTTTTGTTTTACTTCCTAAGGAATAGCTTGTTTCCAACTTCTTTATTTGGAGACATTTGGGTGGAGTTGACCATTTCAGTCACTATTACTCTTAAAAGTTGAAAGAAAAAGGTTATTGGACACAACCAGGTTCTCAAAGCTCCATCTTGAAAGGCACAGCATCATATGATGATTGGCAGGTAGATAGAATTATGCAAAACATCTTGACTACAACCTGTGAATTAAGTTGGTCCCATTTACTTGGCCTTCAGAATTTCATTACCAGTGTGATACCTAAAACCTTTTGAAGACGTTCATAAACTACGCTATTCTGAGATTATCAAGGGCACTTCATCAAAGTGTAATTTTCAAAATTGTCTCGTTCTCTGCACAGAGGAGCATGTATAAACTGGGAAAGGATGGTTATCAATCAGGACACCTCTCATTTCTGATTCATATTTTTATCACTGATGGCACATGCTGCAGTTCTCACCTTTGGTTTTCAACAGTGCATTATAAGATCATATTTTCCCAATGTCACATAGATCAAAATGCTGTTAGATTTTTGTGTCTAGTCAAAAATACAGAACAGTTCTGAGACTTACATAATGGTTTCATCGGTTCTAGGCAAACTATGTCCTCAAGGGTCTTCATGGTGGTTGTGTCTACATCTGTCCTATTCTATTGGTTGAGGGAGGTTAATTGTTGTCTGAAACTCCTTCCCATATTTGTGGAGTTTCCTACTTTTTGGAGAAGAACCTGATGTTTTTCATGGAAACTGAAAATGCCAGTACTTGCTTTTCTAACATCTCTTATGAGTAGGGATTAGCATATGACAAAGTCCCACCAAGAAGATACACTTTTCTCAATGTTGAACTGAATGTAATCAACAAGTTTGCATAAAGAGGTAGAGATGGCAAAGAATCAAGTCAAGAAAAGCTGGCTACAACTGCATCCAGTTTTCAGAGGTACAGTGGTGGTGGAAGTGATGTGAATGGCCAGTTTCCCTGCTCTGCACTCTGGGTAGTTATCTCTGCCCATCAGCACTAATGGTGTCTCTATTGCACTAGTTCTGAGTTATGATCTGACATTGTTCCTGTGTAGCCCTGAAGTCTGGTTCTCAGTTTAATATAGAGATTTTGTTTGTGTGGGACATGGGGTATCAGATCTCCAAATCAACTTTCTCTTTGTATGCACAAAGCTAGATGTGTGGAGGTGTCACGTGAAATGCCTTGAAGGGTCTACTATGTGCCTACGGAACCTATAGTTCTAAACCAAATGTCTACAAAATATCAGAATAACAGTGTGTGCTGGCTTTTACCCTGTGCTTTTAAAGTACTTTTACAAGAAAAAAGAATCAAGGTCATGAATCAAGGTCTCTGGTTTGCAAGAAAAAATAATAGAAACTAGAAAGTCCAGAAATTCAGGAACTTGAATGTTTATATATATATATATATATATATATATATGTTGTTGGTGGATCTGGACCAAGAAGGGAAAAGTAAGACAGATATCAAGAGACAAAGTTACATTAAGATCTAGGCCTGGGCTGGGGAGAGAGCTCAGCTGGTAAAAGTACTTGCCTCACAAGCACAAGGCCCTGAGTTCGATCTCCAGTACCGCCAAAAAAAAAAAAAAAAAAAAAAAAAAAGATCTAGGCCTACATGCAACAAAGATCAGTTTAAGGGTATGGCCTTCTTACTCATGTGTAAGTCAGAAACCCTTACAGTGCAAGGCTTTAAGTTAAAATAGAGAAGCATAGTACACAGATGCAAATTAATAAAGAAAGCTTAATAATTACTTCTAGAACAGAATTTTAGTTGTGAAACTTTCTAGAAGCAAAATGATCAGATGTATTTAAAAGGACCATTTTGCCAAAGAAGCAAGCAGCCAAAAGACTGCATATTAACATTTAAGCAGATTTTTTAAATTATGCCTATTTTTGTCAGGTCTTGCTCTTACCCTCATTATCTCATCTGTTGGAAGGCATTTCCTAAAATTAATAGAAAAAAAAAAATAGGCCTACCAAACAAATTAAAAAATACCACTGCCTAGTAAAAATTTTGTACTTGAGTACTTTCTTCTAGCTTTCTAAGTTAATTAGTATTTTTCTTACTGAAGTGAATAGTTATCTAACCAGTGTTTCATTTCAAGGGTTAAGGATTCCACTTTTATTCACTTAACTATTTCTTCTTTCTTCATTCACTTTTTCAATTAATGCTTGAACTCTTACTATATGTCCCACTTAGTGTTAGCCATTCACAAATATATCAAAGTCACTGACATATAAGGGAAAACATGCTTTAAATGATCAACATATGCATTATCTTTTTAAGTGGTTATGATTATAGCTCTTTGTCATTAGATGGACAATATAAGCTGTTTTCAAAGTGATCACACCTGAACATAAAGAGATCAGTTTGGAAAAAGAAAAAAAAAAAAAAAAAAAAAGACAACTAATATATCAGTTAAAAACATGAAATTATTCCAGATGAGGCAAAATCTCAGTGGTGGTATTTGTGACTTTTCCTGGTCTATCCTTTTATTTATCCAGTGGGGACCCACATAATATGTTCTGTTTCTTAGTCAACAGCATAAGACTAAGGATTCTAAAAAGTTCCATTATGGGATGTGTATCTTTGAATGGAGAACTATTTCTATACCTTTAGGGAAAAGAAAGCTAAATTTAATAACTAAATTGCTATTATCTGTGTAATTTGCTTATTATCCTTGATTTTGATTTTTATGTATAGGTTACGGTGTTAGTTATGAAGAAAGCCAGGGATAGCAAGTTTTATTCTCATTTGGGACTAAAAACAAAGATAAAATAGTTAAAACAAAACATACTATAATAGAAAGAAGTAGAGATGAATTTTAGAATTTCAGAAGTACACTTAGAGCAGGCAATTTTGGGACTATACCTGAATATGCTATAGAATTTTAGCATGTGAAGATTGTCTGAGCAAGGCCCTGTTAAGTTGTTGGGTTTGGAGCTTATATGGAGAATTGTGAGCAGGTGTTGTTTGCTTGGAGCATTGGGTAAATGAGCAGAAATAGATGAATTTAGATAAACTGATATCAGATAACAGAAGACCCTGAGGGCAGTCTGATTAATTTGGATTTTATGCTCAAACAATGTGGAATCATTGACTGTTTTGAGATGTGGCATGACATGATTTGTGTCTGTGCTTTGGAAGATCTTTCTGGTAGCAATATAGAGAGGACAGAATGTCCAGAAACAAGAAGACCACTTAAGAAGTTATCTGTTAGAGAGAGACAGAGAGAGAGAGAGAAGGAGGGAGAGAGAGACACTATCGTCCTATGTACACACACACTTTTCTAAATTGTTGATGCTCTTTTAGCCATGTTATTTCAAACTAATTAATATATTCATCGTCTTTAATAATTTGTACCATTTTCTTTTCTTATTGTGAGAATAAGATTTACCCCCTTAAAAATCTTGGGTATAAAATGTTATTGCTAATTACAGTTACATTGTTATGCATTATATCTTCAGAACTTATTTTTCCCTGCATAACTGAAACTTTCTACCACTTGACCAACATCACCTATTTCCTCCTGTCTGCAGACTCTGGTAACCACCATTCTACTCTCTGTTCATAATGAATTTATTTTAGATTTCACATATACAAGATCATGCAGTATTTATCTTTCTCTGTGTGGCTTGTTTCACTTAGCATAATGCCCTTCAGGCTCACCCACAATGTCTCAAATGGCAGGACTTCCCTCTTCATTAAGGCTGAGTAATATTTCACTACATATAGTCTCTGTATGCATGTATGTGTATGAGTGTGTGTATATATACATGTGTATAGTTTATTTTGCTTAAGGATAATATATAATAGAGTATATTGGCTATGCTGTCTGACTTCTTTCTAGTCTATCCTTTTGATCTCAAACATATCTTCCTCCTGAAAGCTTTCTCTTTCTCTAAAAATTCATCTTACATATGCCTCCTATAAACTTCACGGTCCTCTCCTACTTCCCTTATCAGAATATTTATCAACCTAAATAGTGATTACCTGATTAGATGTTCATAATCCTGATGAACAGTTACTCTGTGGACACCTGCTCATTCACGGTTGTGTTCTCAGTATCCAGAATAGGTTTGGTGTTCAATGAATATTTAATAGTGACTCCTTATGATTATTACATTCTAAGAGTATACCAAATGGAATGGGTGGAAATGGTTTTTATATTGCTGAGTGCTGTGGTATATGCCTGTAATCATAGAGGCCTGGGAGACTGAGGCAGGAAGATTGGGTTCAAGGCCAGCCTCACAAACTTAGCAAGGTCCTAAGCAACTCAGCAAGACCCTGTCTCAAAATAAAAAGGGTTGGGATGTGGCTAAGTGGTTAATCGTCCCTGAGTTCAATCCCCAGTACCAAAAAAATAAAAAAAACAAACCTTCTTGTATGAAGAAAACTAGTTGATACTGCAGAGCACCCAATATACATCATCAACTCTAAATAAAGAAAGAGGTGATCTCATCTGATAAATTTTCTTTTTCACTGTTGTTCTTTGGATTTCTGCCAGCCTTCTTATGTACATTTTCTGTGACCCATTTTCTTGAAGAATTGTTAAATACCATTTATGTTAAAAAAATAAACAATGGGGAGGTCAAGATAACGAAAGTACCAAATGTTCATATAAATAAGATAACTACATCATATATAAGTTTAACAAGCAAAACAATTCAGTGAATTATTCATGGTCTTTCTCACTTTCTTGTTTCTTAGTTCCTATGTCTTTCCAGGCTAATTGAAGATGCTGGGTAGAGACAAGCAAGGGAGCCCATTCTCCCCACGAAAGAGAGTAGTCTAAAGAGTAGTACGTGAGACAGATGAAGCAAGAAATTGAATGTTCAGACTAGGTAAAGTCTATCTTTTTCAAATAGAGGAATTTGATTTAATAAAGAGAATTGGGAATGAGTATTTTTCAACAAATGTTTCTATCTCCTCATCTCTGCTCCTAGTCAAAGGCAGCTTTTTGCATGAGAGATTGATTTTACATTACTCTTCAAAGGTTTTGGAGTCATCTTTGTGTCTGCTTGGGTTGTCCGTACAGTGAACCACTGTGACAGGAAAAGCTGGACATCTTGGAGAGGCACAGTTTTGCCATGGGTTTCTATGCGTTACAGTTTGATAAAGTATTTTAGCATAAACCACTAACAATGTGTGCCCCAGCAGACTGCTCAGGATATACTCGCTGCCCTCCCTATTCAATGCTCCTCACACCCCTTTACTTGGCCATTTAATAACTGTTAGAGCATCATGTTCTCTCCCAATTTCCTTCAAATCCACTGTTCCTTCTTTGCTGCATCAGAGCTTAACTGGCTGAAGTTCAGGGCCTTAAGCGTGGCCTTACTATTAAGTATCAACTTCTCTTTGACATGGACCAATGCTATTCAAAATTGAGTGAGTGTCCGCAATTTTGCTGATGGCGAAGTTAGGCAAACAGGCTAAGTTTGACTCAGAAAATTTCCAAGGACTATCCTGTTGAATGTTTGTACTCAGTAGAATAGTAACGAACAGTAGGAAAGTTCCAATGTTCCCATGGCATACAGTATTTCAAATGATGGTTATAAATAAACTCAGCAGGAAAATTTTAATGTTAACATAGAACAGGAAAAAAAAAAGACACAAAGACTTTACAAGCCACTGGCGCATATATATATATATATATATATATATATATATATATATTTTTTTTTTTTTTTTTAACAGTGAGATGAACCAGTGCCCATTTGAACTGAATAGAAAAACATCTGCAGCCAATTTGTGATGGTGATAATATGGCAGCCCTGAAGTGTTTCACACTTACTCAGGCAACACAAGCTTTTATCTCTCTAAGTTAACCAGTGTGTGTCCTGTTGAGCAGTTGCTTTGAAAGTGGTCCCTGTTCTCCTGATAGCTTTGTGTTGTCCTCTATTTCAGTGTAATTAATATGCTCAATATAAATAGCTAAATCTTCAAATGATTTGCCTGCCTTGTAACCGCTACATTTCCAATTACACACTAAATTAGGCACATAATTGAACATGAACACTAACATTTTCCAACAGGTGGTGAATAAGCAATTTCCATCCATCAGCTCAACAACAGCTCTCCGGCCAAATTGTCATTTGGTTTTGGAGTTTCTAACACACCAAGTATTTTTAACCAAAAAAAAAAAAAAAATTTTTTTTTAACTCTTTTAATGGAAAGGTTTAGGAGAATGAAGTGTCTAATTCTAATTCAAGACTGCAGAGCACAGGAAGGGTTAGTAATGCTCATGATGTGAAACTGGACTATAAATGAGATTTTTGTGTGTGTGCTAAAAAATAGTCTAAGTCTGTTGAAGTAAATTTAATGTTAGACTTATTATTTTCTGAGACAACTAATTTTTAGCAGACTTTGAAAAGACACCATAATGCTTTATTTTTCTTTTAATAATCAGATTCTTGAGTATCACTTTGGAATATAAATAAAGGTAAAAATGATCTCTTTTCTAAAAAATTAATATTCACTGTTGCAAAGTGCATTGCTTTCTCACCCTACTATTAAAAAAAAAAAAAAAAAAAACCCAAATGAAGTTACTCAACTCAACAAGATGCCAGGATGAAGCTGATAAGGGCAGATTCTAATAACAAGGACACATTCCGGGAGAATTCTGGAATAGTTTACCTGCTTTTATAAATGTCTGTTAGACCATATCAGGCCAAGCTGAAAAGTTTAAAGATAACAGATACAAGTATCTTTCTAATGATTATGAAATAAGTTTGGAGGCATGTCTGAAAACCACAAGGCAATGCCATTGGGTGAATATCATTACATATGTTATTATATCATCTAGTTGGCATAAAGGAATAACGCAAAGGGAGTAGAGAGCCAAGTCTCTGGCATATCTGGTTACATTTTACAAGGCACATCCAAGGAAAAACTTGAGAGTTTGTGACCTCATATTGAAAGACTCAAGTGTATATATTTAAATAGCCTTAGAGTCTAATAAGTAACATCTACCTATACTGTTTGTACTAACTTGATGAAATAGGAGGAAGAGGAATAAAGTAGTATTATGTATAAATAAATGATGATGCAGAGTCAGTCACATGAAATGAGAAACCCAAATCTATTTAGTGATTTCTCAGCAAGAACTGGTCATCAGGTATGTCTACCTGATGCCTGCTTTCCTTAGACTGTTGGATAAGATAGATGCAATAGTCTCACCCCACAGCTTAAATACTCATGTTATAATAAACTCATTCTTTTTCCCTTCATGTTAAAACTGTAACATGCAGAGAATGTTTTCTGAGATCTGCTTTTATTTTCCCAAGTTTTTGCTTTCAGGTTATCAGATATTCAAGTTAATAGGAATCCGTTTATAGGTTAATATAATGAAATAAAATGACTCATAATTATATACTCAATCAAGAAGTCATGAGCATATTTTTTGTTGTAATAAAGGTAAGCAAGAAGGGAAGGTGACCCAGAAACCTTGAAGCTCAGATTCATTTATTACTAAATCTACACCTATTCAAGCTCATTACAAAATGAATCAATTATAGATGTACTCATATAGAAAGCCCAATGAACAAGAAAAAAATAACTGCAACAACAAGAAAAGGAAAACAAATCTCTAAAAATTAAAAAGAGTAATGGCATTTCACAATTTAAGGGGAGAAGCCAGAATGCACAAAAAGTAGCTTGCTATGGCACACACCTGGTTACCATAGGGAGCAGGAGACTCCTATTTCCTAGAAGAGTCTCCTGCTCCAGCCCAGGTTTCAACTTTTATCATGCATGGAATGCTGGGAAAACAATTCAGCCTGGGAGGACTTAGGAATGTCATCTGACAAAGTAGCTGAACTGCACATGAGAAGATTTTGATTATGATGTCTATTCTAAGTTCTGATTTACGGCCATTGCCCTCTCAGACTGGGGCCTTCTGAGGTAGTAAGGAACATGTGGAATATTCTCTAGTGAACTATGCATCACACAATTTTGATATCCTGCCCTAACTTCCTCCTATAGTGTGGATCTTGAGTCCCTCCCAAAGGCCCACGTGTTAAAGGCTTGGTCCCATGGTGTCCCTCTTGGAAGGCAGTGGAACTTCTGAGTGGTGGGTCTAATAGAAGGTTCTTAAATCATTGAATATGTGGACCCTGGGGAAGATTGTGGAAGCCTGTTCCCTTCCTCTTTCTCTGGGCTTCCTGGCTAGGAGGTGAGGAGTTTTACTCCATTGAGAACTCCCACCAGAAAATCTTTACCACATGTACCTCAGATAGATCACTAATCTCCAGGATATATAAAGAACTCAAAAAATGGAACACCAAAAAGAAAAAAATAACCCATTCAATAAATGGTCTACGGTACTAAACAGACACTTCACAGAAGAAGAAATACAATTGATTAAAAATATATATCAAAAAATATTCACCATTGTTAGCAATTAGAGAAATGCTAATCAAAACTACTCTAAGATTTTATCTCATCCCAGTCAGAATGGCAATTATCAAGAATACAAACAACAATAAATGTTGGCAAGGATGTAGGGAAAAAGATACATTCAAACGTCATTGGTGGGAATGCAAATTGTTGCAACCAATATTGAAAGCAATATGGAGATTCCTTAGAAAACTTGGAATGGACCCACTATTTGACCCAGCTATCCCACTTCTCAGTTTATACTCAAAGGACTTAAAAACAGCATAGTACAATAAAGCAGCCACATCAATGATTACAGCAGCTCAACTCATAATAGCCAAACTATGGAACCAACCTAGGTGCCCTTCATCTGATGAATGGATTAAAAAATGTGTTATATATGATGGAATATTACTCAGTCTTATAAAAGAATGAAATGATGGCATTTGCTAGTAAATGGATGGAGCTGGAGAATATCATGCTAAGCAAAATAAGCCAATCCCCAGAAACCAAAGACCTAATGTTTTCTCTGATCCATGGATGCTAATTCACAATAAAGGTAGGGGGAGCTAGGGAAGAATAGAATTATTTTAGATTAGGTAGAGGGGAGTGAAGGGAGGGGAGTGGGTATGGAGGTAGGAAGGACACTAGAATGAATCATACATTATTTCTCCAAGTATATATGTAACTATGTGACCAGTGGGATTCTACATCATGTACAACCAGAAGAATGAGAAATTGTACTCCATCTATATATGCTGTATCAAAAATGCATTCTACTATCATGTATAACTAATTAGAACAAATAAAAATAAGTAAAAGTAAACAAACAAAAAAAAACAAGGAAGTTATTAAGCTCCAAAGTTACAATGACTATTGTAAGTTATAGTAATTTACCACAAAGGAGCTTTCAGACACTTTATATTTTTACTGTTTCTTTCTCTTAACAATGAAATTAGATTATTGTCTCTTAAAGTTAGTAATAGTTCTTGTTTCTCCAGAGGCGAAAACAGTTCATTTATTTTCTTTACCTTTCAAGGACGGTGTAGTGGTTTTTTGTTTTGTTTTGTTTTACAGCACAACTCTATAAATTTATTATAAATTACTGAATTTTAATAGTAATAAATATTATAACTTTCTATAAATATATACTACATATCCATACAGGTAAAACAAAACTCTCTCTCTATATATATATATATTTATACACACACACATAGTTTTATATTTTTGTATAGTTTTACCATAGATGTAATTTGAATTTTAATTCATTTTTATCATGACTTACTTAGGATTTAATTTTTTTCGTAATTTTTAAAAGGTAAAACTTCTATTTTTAGTAAATTGTGTGATACTCTTTTATCCCCAAATACAAACACAGGCTCCAAAAACAAAAACAAAAAACAGTCCCACCACAGTATGTGTTACCTCACCATAAACCCAGAGCAAGGAAGTCAATGGGCCATGAAATAGCACCTCTAAAATTTTAAAATAAAGTAACCACATTCTCTTTAAAAGTTAATTACTTCAGTATTTTGTTATACATAGAAGGCTATAACACCCCCTCGCCTAGAGCTACAGGTTTCTGAATATTAAAAACTATAGAACTTCACAGGGTAGTGGTTTATGTGAAGCAGGATAAATTTCAGAAAAGAAGAAACTATTGGTATTGGAATATGCTTTTAATCTTTAGAAGTATTGATTCTATCACAGGGCAATAGCATCTATTTTATTAAAGGAATTCAGAGAAAAGGAAATTTCTATGCTTAAGCATATCACGTACATATCTTATACGTATTTTCTGCTCAGTCCATTTTCTGAGATGTCATTTTCAGTAACACCCATTTCATGGGTTGTATTCTCCATTATATTCATACATCCTGATTGTTTTTTTTTTTTTTTTCACATAAGGGAATTTATTAAGCAAACAGTGTCTCCCTGCAGGGTAAGGGAGAAAATGAGAGGAAAAGAGAAAGGAAAAGAAAAGGGCACGCGCTAGGGAGAGTGGAAAGCCAGGAGGAGAGACAAAAGTCCATCCTGATTGTTAAGAATTTTTCTTCAGCTTGTTAATTGATGAATGTATTTCCTCATTTGTTTTGACTGTTTTTGGATACAGAATCATACCATCAGAAGAATGCAGGGTTTGAAACAAATGAGCAATGTAATAGATCTAAATTATGACTCTACAGCTGTCTTACCTCTATGTTGGTAGGCAGTGCAAATCTGATTAGAGACCATGAAGATATTTTATGGAAAAAGAGAATGAACACATAAACACACACACACACACACACACACACACAGAGACACATACACACACATACACACACATATACACATTTGCATATGTGTTTTTATGAAGCAACACATAATGCCAGCGGTTTGGGAGGCTGAGGCAGGAGGATCACAAATTCAAAGTCAGACTCAGCAATTTAGCGAGGACCTAAGCGACTTAGTGAGAGCGTGTCTTAAAGCATAAAAAAGGGGCTAGGTTGTGGCTCAGTGGTAAAGTGCCTCTGGGTTTAATTCCCAGTACAAAAAAAAAAAAAAAAATTAGGTGCTATTTTTCTTTCTAATTTCTTCACTTTCTTCTTAGCTCCAGAGAAAAGAGTGAAGTAAGTGAAGTGTTGGCACTTCCCATATGCTGACATTCTATAAAGTTCTCACCAATTCTCATTCGGTGTGGGCTTTTTACATGAGCATGTTCATTGATAAATGCTAAGGGTCTTGCTACTTTTGAGGGGGTTTGCATCTTAGTTGGAGTCTCTTAAGGATTTCAATGCCTGCACAACCCTAAGAAATCAAACTATGAGAGAAGTTGAAAGCATATCTAAAACTCTCAAGTCCTGGATCAGTCCAGATAGTTTGTGTTTTTAACAACCTTTTTCAATAAAAAGGACTGATAAAAATTTTTTGCAAATATAATGTGATTTTTCACTTCTTGTCCTGTATAAATGAACGAATCCAAAAATCCTGTGTCAGAGTGTGCTTATGTACTGGCTTAGGAAGAAGGTCAAAGTAATTGTAATGGGCAACTACTTTTACAGATATTTTTGGAATGAGGGGTTCCTGGCTCTTCTCAAATCACACACATGGGGATGTGGTCAGGACAGGTCTGGCCCTGTGGACACTTGGTAGCCTTCAATTATTTTCTGGTTGGCAAAGATTCCACTTAAAGCAGTAGTTACATTACTTTTAAAAAGGTTTTTGTGTGTTTTTTAAGTGATGAAATACCTAAAGTCAAAGTTTCTGATGGAGGTATTTCAGTGCAGGATCCTCATAATTAAAGACCAAGTGAAGAAAGAATCCCAACTAAATTTAGCAGGAGTCTACCTTCTAAATTACTCACTGGAGTCATTATCCAAGTGTGTACTCTGCAGTCACTACAGTCATGCTCAGAGAGTGAGTTGGCTGTGGCGCTGGCTAATTTGTACTGAAGTACTCCAGGCTGTGATTGAGGGTGATTACAGGACACATAATTACCATCAGTGACTGAAAATTCAGTTGCCGGCAATTGTAGATTATGGACAATGGATAATTAAAACATAATTAATGAGCTAATTAAGATGTCAGCAACAGTAATGTTTTGTTAATTCAATGATAGTTAATGCATCCTTGGTCTTAACACATTTTAATTCTTAATGGAGAAACACTGATCTCTAATGGCCAATATCTCCACTTTATGATGCACATGAAATCATTCTTGGAGGAGGCGGGGCCTCTGCTGTGCCGCATGAGTCAAACATAAGAGCAGAGGAAGTTTCATAAGCAGACATATAGATCAAGGAGCATTTCTCAGTCAAGTATTTGACATCTTCCTCTGCATTTTTAAGGTGATCATTCTTAGTGACTTTATATCCACAAAATGTTACCATGCACTATTTTGATTCTATATGGTCAGTGGGCCTCTGGAAAACTGAATGACCTGCTCAGCAATGATACTCCTTTGGTTAGGGTATTTTGCTACTATGTTTCCACTTTTTAGAGCTCACTAACATCAATTCTCCAGGAACAGAATGGAAAGGAGGACCAAGAACTGAAAACCAAGGTGATAATGGAAGTGCAGGCTGTAAAGAAAAGAGGACCCTAGTGTCCATCTCCTATCTGCTCCCAAAAAGAGGAACAGCAGCTTCGTATTTTCTCCAAATGCACGTTTATTTTCTGATCTGCAACTTCTCATGGGGGTTGCCCCTTGCTCTGAGCAATTAGTAGTATATATTCCTTGAACAACTAGTCGGTCCCACCTGCTGAGTGCTTGACATTATGTCAATACCCAAAGTTGATAATCTCTGTAGCTGTAAAAAGAAAGTTCCCCACCAAGTTGTAGAAACTAGATTGAAGTAATTCAAGATAAAATGTCACGTTTGCCTCTACACATATGTGGTCAATGAATGAACACCAACATTTTCAAGTAAAAATGATTTAAGGTTTCCTCATGGTAGCTCTAGTATGTATTCATTGTAAAAAGATTGCTAAAGCTTTCATAAATTAAATAATCCTATAATGTTATTAATCATACCATCTATATATGTAAATTATCACACCATCCATTTGTATAAATATGCATATTTGTAACCCAAATGCAATTTAATCTTCAGGGAATTTGTGATCTTTTAAGAGATTTTTTAGAAAGTACAAACATTTGAAATTACCCTTTGCTCCTCAGAGATGCCTGTGACTGTGACTAAGGGTTTGAAAAACATTGGCTTAGACTATCAGCCCTTGAGGATCTTCCTGTATATTGCGGCATTAAGTTATAGATTAGAGAATAAGATGGAAAGAAGGAAAACTTATTGACATATTTAAATGATGAAATAATGACATCTGCAGAAAATTAATGGTATAAATAATAAGAGCTGCAAGAGTTACAAGCATATTATTGTCCTTGTTCATTTTCTACTGCTATACAGTGCTATAACCGTATCACAGGCTGGGTCATTTACAAAGGAAAGAAATTTGTTTCTCATAGCTCTAGAGGCTGAGAAGCCCAAGATCTAAGGACCACATCTGATGAGATCACAGCACGGAGAAGATCACCACACCATGAGAGAGAGAGGAGGGAGAGACGCAGAACAAGAGGACACACAGGATAATTAACCCTCTCCAATGATAATGACATTAATCTGTTCATGACTGGTGGGGCCTTCATGACCTAATTGCCTCTTAAAGTTCCCACCTCTTCATATCACAATGGCTGTTAAATTTCTGCATGAGTTTTGGAGGGGACCTTCAAACCATAGCAACTGCAAGGATGAGAAGATTTTTAGCGGCAATTGGGAGAGCTTGAAGCTTTGGTAGGCATTGGGTGGGCAGAAAGGGGACACAAGGGTATTGCTGGAAGGAGGCATAAATGCAGAGGTGGTAATGGATTGTACCAGTGGAGCTTGCGAGGAGACTGGCATAGCAGAATGAAAGTGTTCTTTAGGGATTGTATTTGAATTATTGGCAGAAAGGACTGAAAAGGTCATTGGAAATCAGAGTATGTTAGAACATGACCAAAAAGACTTTCTTATGTGAAGCAGCTTGGAGGAAAGGGGTGGCATGATACTCAAGGACTCTTCTCTGAAATTTACTTAGGGTGCATGTAACAGTCTAAAACATGGGTGCTCTTAAGGTCTCCTTGCTCCTGGCCATGGCTATGCCTGAGTATGAAAGCTACAGCAGCTACCCTGGGCAGGAATGTGGGGGGCGACACGTGAGAAGGAACAACATGGATTCTAAACGCTAGATGTTCTTAGACCTAATTCCAATTTGGGTGCTCACTATTTTTCTATGAAGGCACTAAATTCAACTTTGAAAGAACAAATGATCTTTGGGAGATGTTGAGGCCAAAGAGCTCTGGCAGTGACAACTTGTATCTCCATAGTATTTGATGGAGGCTGGAATGAGATGCCGGAATGTGAATAGGTAGGAGACGCTGTGGCCTAGGGTGGAAAGCAGGCAGAGCCTGAGAGCTGGGACACTGGGAGCTGGTCCAGATCAAAGAAATTCGACTCTTGTTCAACAGGCAGGGGACCCCTGTGGTCTCTAACAATTGTTCCCATAAGTGAATGTCATGTTAAGGTTTCTGAGAGTAATGAACGCTTTTGAGCAGGCAACTTGTAAGTTGAAAGGGGGACTATAAGATGGCAATTCAGTGGAGCTGTGCAGACATAAGGAAAGACCAGGAGCAGCAAGAACAGTTGATCAGTTATTGCAAGGGTCTGGATGTATGGAAATGAACATGTATTTATTAGACAATAATAGAAATGAAGGAAAAAAAGAGGAAGACTTCAGAAACATTCAACAGAAGATTGGCCAGACTCCAGAGATACAATTGGAAATTCCTAAAGGAAATATGAAATTCAATATTGGGCCATAAAAGGAAGAATAGGTGCATTTTTAAGACTTTTCTTCTCACACTGGACAGAGTTTTATTTCAGGAACGAATAGATTATAAGGGAAAAATTGAATAGGAGATGAAATCACTCAAGAGCTTCATTCAAATTACAAAACATAATGTTTTGACACTGTTCTTTCATTTATTTATTCACTCAACAGATGACAAAATTTGATGACAATTCTTTGAAGTTTATTATCCACACTGGAGTCAGGTCAAAAGACTCCTTGAGGAATGACTGCCGGGGAAGAAATCAATAGTATCTCCAGAAAGAACAAAGATAGGCAAAATGTGAAAGAGGGGGAAAAAGAGCAAGAAAGATACAGGGCATAAACAATTTAAGGAAAAAGAAGCATGGAAAAATAAAAGAATAGAGAGTTTTTTTTTTTTTTTTTTTTTTAATGACTCCAACAGGAAGAAAAATGCTACCATTGCCTTTTACCTTTAAATAAATAGAACATTTTCCCAATAATGCCAAGATGACTCACAACGCACATTTTATGCATCTTGTGATTTTCCTACACACTGCAAAGACAACACAGTCCAGCTAATACTAGCCAAGACTTACATGTAATTATAGGATGCCTATAGCATTTCTAGCACAATATATTAATGAAAACCAGTTATTTAATTATGGCATAATATAATGAGAAGCTTTTATAGTCACTTGTTAAAACAGACCAAAAAGCATTTTCCCAAGTAGAGCTGAGGAACAGTAGAATCTTATCTTGATGTAAATGGACGTCTTTGCCAAGATGTAGGAACAGCTTTTCCTGTCACTAAAAGGACAAACTGCAATCCATCTGCCATGTATAATTTGACAATCTGCAATGCTTAAACAGTAGGAGGGAAAGGCATGTCTTCCAAAATTTCCCCTGCAGGAGAAGGCTTTCAGCAGTTCCCAATTACAATCCGGGCTGAATGTCTCACTTGAGACATCTGCTCAGCAGTTAGCCATGAAAACCTGGCACACAGGACACCAGAGGTGTGTCTCACAATTGTTGGCCTTGAAGTGGCCAATTGTTGGAATGGGAACTAGTCACTAAGCTTCAGGAGTTGCAGTTTGGCAACCCTTGGTGGCATGCTAGTATGTGCCCCAGATCTAACTTTTCTGCACATAAACTTCTAAGATGATAATCTTTCTAAAGTTCAAGGTGGAAAAATCCACTGTGAAGTGAGTCTGTGTTCAGTAATGAGCCAAAGATCTTAACACATTTTTACTGATACAAGAAGAATGGAAACAGTATAATATCATGGATCCATGTTTCCTGCAGATAAGCCCTGCTTTCTCAGGACCTACTTCAGTTCATTATACTTACCAAACCTGCTAAAAACCTTTCCTGGCAGCAGTTCAGAATACCCAAAGCTATTCTCTGCAAAAAAACTACTTTAGTTACTATGTGGAGGATCTCCTGGATAGGAATGATTTTTAAGGGGAAAAGAAGAAAATCAAAGATTCCACTTTGCCCATCAGGCTTACCTTCTAAAATCTTGAGAAAGCTGGTTAAAAACACATTCTGTGACAAAGACCATAAGTTGAAAGTTAAAAATAATAGTATTGTTAATGGGAAAAGAACAAGCTGAGGCTTTCTCAATATGGAGTAATGACATGCTTCAGAACCAGAACTTTCTAGAAGACCTGATCTTGTTAGGGACTAAGGAAAAATGGAAAATGAAAGCAAAGTGAGATCCTAGACCAGATCTTGGAACAGAAAAAAAGACACTAATGGAAAAATGGGTGAAATCTCAATAAATTCTGTAGGTTTTAATATTATACCATGTTGATTTCTTGGTTTTAAGAATTCTACTATGATTGGGCCAGATGGCAACATCAGGGGAAGGAGAGGGCACATGGAATCTTTCTGAATAATTTTTGTAGCTCTCTTGTAGGTCCAAAATCATGTCAGAATGAAAACATTTTTGTTTTAAAGCGTTAGTTCAATAGAAAAATTAGTCACTGTGCTGAACACTTCATTTACCAGCATAAAGTTCAATCAAAGAGCAAATTGTTTGTACTTTGAACTATTATAGAATTATTATGGAATTACAGAATTTGCATTGATAATTATTATGGAAGAGGTATCAATGTTGATTTAATAAAAAATATATTTGTTTTTCCTCAATGAGAAAATGAGGGAACCAAGACAAGAACTGTGAAGGGACTTCCCCAAGATCCAACATTTAATTAAACACAGAAATGGGAGAATTATACTTTTTTTGTGTTTCTTTGACCAATGTCACAGGCAAAATCTCAGTAGGACGTTACTTCTTTGCAATCGACATTCAATCTCTAAATAGGAAGAAAGCAAGCATCCCATGTGTTCAAAGTACAACCTAGATTCTTGAAAGACATGTACGCTCTCTCTCTCTCTCTCTCTGTCCATGCCAATGTTTATTTTGTAGCACCGTCTCTTCAAAGTACTCACGATCTAGTTGAGGAGACATATGAACTGATAACTCAAGTTTTAAAAACCAGTAGGAAGTTATAAATGAACAATATTAGCAATAATGATAGGAAATTATATTTTACGTAAGAATTGCAATACAATTAAACTCTTCAACAAAATTAATCCTGTGGTGTTCCTACAAGTATTGGCTCACAGTGAAAGAATACAGATCTCTGAGCTAGCAGGAGAGATACTGAATTAGCTATGATCCTCAGGCCCTCCCCTCTCTCCCTGCACGTAACCTAGAGGATGAGGGTCCTAATGGGAAGAGACCTTTCATCCTTCCTTTGGACAAGATCTGTATGCCCCTTTGCATATTTTTTTTCTAGACAATATTATGTTAAGGGAAACTCATGGAGGTTACTCATGTGAAGACAATGTTCTAAAAGCACAATACAAGTGAAAGATACTGCCTCGAAAAGACAGCAAAGGGGGAAAGGAAAGATGAACAGGCCACACAAACAGTGAAACGAGAGACTTTTGTGTTGTTTTTATGTCTTATAATGTGGGAAGTATGGAAGGGGTGAACCGAAGCTGCCTCATCAGTGGCTTTGGTTTTACCAATTTGTATTCCTAAAAACAAGCCTTCCTGAACCAGCAGGACCTAACAGCAGAATTGCAGACAGAGCACATGTTGCCAAATGCACAAACAAGTTCATTTTCCAACTTGTGTCAACGTTAAGTGCTTATAATTTCCTTGCTTTTTTTTTTTTTTTTTTTTTTTTCCTTTTCATCAAATCAAATGTTATTACAAAGGTTCAGCAGACAAACCTCAGCTAACCACCAGGTCTTTAGTTTCTTCAAGCTCATCTTACATTCATCCCAGGGCAGTAATTCGATATGTATTATGAGTTGTTTGACAATCCTGGATTTTTTTTTCCTCCAGGTTAGTTATTTCCTTGAAAATTCTAGGAAATAGCCAGCCTGGTGTCACTAGATTCTGTAGTGATACATGGATTTTATTTTTTTCGAAAAGCAAATGTCAGTTGTACTATGCTCCATGGAAGATTATACCATAATGCGAGGTCAGTAACAGTCTCCAACAGTTCTGTAATCCACACAGCCCTTGACAATGTGTTTTCTTAACAGTAGGTGTTTAATAAATCTTAACTGACTGGCTCACTAACTAAATAACTAAATGAATACATGAGTGATTTGTTGAATGAGTTAAATAAATTATTTCATATAAATCATTGTGAACAATGGTTGGTATTTTTTCCCCCAGGAGGTGGATACTATGATTTTAAATCATTCTATTAAATGAAAATGCACATACTCATTCAGAGTACAGGGAAAAATGAAACAAATTTCTGGCCAACTCAAGCCCCAAATTAACCTTAGCAAAATATAATTTCAGCTTGAAAACAAGTTCATTTGCACAATGTTCCAGACATTTAGTCTACATAAATAAACTCAACCAAACAGCCACCTGGTCTCAGGTCCCATCCCTGATTCTTTTTTCACCTCCTGTTCTTCAGTCCCTCCTTCCTGTGGGCCTTTGTCCATACTGTCACTGCTTCCTGGAGCATCCCTTGTCAATATGGTCAACCACAAACTCCAACCATGTTCCAGCGTTTAGAGCACATCTAACTTCTACTCCCCTAATTGTTCTTGGCTAATGTCTTCTGCCTTCTTTTAGTCTTACAGGATGCTCTCAAAAAAAGGACCAGGGATTCAAAGGTCAACTACATTTGGTAAATTGATGTCCTTTAAGTAGGTCAGTAGTTCCTCCCCTTTCCTCTGCTCTAGTCCCAGGACCATCTTGCATTCCTGACCCATGTGCTTCTGTCTTTGTCTCTTGCTCTGTCCTCTGCCCTGGAAACTCTTTCCACACGTAACCAGGTAGCTTGCTCTCTCACTTTGCTCAGGCCACCTCTCAGATAGGTGAGGGTTTATTGGTGAGGGTTTATTCAATGATCCCACCTAAAAGTTTCATCTGAAGGACAGTCAGCCTTGCTTTGCTTACTGCTAAATTACCAGTGCCTGACACATATGGTCAACCAAAAAACTTTTATTTTTGAATAGGTAGATTAACACAATATTACATTTTTTCAGATTCATATGGCATATTAGCATATTAAAAATCAATTAGACAAAGGAGAATGAGGGAAGGGAGGGGAATAGGAATAGGAATGAATCTGACATTACTTTCCTAGTACATATATGAGTACACTACAGCGAATCTCAACATTGCGTACATCCACAAGAAGGAGGTCCTAATTAGAAGACATATTCCATGTTACGTCGATGAGTTTACTAGACTCTTACTTCAGTGAGAAACACAGCTTGAGTTCAGAGACCACATCACATATTCTTCAGCATCATTATGGTGCCTGAAAAAGTGCAAGGTGTACTACTGTTAGTATTGATTGATTGCTGAAAGATAGAATTTTATCAGATGTGATAATGCAGGAGTTCCACAGACTGACTGGGAGTACACTTTCCTGCTTATGAGTAAATGTTGAGCTTTAAAAATAAAATTAATACTGAATTAGCATTAACAAGAAATTTCTGAAGGGGAATATGTAACTTTGCAACCAAATATGTGCTGCCATATCTGACTTCATATATATAAATTATGTGTGTATATGTGTGTGTTTATATATATATACTTGGTATTTAATTTTGTTAGTTTGTGTTGTGCTAGGAAGATACATATATCATTGAAATAAAAAGGAAGATAGAAATTCAGTAGACGGATTTCACAAATGCTTCTGTGGAAAATGGTCTTATTGTTTTGATCATGAAGATTGGTCAAATATATGGAATTGTAACTTGGAAAACATAGAAACCAAGGGCTTAACAAACCTTATATTTCAAAATGAATATAAAGTTTCATTTTTTTTCAGATGTGAAGATACTGAAATGGCCTAGTTTCTGTCTAGTAGGTGATACAGATGAGACAGATGCAAGAGGTCTCTTTTTCTTAAGAAAAACACACAGGAGAACGGCCTTGCTGTAAGCATTTGGTGAGTCAACACTGGACTTTTATGAGAATTCTGGTCTTCTCTTCTTAGGGAAATGACTCAACTAATTGCCCAAGGGACACACAAAATGCAATATTTTTATTACAGGACTTTTTAAAAATATTCTTTTGCAGTGGTCACTAAAGAGAAAATTGTTTCTTGGAAACAGAGTCATAGAGCTGTGTTTGAAAGACATAAACAGATACTGATTTTTGTTTTTATTCACACGTTAAAGTTTAAATAAACTGAATTCAGTTTTTTCAAGTAAACAAAAAATTTTTCCGCATTTAAAAATCATCAATATACTTTCAAAATTTAGAATTATTGTAAATTTTAAACATGGCCATCTTAAAGACATACTAAAACTAATGTTAAAAATAGACCTTCAAGAAGATTTAACCCCCAGATCCATTATCGACAAAGGAATTGGTGCTAGTTAGGTTGTTAATTAATTGCGTTGAAAGAGTAAAAAACAAAGAAACAAAAAAAGAAAAGTGTACCATGATCCTGCTACTCAGAAATAACCACTGTTGACAATTGGTACTGGAAAAATATATACATGAATAAATAATCTTTCAAATGAGGATTATATCTTTTTAACTCCTTCTTCCCCAAAGAACAACACGTTGTTGTAGTTTTCTCATTTCAATCATTACGGCTCTTTGCCGTCATTTTCACCAGTATAAATATTTTCCATTCTTATGCCATCCCCCTAAACCCTCTATCAAGGTAAGATGATACCAGTCACTAGATTCTTCCGTGATTCACTTTGGTACAGTCTGTTAACAATCTTGGCCTAAAAGAGAAGTCTCCTATGAAACTAAGAGAAAAAATACTTTTATATATTTAATTACCTTTATTATCTGTGAGCTCACAGAGATTCCTGGTTTATCATCTAGGAGAAAGGAAAATATTGGAAGATCATGTAAGTTATCAACACATAAAATACCTCTGGAGAATCTAAACTTTAGGAAGAAATTCAAAATTTTGGCAAATGTTTGATTTATGCATTCCCATCGAAGGCCAGCTTTGTCTTCACAGATCTGGGCCGTCTGGTTTGTTCATATCTCAGCTGGCTTTGCCTCTTGATTTGGATAAATCTAAGTGGAGCCTTATCAATCCAGTTCTGCTTCTCAGTGCTGTCATGAACAGTTGGCTCTGGTACACGTAATGACACTTGGAAGGAAAGTCTTATTTTAACAACACGCTGTTGACTTTCCTGCTTCTCTGTTACCACAGTCATCAGAGTCTAATTTACTCTTCAGGGGCCCTAATCATTCTAGAGCCGGAGCTGGACAGAAAGAAAATAATTTGTTCACTTAACAGAAAGAAAGTCTATCCTCCCCAAACATAACCAGGCAGACAGTAATCTTGGAATTAACAGTTCTGCTGACGGGTCCCTTTCCCTACTTTTCATCAGTCTGGTGACAGTGGACGCTGGACAGAGATAAATGAGAGGTCAAGCTACCCTTCATTTTTCCAGAGGATTATTTTGCCCACAGATAAGGCACAAAGAAGGAAGTAATAGTCAAGACCAGCCTGTAAGAAAACAAAAAGGATAACTAACAAAAGCCCATTCTCTCAGCCCTTGCCCTGGTCCCCGCTGCCGCATAGTGAGCACGCCCACTAGCACGCATGGCTTGTTATTTTTTTTTTAGTGAGGGGAGAAAGAAAACAAAGCTAATATGTGTAAAGATAATTGTGCCACAAATAGAAGAGCTTGTGCTTATCCTAACTCTAGACCTGATGTTTAAAAACCAAAAGAAAATAAACACTTTTCTGTACTGACTGTTTCATAATACTGAAAGTCCAAGACCATACACAAGCATATATGCTAAACTATATTGTCTGATTGAGTTTAAATGGAGAGAGGTAGTGATCAGCCTGATAGTCTCACTGTGAGATCAGTGTACTCTCTTCTTTTTTGGAAGAAAAAAATTTTTGCATATATTATTTTTATTCTTATGGCATGTTGAGGAAGAAAAGAGAAGGGTTATTCTAATAATGAGTAAAGAACGAACACAAAGATAACGCATGAACTTGTTCTAGGACTTTGCTATTGTTGATGAAATTTGATCACATCCGTCTTACCTCCCTTCCAAGTCACTGTCAAATTTTATTCATCTATGGAAGATAATGTTTAGATCTTTTAAATTTATTTTCTCATGGAAAAATTAATCCTTAACATATAAAGCACTTTGAAAAGTTTTTATCTTTTTTCTTCCGCTATTTTAAATGTGTAGTTGGAAGGAACATAGAACACAGAATGACTTCTTAGAGATTTTGTGCTCCATAAGGTGTCCAAATAAAACTCAACAATTAGGATTACTACTGATAAAAACTACTTTTACATAGATTTATCAATTTTCTTTAGGGCACACTTGAGAAAACAGAAGGTCCAAATGACTTACACATTACAGAATAAAATAGGTACATGGTAATTAAAAGATTTAGAAGTTGTTAATGACTTCTGTTTATATGTATATTATAAATACCTCATGAAAATAGTTTACTTTCATAACATGCAGATTATGAAAAATGCCATTTATGGTATTTCAGACGAGATCTGGCGTGTTCAGTGTAGTATGGCCACAGACCATTTATAGTTTTTTTTTTTAAGTTTCTCAAGTTTTACATTTAGCTCTCAGAGGCTCAAATACCATAAAAAGCTGATTCACTTTCTAGACTGTAAAACACTATGTGAATGCAGTGAAGCGGCTTTACAGCCAATTTTAACTGTGACTCCAAGGCGAAAGAAAGAGCACATGCATCTGTTTGTCCAGGGGGCTCTGATCCTGAGGCCGTGGCCCCTTCCCTGCCAGGTTCCCTTAGTGATCCTTCTGCTTCCTGCCCTGGGTTTTTGCACCATGACTCCCTACTAAAGGAGGTGCTTCATCCCATCTAGTGAGAGCTGCTGGGGGTGCTGAGTGGGTATCCAGTGCTCCTTACCACCCAACCCACCAGCACACCACTGCTCCTCTGCACTGGGAACACCTTTACTCTTTCATGGTCATGTGCTCAGGCAGAGGATGAGCTTTCTTTCCTTGATGCTGCCATCTCCCTCCCCATCTATAGGTTACTTCCTTCATTTACTGAATGATGAGGCTCTTGGCTCACCATCTTTCCTCTCTGCCCTAGACTTTTTGTGTTGTCTCACTTCATCCTTCAGTTCCCTAGCTTCTTATTTTCTTAGCCTCCTCATCATTGGCAACCTTTAAATCACCACCCATGCTATATTTTCAAATATGCCATTTCCTGCAACTGCACACCATGGAAATCTTCAACATCCGACTTTCAGGTCACTCCAGTTATTTCTTTTAATTGCACCCACTCGCCTGCTCTTGGACTTCAAGAGCTCTTGCACCGTCTCACTCCATGTCTATCACTTCTGTCTTCATTTTCTACCCTGGTTAGATTTAATAGTTTATAATTTCAACCACTGGTTTTTTTTTTGTTTTTTTTTTTTTTTGTTTTTTTTTGTTTTTTTTTTTTAGCTATTATCCTCCTATCCTAGCTTTCCAACTAACTTCTGGTAGGTTCTCTGTTGTATTTTTGATCTTCTTCATTTTTCTTAAAATTCTGAAACTACCAACTTGACATTCAACTATTAGAAGCCCAATGAGAACCTGTTGAATGGATTAATGAAAGCTGAATAAAGGGTTTTCTTTTTCAGATTAAGTCAAAATAACAAATCCTCTCCACAATTGTAAATATGTATGTTGTACCTAAATTTAGGTATAAATTCAATGCATTCCCAATCAAAATCTTGGAGGGGTGTGTGTGTGTGTGTGTGTGTGTGTGCGTGTTTGTGTGTGTAAATTTACAAGTAGATTCTGAAGTTCACATGGAAACCTTAAGGGCCAGCATAACCAGGAGAGTTCTGAAGAATAAACAAAAAAAGAGGATTTTCACTGCCAAGTATCAAGATAGAATAATTTGAGAGGTGTGATCAGTGACACTGGGAGAGATGGGTAAAGTAAAATAGAGAATCCAGAAACCTGACCTGCCAAGTGTGTATAGCCTGTTTTGTACAAACAACAACCCAATTCCATGGTGGGCAAAGGATGGTATTTTCAGTTTTCTTGCTGAATTGACTGGCTATTCATATGGGGGTGGAAGGAAGAAAATTCTGGAACTCTACTCTCATCACACCCACACATCAACTGCAGATATATTATTATTACAGGTGTAAATTGGATAGTAAAATTGGAGAGATTATGAAACAACAAAAAGAGATTGGATGGTAAACAGCCTTTCCATAGGAAAATACCTTCACAGCTTTGGGATAGGAAAATATTTCTTAAACATGAGAAACACTAAGATGCTGCTAAAAGACAGACCCTGGAGCGAGAGAGGTATTCACAAGACGTGTGAAACAAACGACTGAGATTTGGGATGTCAAAAGAAGGATGTCTCCAAATAAGTGAGAAAAGAGGCAAACCATTAAACATTCGTTACAATTTAAATAGAACATTTCACAAAAGAAGATAACTGAAGGGTCAATCAATCCACAAGTGAGAAGAAGCTCCATTTTATTGACAACCAGGGAAATGCACTGATCCCACAGTGAGATTGCACATCCTCCAGGGAGGCTAAAGTTAAAAAGATGGAAGATACCTTGTGCAGGCGAGGACACAGAACAACTGGAATTTATGTATTGTGAGTGGGTGTGTACATGGGTAAAAATAATTTAGGAAAGCTGTTTGGCAGTATACACACACACACCCTGTGCCTCACTAATTCCACTGCCCCAAACCATGGGCTAGAATGTTTACAGGTGTGATATTGTAATAGTTTAAAATGGGACATATCTATTAATGTGGCATATTCACAGAACAGAATACTATAAACAGGGGCTGATAGAGTTTTTCTGTAAAGAACAAGATGGTATGTACTTTAGGACCACATAAGCCTCATTTGAAACTTCTGAATCCTGCCATTGTAGAATGAAAGCCACCGTAAGCAATGTGACACAACCGTGTTCTAATAATGCATTATTTACCAACAGGAAGCCATAGGCTGCTGACTACTGCTATATATCAATGCCTGAATAAAATTACGCCATGCTTGCACATTGAGATATGGTACAGCAATAAAAATAAGTGACCAGCAGCACTTGTAGCCAAGGGGGGAATCCCACAAGCCACAGAGTCGAAAAAGTCAGAAAAAGACATATATCTTATTTAATTTCATAGCAGTGCAAAGATGGCTAAAACAAACCTATAGTGTTAGAAGTCAGGAAGGCAGTTGCCCTTCAGTGGGGAGATATGACCAGGACTTCACAGTGCTGGTAATGCTATTCCTTGATCTGAGTCCTGTGAACACAGGTGTGCTCAGCTTGAAAAACTTCAGCCAACTATATGGTTATGGAACTTACACTATTATGAATAAATATTATATTTCAGCTAAAGAATCTGTTGTACACTGTGGGAATATATTTTTAAGAAGCGGTTTGATTTTGTCTGAAATTCATGTGCAGAACTCTGGAAAGAAGCACAGGATCCTGGAAAGATCTATTCTCATAAGACAGTGAATCAATGGAGACTTCTTTTTTCTCTCTCTCTCGGCAATGTGAGATTCTTCTTAATGTAATATAACCTACACTGAAAATGCAGTGGCCTGAAAGATAATAAAGCAACTGAATGTGCTTCAATGTTCTTTTCTGAGACTACTCTTTAACTAGTACCTTGGGATACTTTAGGCATGAGAACAAACCCGTTCAAAAGAAGTACTTTGATCTCATAGGTCTTTTCATAGAATTCTAATGAGGAATGGGTCATTTTCTGGCAACAGCTGAGTGATTCTGGCATAATCTGACTAAGGCATTTAGGGAGAAAAATATCACACAAATGACTATAGTAATAATAATTTATTAGTAATATAGTAAATGTATATTAATGACTAGAAGTGTTTCTTTTGACAAATTCTTGTTCAATCCCATGGTCACTATCTGAGTCTCATTGTTGTATGCCTAAACTATTTCATTGATTTTATTTTTTTACCAGTTACTTTAGTTCTGCTGTTTCTCACCTCTCTCAAATCCAACCTCACAAGATTACCAAAATGAATTTCCCCAGAGACTGAATTTGGTTATGTTACTACTCTAATCAAAAGCCATCTACTTTTCCCATTTTCTATCAAAATGAAGGGCTAACATTACATAAGTGTGACCCCAAATATCCTATTAATACTTATATTCCAGTACTGATGCACAATATCTGTGCTCTCTAAACAAATGTTCTTTTGCTACCTTTTGGCCTATTCAAGAATCTGCATGTCATGAACTTATCAGCCCTGCCTGAAATCTTACGCCCCTTCCAGGCCCAACTCTGAAGCCACTTCCTCCGCGCAGCCAAAGTGCATCGTTCCAGGGGGCAGTGCACATTCTCTCCTTCCCATCAGTGCTGCATGGGCTAGTATTGCACATATTTAGATATGCCTTAAATTTCAAATTAAATCATTAGATACTTATTAACAATGTCCTATTTATCTTTGCAACCTAACCCCCAGCTTTATATGGTAGTTACTCCACAAATATTAATTTAATAGTGAAAAGTTAACACATTTAGGGAAATCATACTAAGCAATGAACAAAATCATATTAAGCAATGAAACTACCTTTGCTCTACAGTAGTCTACTAGAGGCTACTAAACCTAAATGATGCTATTACTAGTTATAGATAATTTTATAGAGGAAGCCAACTTCTATATTCTTTAAATTATTATCTTACTTTCATTTTCTCTGATGATGTTGCCTTTAAAGTAGTTGTACTATTGGTCTTTATGTCTGTTTTCTCCAGTGTGTGTTTATGACAACTTTGTCTAGTATAGCTGTATGTGTGTGGGTTTGTTTCTCTGTCCTCTATTTTGTTTCATTAGTCTTTTGTCTATTTTCATGCCAATACCATGCTGTTTTTGTTAGTATAGTTCTGCAGTATATTTTAAGTTCTGGTATTGTGATGCTTCCTGCTTTACTTTTCTTACTAAGGACTGCTTTGGCTATTCTGTGCCTCTTATTTTTCCAAATATATTTCATGACTGCTTTTTCTGTTTCTATGAAGAATCTCATTGGAATTTTAATAGGAATTGCATTAAATTTGTATAGTGCTTTTGGGAGTATGGCCAGTTTGACAATATCAATTCTGCCTATCCAGGAACATGGGAGATCTTTCTATTCTCTAAGGTCTTCTTCAATTTCATTCTTTTGTGTTCTGTGGTTTCCATTGTACAGGTCTTTCACCTCTTTTGTTAGATTGATTCACAAATATTTTATTTTTTTGAGGTTATTGTGGGTGGGATAGTTTCCCTAATTTCTCTTTCAGTTGACTTATCACTGATGTATAAGAACAGAATTGATTTTGGGGTGTTGATTTTATATCCAAAAACTTGACTGAATTCATTTATTAATTCTTGAAGTTTTCAGGTGGATTATTTGGGTCTTCTAAATACAGAATCATGTCATCAGTAAATAATGATAGTTTGAGTTCTTCTTTTTCTACCTGTATCCCTTTAATTTCTTTCTTCTGTGCAATAGTTCTGGCTAGAGTTTCAGGGACCACATTGATATAACCTCTTTGGACTCAAGTCATTGCCCAATTGCACAAACTTAGGAAGGCTATCTCAGGGTTGGGGAGGAGTTCAAACTTCAGAAGAGAGAGAGAGCTCAGGGACCACATTGAATAAAAGTGGTGAAAAAGGGCATCTTTGTCCTGTTCCAGTTTTTAGAGGGAATGCTTTCAATTTTTCTTCATTTAGAATTATGTTAGCCTTGGGTTTAACATATGAAGCTTTTATAATGTTAAGATATGTTCCTACTATCTCTAGTTTTTCTACTGTTTTGAGCATGAATGAATGCTGAATTTTGTCAATTGCTTTTTCTGCGTCTGTTGAGATAATCCTGTGATTCTTGTCTTTAAGTACAGATGTTATGAGTTACATTTATTGATTTCTGAATGTTGAACCAATCTTGCATCCCTGGGATGAACCCCACTTGATCATGGTGCACTATCTTTTTAATATGCTTTTGTATGTGATTTGCAAGTATTTTATTAAGAATTTTTTGCAACTATGTTCATTAGGGATATTCATCTGAAATTTTCTTTCCTTTATGTGTCTTTGTCTGATTTTGGTATCAGAGTGATCCAATGTCATAGAATGAGTTTGGAAGGGTTCCCTCCTTTTCTATTACATAGAATAATTTGAGGAGAATTGGTGTTAGTTCTTTGAGGTCTGATAGAACCAAGCTGAGAATCTGTTTGGTCCTGTAAGTCCCACTCCTTAAAGATTCCATCATCACCTACCTCACCATGTCAAGGACCAAGCTACAAACAAATGAATCCTCAAGGGGGACACACTCTCAAAACTTTTCCAAATAATATCATAATATGAGGTCCCTGAAGGCTGTCTGGAATGGAGTAAAGATAGAATTTATGAAGCATTATGGAAGAGTGGTAAAGTAATAGGGAAAGGTGTCTTCGTGATTGGAACAGCCAAGCCAAAACTGAGTGGCAGTCTCCTTAGGTAAACACAGTCTAGTACTGTAAATACTGGTTCAATTTCTATTTCTGCCCTTTTGACCAGATTTAGAGGTAACCAAATGCTCAACTTCTATAATATGCTACATTCTGTCTTAATGATCATTCTACAATGATGTTAAAAATGTGCCCTGTAACTGTTTAGTAAGCACCAAGTTTGCAGTGTGAAAGGTGGAATGTTAAATAAATATGTTGATATCACTTAGAAGTCTGCTTTAGAAGCCAATAAAAATGGTTTCATTGATACATCATTTGGTTTAGGACCTGATTAGAGGTTTTGATGTAAAACTCAGTTATTTTGCATTACTTCAAGGAATAGAAAAGGATTAAAGATGAATTCTGCTTGCAAATATACTTGTAAACTCAAACAAATGTGTGGTCATAGAACAATATCAAGACAGTTACTTACAGGGACCTAGTGGAACCATATGCTTCCTGCAGGAAAAGATATTGCTGCATGTGTGAAGATTAAGGAGGGTCTACACTTTAAAATTGTCTTGCATAGTTGTGTTTTGATGTCTACACTGAATTCTGTCTACCTGGTTTGTGCAAAGGACTTGAAAGCATTGCTGCTCAGCTTTGGGCAACTTAAAGTACAAGACTGTCATGATAAAAGTGCTTCTCATTGAGTATGTTTGAATCAAAGCAAGTGTCCCAGTATTTGGTTAAAACCAATTTCTTTCAGTAAATGTTCCAGATGTTTTGTGCTTCATGACACTCTGGATAGTGTAATGTGCACTTTTTGTGTGGACCAAAATTTTAGTTATTTGATGGTGTTATCATAGCTTTCCCTGATGTCTTTAATTCTAAACTCAGACTGTTACTACTGATAGACAAAACTATTAGTGAATAGATAGGTTGTTATTATTAAAAACAAAAGGCTATATGTTATAAAATAATTTTATTTCCTGGTTGCTGATTTTGCTCAATGAATTATAAAGTTATGGGATAAAACTTTTGTTATTGGTTATTATAAAAATGAATTTGGTGATGTTTGGGGAATGAATTAGAGAAAATTAGGAAGTCACTATGGTAAGCAAGACAAGAAGACAGTTGCTGGAGCTCATGTGCTTGCAGTGGGGTTTTAAAGATGATGCTTTGGTAATAGAATGCACTGGATTTTTTGAAAGAAAAGATTAATGATAATGACTAAAGACATATCACTGATAACTTCTAGATTTCATGCTTAAAGAATCAGGTGGGTGATGGTTTTATCTTCTATTATGGGAAAGACATGGAGACAAATTATAAACTCCATTTGGATACATTACTTTTAGAAATCCTGTGAGAGAGGCAAGTGCAGACGTAAACTAGGTAGCTGGATGTGCCTGTCATAGAAAAGACATAAATGCTGTAGACATAAGTTTGGGAACAATGAACATTACAATAGCATTTAAATCAATGGGTACAGATGATACTTGAGGGATGAGTAGAATAGGGCATGAGGTTATGAGGCACTCTGAGTTCTGGTGGAAGAGAGCAAACCTCAAAACTGATTTGGAATCAGGAAAATGGAAGAGGTTCCAGGTACTCATTCCTCTGCCTAGACACTTAATTAACACTACTGGGACCAAAAATACCTAAGTGGGAAGTCAAGAGATCAGAGTGAATTACCCAAGATCACTCATAACCAAGGAAGGAACCTCATTGAAAGAAGCATTTTGCAGACCTGTGACATGCTCCCTTCCTGGTATACTGGTGAAATTGGGAGGAAATTTTCTACACTCTGGCTCCTCCCTTAAGATGAAAGCAAAAGAGTGAATCGACTATTCTGGCTTGTGTGGCTGCTGCCCTAGGGATTTATTTCTGTCTTACATGGCTTAGAACACTGATATAAATGGTGGTATAATTATGGAAATCACTAAAAACAGAAATGGGCCTCAGCATGTTAAAGCTACAGAGAATCTTCAGTTCTGCAGGCAGATAGCTGGAGGAGTAAGAGTCTAAATCTTCCTGAGAAGAGCTAGAGAAAGCTGCTTGAGGAATCAAGATAGTTAAAACACGTGCATAAGTCCAGAGAAAGACATGTCTCCAGAAACCATTTGAGTGGTTCTAGAATCTCTAGTTGGGGAAAGTGTTGCAGATTTTCTTTTGTATAAAAATAGTCTGTGGTATGGGAGAGGTAGTGGTTGTACCAAAAATTCAAACCTCAGCAAAAGATCACAGAGAAAACAAAGAAACAGCAAACATGGCACAATCAATGAAGAAAAACAATATCTAGAAACTGGCTCTAAAGAAGTGCAGATATTAAACAACCTGACAAAGAACTTAAAATAACTGTTTTAATGATTTTTGGCAAACAAGAGGATAACAGACAAATAAAAAATGTCAGGAAAGTAATATATGAACAAAATGAGAATATTAATAAAGAGATAGAAACTATAAGAAAGAACCACATACAAATTAAGAAGTGAAGAAATCACCAGAGAAAGTCAACAATAGACTTGATCAAGCAGAAGAAATAATCAATGAACTTGAAGGCAGGTATTTGAAATCATCAAAGAGGAAAACAGTGCAGAAAAGTAAAAAAAGACTAAAGAGACTTATGGCATAACACCAAACCCAAAATATTTATATTATAGGAATTCCAGAAAGGGAATATAGATAGAAATGGGCACAGAGACTATTGAAAAAAAATAATGGCCAAAACCTTCCTAAATCTGAGGCGGGGGGCATACAAATTCAAGAAGCTGGGGTTAGGGGGATAGCTCAATATGAAGCACTTGCATGAAGCCCTGGGTTTGATTGACAAAACAGTATATCCAATTCAAGTAGCTTAATATTCTCTAACTATGGAAAATCCATCCAGACCTACACAAAGATATATTATCATCAAACTATCAAAAGTCAAAGTCAAAGAGAGACTCTTGAAAACCACAGGAGAAAGGTGACATCACATACAAAGGAACCTCTATAATATTACTAGCAGATTTCTCAGCAGAAACCTGGCAGGCCAGAAAGTAGTGGGGTGACATATTCAAAGTAATGGAGAAAAAATAAATGTCCAACAAGAACACCATCTGCAGGAAAATTGCTCATCAAAAAATGAAGCCAAAATTCAGACTTTCCTAAATAAATATAAATGGAGAGCTTATAACCACTAGACCTTCCTGATAAGAAAATGCTAAAGGGAATCCACAAGTTGAAACACAGGGATGTTAGAAAGCAGCGTGAAGGCATATGAAAATATAAAGTTCCCTGATAAAGGTAAATACATGGACAGATATAATAACCTGTGTTATTGCAATTTGGGTACATAAATCTTTTAATTCTGGCATATTATTTAAAAGAAAAAAGCATTAAAACCATACATCAATGTTAATGAGTATATAATGTATAAAAATAATTTGTGATGTTAGTAATATAAAGTGCATGTGAATAGAATCATAAAGGAATAAAGTTTTTACATGCAGTTGAAAATAAATTATCAGTTTACAAGAGATTATTAAAATTTTAAGATGTTTCATATCACCACAATGCTAACCACAAAGAAAATATCTACGTAATATACACGAAAGGAAATGACAAACAAAGCTTATTATTATAAAAAATTAATGGAATACAAAGGAAGACAGTAAAAGAAATAAGAAGGCACAAAAAAGAGATGAAACATTAGGAAATAATTAACACAGGCCTTTTCCTATTCATAAATAATTTAAATAGATTGAATAAACTCCTCAGTCCAAAGACAGAGGAACTAAATGCTTAATAAAATAAGATCCAACTACATACTTTCTACGGAAGACTTACTTTAGTTTTAAGGATGTATATAGGCTGAAAATGAAGAAACAGAAAAATGTATTCCAAAAAAGTAGTGACGAAAAGAGGTGGAAATCACTAAAGGCTTTGAGGAACAAAACTATTACAAAGGAAAAAATGACATTATATAAAGGCAAAGGGTTAATTCTCCAAGAAGATATAACAATTTTAAATATATGCACACAAAAGATCTGAATTCCAAAATATATAAAAGAAACATTAATTGAATTGAAGGGAGAAGTGGGCAGTAAAACAATAATAAAAGGAGACTATTAAATACCCAACTTTAAGTAACAGAAGTCAGCAAGGAAATAGAAGAACTTAACAATACTGTAAGCCATTGGACTTATCAGATATGCACAGAACACTTCACCAAATATCAGCACACAATGCATTCTTCTCAAAGGTACATAGACTTTTCTCCAAGATAGACCACACATTAGGCCCCCAAAAGTGTTAGCAAATTAAAAAAGATTGAAATTATACAAAGTGTAATCAACAATTTAGCATTACCCATCAAGAAACAAAGGAAAAAAGAAAACTAAGATGAGTACAAGAAAGGCAATAATAAAGATTAGAACAGACATACATGTGATACAGAATAGAAAAACAACAGAAAAAAATCAGTGAAATCGACTTAATTATTTGACAGCAACAAAACTGACAAACCCTTAGCTAGATTAAAAAATAAGGAAAAATAGTTAAATAAATATGATCAGAAAGGAAAGAAAACTTTCACAGAAATAAACTTTCCCAACAAAGAAAAGCCCAGAATCAGATCATGTCATTGGAGAATTTCACCAAGCATTTAAAGAAGAATCAATGCCAATTTCCCCCTAATTTTTTTTTAAATGAAGAGGAGTGAATACTTGAAATTATGAGACTATCATTATCCTGATACCCAATTCAAAGATACTTAAAAAAAATCTATAATATCCCTTATTAAAGTTGATCCTAAAATCTTCACCAAAGTATTAACAAAATTAAATAGCTCATGAAAGGAATTATATGCTATAACTGAGTGAGATTTATTCCTGGAATGCTTGACATACAAAAATTGATTAATGTAATATGTTACATTAACAGAATGACAAAACCATATAAACTTCTCAATTTATATGTAAAAAGTTTGACAAGATTCAATATACTGGGGATTCAAGATGGCGGACTAGAGGGTGGCTGTGTTTCGTGTTGCTCCAGGACTCAGGACTCAAGAAGAGGAGATATAGAGAGCCTTGGGACCAACTCAAAGCAGCCGGGCGAGAATCTCCCACTGGGCAGGCGTCCCGGACGGGGCAGGAGTCCTGGACGGGGCGATAGCCCCAAAAGCAGGGACCTTTGCAAAGTAGAACTGCCGGCGAGGCGCCCCTCCCCCCGCCAGAGCAGTGATCGCAGACAGCTGGGAGCATTGAAGAGGGGGCTGCCCAGAGGAGAAGGAGAAATACGGGCTCGGCACGTTGCTTGGAATTGGATCAGCTGCGCCAGGGCTCCGGGCGGCTATCCGGAGGAGCAGCGTGGACGCAGGACTCAAGAAAAGGAGATATTGAGAGACTTGGGACCAGCTCAAAGCAGCCGGGTGAGTGTTTCCCACTGGGCAGGCGGACGGGGCGGTAGCCCCCGGACAGGGCGGTAGCCCCGAAAGCAGGGATCTTTGCAAAGTAGAACTGCCGGCGAGGCGCCCCTCCCCCCGCCGGAGCAGTGATCGCAGACACCTGGGAGCATTGGAGAGGTGGCTGTTCACCACAGCGCTTGGACTCGGCGCAACCCACCAGCGCTCTGGGAGGCTGCCCAAAGGAGAAGGTGCTTGGTGAGCTGTTTGGACTGAACGTGACCACCCCTGAACACAGGGGGCTGCCCAGAGGAGAAGGAGAAATACGGGCTCGGCACGTCGCTTGGAATTGGAACAGCTGCGCCAGGGCTCTGGGCGGCTATCCAGTGGAACAGCGTGGTGAGTGGTTTGGTCCCAGAGCATCCGCTCCTGAACATAGGGGGTTGTCTGGAGAAGGAGGAGGAGCGCGGCGGGGTGCTTGGGCTCGAAGTGACTGCACCAGGGCTACGGGAGGCAGTCGGGACAAGAAGATGCACAGTGAGTTCTTGGGACTCGTGACGCACCAGATCTCTGGGTGACTGCCTGGTGGAGAAAGTGGTGCGTGGTGGGTCACTTGGTCTTAGAGCGACCGCACGGAACAACAGGTGGCTGCCAGAGGAAAAGGTGTGTGGCGGGTCACTGGGACTCGGAGCGATTGTAAGGGGCTCCAGGTGGCTGCTCAGAGGAGGGGCCGCATAGCCAGGCGAAAAGTGCAGAGCAGGGTCCTAGACGGCTTCTTGGTGGAAGGGCCCCACAGACAAACTGAGGGGCGGAGCGAAGGCTCCAGGACTGCAGGAAGCTTCTCTGAGGAGAGGCAGCCGAAGGAGATTCGTTTGTGAAGGGTGAGGCTTCCAGGCCCAGGAGGTAGGTCCGGGTCCCTGGGAACATTGCAGAAGAAGGCTGCCCAGCCCAGGCGGTAGTTGTGAATTGAACGGAACCTCTGGGAGGAAAACCGACCAGCGAGAACTCCCCACCGGGTGACTCCTCCCTGTTGGGTGAGGTTCTCCCAAAAGGACCGTAAAATCAGAGACACAGGCCCAAACTGGTCTTGCATCAGCCCACAACCTACTTCCCTTCTGGATGACCATTCATCAGCAAGTGAAGGTACCTCTGCCCACTAGCAGGGAATATACCCCACCAGAAGGCCACCACCCCTAGGGAGTCAGCTCCCTTGTGGAGCACTGCATTATCAACTTCCTCCAAGATTTCAGGCTACTGAAGACTAAGAGGGGATATAATAGAAATCTTCAGGGATATTATAAGACAATAGAGGAAATCTGCACTATCACAGCGGTCAACTGATACCTGAACAATATGAGAAAACAAGGAAAGAAAATGCTGCAAACAAATCTAGATGTTACATCAATGAAACCCAACGACAGCATGGCAGAAGAAATGACAGAAAGGGAGTTCAGAATGTACATAATTAAAATGCTCAGGGAAGCAAATGACGAGATGCAAGAGCAAATGCAGGCACTGAATGATCGCACCAATCGACAGTTAAAAGAGCAAATACAGGAAGCAAAAGATCACTTCAATAAAGAGTTAGAGATATTGAAAAAAAAACAAACAGAAATCCTTGAAATGAAGGAAACAATAAACCAAATTAAGAACTCCATAGAAAGCATAACCAATAGAATAGAACACCTGGAAGACAGAACATCAGACATTGAAGATAAAATATTTAACCTTGAAAACAAAGTTGAACAAACAGAGAAGATAGTAAGAAATCATGAACAGAATCTCCAAGAACTATGGGATATCATGAAGAGGCCAAATTTGAGAATTATTGGAATTGAGGAAGGCTTAGAGAAACAGACCAAAGGAATGAACAATCTATTCAATGAAATACTATCAGAAAATTTCCCAAATCTGAAGAATGAAATGGAAAATCAAGTACAAGAGGCTTATAGGACTCCAAATATACAAAATTACAACAGACCCACACCAAGGCACATTATAATGAAAATGCCCAACATACAAAATAAAGACAGAATTTTAAAGGCCGCAAGAGAGAGGAATCAAATTACATTCAGGGGGAAACCAATACGGATATCAGCAGATTTTTCAATCCAGACCCTAAAAGCTAGAAGGGCCTGGAACAACATTTTTCAAGCCCTGAAAGAAAATGGATGCCAACCAAGAATCTTATACCCAGCAAAACTTACCTTCAAATTTGATGATGAAATAAAATCCTTCCATGATAAACAAAAGCTAAAAGAATTTACAAAAAGAAAGCCAGCATTACAGAACATTCTCAGCAAAATATTCCATGAGGAAGAGATGAAAAACAAAGAAACAAATCAGCAATGGGAGGAACCATCCTAAAGGAATTGTCAAATAAAGGAAGAACCAAGTCGTCTCAAAATAAATAAATAAATAAATAAATAAATAAAATGAACCAAATGACCGGGAATACTAATCATATCTCAATAATAACCCTGAATATTAATGGCCTGAACTCATCAATCAAAAGACATAGACTGGCAGATTGGATCAAAAAGAAAGATCCAACAATATGTTGCCTGCAAGAGACTCACCTCGTAGAAAGAGATACACATAGACTAAAGGTGAAAGGATGGGGGAAAACATATCATGCACATGGACTCAGCAAAAAAGCTGGGGTATCCATCCTCATTTCAGATAAGGTGGACTTCAAGTCAAAACTAGTCAAAAGGGATAAAGAAGGACATTACATACTGCTTAAGGGAACCATAAATCAGCAAGACATAACAATCATAAACATCTATGCCCCAAACAGTGGCTCATCCATGTATGTCAAACAAATCCTTCTCAATTTCAGAAACCAAATAGACCATAACACAATAATATTAGGTGATTTTAACACGCCTCTCTCACCATTGGACAGATCTTCCAAACAAAAATTGAACAAAGAAACCATAGATCTCAATAACACAATCAATAATTTAGACTTAACGGACATTTATAGAATATACCATCCAACCAAGAGCGAATACACTTTCTTCTCAGCAGCACATGGATCCTTCTCTAAAATAGACCATATATTATGCCACAAAGCTAATGTAAGCAAATACAAGAAGATAGAGACACTACCTTGTATTCTATCAGATCATAATGGTTTGAAGTTAGAAATAAATGAAAGAGTAAAAAACAGAAGCTACTCCAACACCTGGAGATTAAACAATATGCTATTACATGATGAATGGATAACAGAAGATATTAGGAAGGAAATTAAAAAATTCCTAGAGGTAAATGAGAACAAAGAAACATCATATCAAAATCTTTGGGACACTATGAAAGCAGTACTTAGAGAAAAATTTATTTCATGGAGCGCATTCAATAAAAGAAGTAAAAATCAACAAATAAACAACCTAACACTTCAGCTCAAAGCCCTAGAAAAAGAAGAACAGACCAACACCAAAAGTAGTAGAAGACAGGAAATAGTTAAACTCAGAGCTGAAATCAACGAAATTGAAACAAAAGAAACTATACAAAAAATTGACTAAATAAATAGTTGGTTCTTTGAAAAAATAAACAAAATTGATAAACCCTTAACCACTCTAACAAAGAGAAGACGAGAGAAAACCCAAATCACCAAAATTCGGAATGAACAAGGAAATATCACAACAGACACGATTGAAATACAAAACATAATTAGAAGCTATTTCGAAAATCTATATTCTAACCAAATAGAAAATTTCAAAGACATCAACAGGTTTCTAGAGACATATGAATTGCCTAAATTGAACGAGGAGGACATACAAAATTTAAATAGATCAATTTCAAGTAATGAAGTAGAAGAGGTCATCAAAAGCTTACCAACAAAGAAAAGTCCAGGACCAGACGGGTTCTCAGCCGAGTTCTACAAAATCTTTAAAGAAGAGCTCATTCCAATACTTCTCAAAGTATTCCATGAAATAGAAGAGGAGGGTACCCTCCCAAACTCATTCTATGAAACCAATATTACCCTGATACCCAAGCCAGACAGAGATAAATCGAGGAAAGAAAATTTCAGACCGATATCATTAATGAACATTGACGCAAAAATTCTCAATAAAATTTTAGCAAATCGCATACAAAAATATATTAAAAAGATAGTGCACCACGATCAAGTGGGTTTTATCCCAGGGATGCAAGGTTGGTTCAACATCCGGAAATCAATAAATGTAATTCACCATATCAATAGACTTAAAGTCAAGAACCACATGATTATTTCAATAGATGCAGAAAAAGCATTTGATAAAATACAACACCCCTTCATGCTCAAAACTCTAGAAAAAATAGGGATAGTGGGAACATTCCTTAACATTGTAAAGGCCATCTATGCTAAGCCCATGGCTAATATCATTCTAAACGGTGAAAAACTGAAAGCATTCCCCCTAAAAACTGGAACAAGACAGGGATGCCCTCTTTCACCACTCCTATTCAATATCGTTCTTGAGACTCTAGCCAGAGCAATTAGACAGACCAAGGAAATTAAAGGAATACGAATAGGAAAAGAAGAACTCAAACTATCCCTATTTGCGGATGATATGATTATATACTTAGAGGAACCAGGAAATTCCACCAGAAAACTGTTAGAACTCATAAGTGAATTCAGTAAAGTGGCAGGTTACAAGATCAATGCTCATAAATCCAATGCATTTTTATACATAAGTGAGGAATCCTCAGAAAGAGAAATTATGAAAACTACCCCATTCACCATAGCATCGAAAAAAATAAAATACTTGGGAATCAATCTCACAAAAGAGGTAAAAGACCTCTACAATGAGAACTACAGAACACTAAAGAAAGAAATCGAAGAAAACCTTAGAAGATGGAAAGATCTCCCATGTTCTTGGATAGGCCGAATTAATATTGTCAAAATGGCCATACTACCAAAAGTGCTATACAGATTCAATGCAATCCCAATTAAAATCCCAATGACGTACCTTACAGAAATAGAGCAAGCAATCATGAAATTCATCTGGAAGAATAAGAAACCCAGAATAGCTAAAGCAATCCTTCGCAGGAAAAATGAAGCAGGGGGTATCGCAATACCCGAACTTCAACTTTATTACAAAGCAATAGTAACAAAGACGGCATGATACTGGTACCAAAATAGACAGGTAGATCAATGGTACAGAATAGAGGACACGGACACAAACCCAAATAAATACAACTTTCTAATACTAGACAAAGGCGCCAAAAATATGCAATGGAGAAAAGATAGCCTCTTCAACAAATGGTGCTGGGAGAATTGGAAATCCATATGCAACAGAATGAAACTAAACCCATATCTCTCACCCTGCACAAAACTCAACTCAAAATGGATTAAGAACCTTGGAATCAGACCAGAGACTCTGCAGATTATAGAAGAAAAAGTAGGTCCCGATCTTCAACATGTCGGCCTAGGACCAGACTTCCTCAACAGGACTCCCATAGCACAAGAAATAAAAGCAAGAATCAATAACTGGGATAGATTCAAACTAAAAAGCTTTCTCTCAGCAAAGGAAACTATCAGTAATGTGAAGAAAGAGCCTACAGAGTGGGAGAATATCTTTGCCAATCATACTTCAGATAGAGCACTAATCTCCAGAATCTATAAAGAACTCAAAAAACTCTACACCAAGAATACAAATAATCCAATCGACAAATGGGCTAAGGAAATGAACAGACACTTCACAGAAGAAGATGTACAAGCAATCAATAAACATATGAAAAAATGTTCAACATCTCTAGTAATAAGAGAAATGCAAATCAAAACCACCCTAAGATTCCATCTCACCCCAATTAGAATGGCGATTATCAAAAATACAAGCAACAGGTGTTGGCGAGGATGTGGGGAGAAAGGTACACTCATACATTGCTGGTGGGGCTGCAAATTAGTGCAGCCACTCTGGAAAGCAGTGTGGAGATTCCTTAGAAAACTTGGAATGGACCCTCCATTTGACCCAGCTATCCCACTCCTTGGCCTATACCCAAAGGACTTAAAATCAGCATACTACAGAGATACAGCCACATCAATGTTCATAGCTGCTCAATTCACAATAGCCAGACTATGGAACCAACCTAGATGCCCTTCAATTGACGAGTGGATAAAGAAACTGTGGTATATATACACAATGGAATATTACTCAGCCATAAAGAATAACAAAATTATGGCATTTGCAGGCAAATGGATGAAATTGGAGAATATCATGCTAAGTGAGATAAGCCAATCTCAAAAGACAAGGGACGAATGATATCGCTAATAAGTGGAGGATGACACATAATGGGGGGGAGGGAAGGGTTAGTGTTAGGGTTAGAGTTAGGGTTAGGGAGGGGGGCAAGTATGGAGGAAGAAAGTACTGTATAGAGGGTAAAGAGGGGTGGGAGGGGTGGGGGGAAGGGGAAAAAATAACAGAATGAATCAAACAACATTATTGTATGTGGATTTATGATTACACAAATGGTATGCCTTTGCACCATGTACAAACAGAGAGGCAACATGTATCTCATTTGTTTACAATAAAAAAAAAAAAAAAGATTCAATATACTTTCATGTTAGAAACACAGACTAGAAGTAGAAGGAAACTATCTCAACATAACAAAGGTCAAATATGAAAAGCTCACAGTCAACATTATACTCAAGGATGAAAGATTGAAAGATTTTTTTTTCTAAGACCAGAGACAAGTCAAGGATGCCCAAACTCACCACTTAGAATAGAAGGAGTACTTGAAGTCCTAGTCAGAACAATTAACAACTACAAAATATTGTCAAAAGTAAAAAAGACAAAAGTAAATGGCAAGACAGGCTGTGTTCATGGTTTGGAAGACCAAAGCAGTCAAGGACTTCAACAAAATTCAACAGTATTTTTTTCAGAAAGAGAAAACCATACTAAAATTCATATGGATTCTGAGGGGCTCAAAATAGCTTAAACGATATTGAAAAAGAAAAACAAAGCTGAAAGTCTTATACTTCCTGGCTTCAAAATGTATTGCAAAGCTATGGTAATCAAGGGTTGTGGTACTAGTATATACCAGACATACAGACCAATGGAATAGAATAGAAATCCCAGGAGAGGGTGCCAAATTCATTCCATGGTGAAGTTAAAAAATGGTGCTGAGAAAACTAGATGTCCTCATACATCTAGAACAGTTAGATCTTTACATCATATACCAAGTTTAACTCAATATGAATTACAAGAGGCTGGAGCTTAGCTCAGTGTTAAAGTGCTTGCTTAGTATGTGCAAAGTCCATCCCAGTACAAAAAAATAAAAATAAAAAATTTATACACTTACAGACCTAAAAGGTGAAGGCCCTAGACTATGAAACTTCTACAAACACACACAATGGAAAACATTCATAATGTTGAATTTGGACATGATTTCTCAGACATGACCAAAAGCATAGGCAACAAAAGCCAAAACAGATAAATGATGCTACATAAAACTTCAAGATTTCTGTGCATCAAATTTTTGTGCCTTTTCACACAGTAGAAAGGCAACCTATAAGCATAGGGGAAATATTTGAAAATCATATCTATGATGAAGGGTTAATACTGAGAATATTAAAAAAATTCCTACAATTCAACAACAATAAAAAATATGACAACTGAATTAAAATAGGAGAATTAAATTTTAACTGAATTAAAATTGGATAGACAATTCTTGAAAGATGATACATAAATGGCCAACAGGGTTATGACAAGGTACTTCACATTTGTAATCATCAGAATAATGAAAATCAAAACCACAGTGAGATATCACTTCAGGTGCATTAGGATGGCTACCACCAAGTGTTGGGGGAAGATGCAGAGAAATTGGAACCTCTGAGTTCTGTTATCAAGATCGTAAAATGTGCAATTTCTAAGAGAAACTTACGACAGAACTCCAAAAAAATTAAAAATAGAACTATTATTTGATCTAGCAGTTCCATTGTTGGGTGTATTTACCCCCAAATTATAACCTGTATTTCAATGATATTCACACTCTCATGTTATCTGTTGCTTTACTTAAAATAGCCAAGAGATCAAAACCACCTAAAAGTTTATTGGCAGACAATTGAATAAAGGAAATTGTATAATATTCATACATCTAACTATTATTAAACTTTAAAGAGAAAAAAAATCCTGTCACACACTAGAGTATGGATGCACCTTGAGGTCATTACATTCAGTGAATGAAGCCAGTCATAAAAAGACAAATACTGTATGTCTCCACCTATATAGGGTACCTGAAGTAGACAAATTCATAGAAACAGAAAGCAGAATGTTTGTTAGCAGAGTTGGAAGATGTAGACTTACTGTTTCATGGGTAAGGAGTTCAGTTAGCAATTTGAAAAATTTCTGCAAGACCTGCTGTATGTCTGATTCACACTGGTGGAGAACAGTGTGAATATAGCTAACACTACTGGTATGCACACTTAAAAATGTATAAGATGGTAAATGTTTATGTTATGTGCTTTTAACCACTATTTAAAGACTCTCCTCTCCCAAAACACTTAGAAATAGGTTTAGGGAAGTCAGAACTGTGCCCCTGCAATTCTTAACTCTTCATTTCTGGTCCTCTTAAGTATATTTTTTCTTGATCACCTGTGCTTATATCCATCAAAGACCTAATGGATAATGGGTATTGTCCAGAAAGGCAAGTGTAATCCACTTTTTCCCGTGGTTTGGATCCCTGATAAGATGAAATATATGGACACATTGAGCACATCACCCCAAAAGGACCATTGGCTATAGAATCATAAAAATTGCATTTAATGTGCACCAGATAATAGTCTGTGTGCTTTAAATGTAGTAATTTATTTAATGCCTACCAAAACTTGTGAGGTTGACATTGTTATTGCCTCCAATTCGTAGAAGGGGAAATTGAGCTAGGAGACCCTAAAATGTACATTCTTTTTTTTCTTTTCTTTTCTTTTTTCATTTTTCTTTTTATTATTTAAACAAATGGGATACACATTGTTTCTCTATTTGTACATGGAGTCAAGGCATACCATTTGTGTAATCATAAATTTACACAGGGCAATGTTGTTTGATTCATTCTGTTATTTTTCCCCTCCCCCCCACACCTCCCACCCCTCTTTTCCCTCTATACAGTCCTTCCTTCCTCCATTCCTACCACCCTCCTTATCCCTAACCCTAAACCTAACCCTACCACTAACGCTAACCCCTCCTACCCCCCATTATATGTCCTCATCCACTTATCAGTGAGATCATTCATCCTTTGGTTTTTTGAGATTGGCTTATCTCACTTAGCATGATATTCTCCAATTTCATCCATTTGCCTGCATATGCCATAATTTTATCATTCTTCATGGCAGAGTGATATTCCATTGTATATATATTCCACAGTTTCTTTATCCATTCATCAACTGAAGGGCATCTAGATTGGTTTCACAATCTGGCTATAGTGAATTGAGCAGCTATGAACATTGATGTGGCTGTATCTCTGTAGTATGCTGATTTTAAGTCCTTTGGCTATAGGCCAAGGAGTGGGATAGCTGGGTCAAATGATGGTTCCATTCCAAGCTTTCTGAGGAATCTCCATACTGCTTTCCAGAGTGGCTACACTAATTTGCAACTCCACCAAAAATGGACGAATGGACCTTTTCCCCCACATCCTCCCCAACACCTGTTGTTGCTTGTGTTCTTGATAATCGCCATTCTAGTTGGGGTAAGATGAAATCTTAGGGTAGTTTTGATTTGCATTTCTCTTATTACTAGAGATGTTGAACATTTTTTTCATATATCTGTTGATTGCTTGTACATCTTCTTCTGTGAAGGGTCTGTCCATTTCCTTAGCCCATTTGTTGATTGGATTATTTGTATTCTTGGTGTAGAGTTTTTTGAGTTCTTTATAGATTCTGGAAATTAGCACTCTATCTGAAGTATGAGTGGCAAAGATATTCTCCCACTCTGTAGGCTTTCTCTTCACATTACTGATAGTTTCCTTTGCTGAGAGAAAGCTTTTTAGTTTGAATCTATCCCAGTTGTTGATTCTTGCTTTTATTTCTTGTGCTATGGGAGTCCTGTTAAGGAAGTCTGCTCCTAAGCCAACAAGTTGAAGGTTTGGACCTACTTTTTCATCTGTAAGATGCGGGGTCTCTGGTCTGATTCCGAGGTCCTTAATCCATTTTGAGTTGAGTTTCATGCAGGGTGAGAGATAGGAATTTAATTTCATTCTGTTGCATATGATTTTCCACTTTTCTCAGCACCATTTGTTGAAGACGCTATCTTTTCTCCATTGCATATTTTTGGCACTTTTGTCTAGAATGAGAAAATTGTATTTATTTGGGTTTGTGTCCGTATCCTCTATCCTGTACCATTGATCTACCTGTCTATTTTGGTACCAATACCATGCCGTTTTTGTTACTATTGCTTTGTAGTAGAGTTGAAGATCTGGTATTGCAATACCCCCTGCTTCGCTCATTCTACTGAGGACTGCTTTAGCTATTCTGGGTTTCTTATTCTTCCAGATGAATTTCATAATTGCTTGCTCTATTTCTGTAAGGTACATCATTGGGATTTTAATTGGAATTGCATTGAATCTGTATAGCACTTTAGGTAGTATGGCCATTTTGACAATATTAATTCTGCCTATCCAAGAACATGGGAGATCTTCCCATCTTCTAAGGTTTTCTTTAATTTCTTCCTTTAGTGTTCTACAGTTCTCATTGTAGAGGTCTTTCACCTCTTTTGTGAGATTGATTCCCAAGTATTTTATTTTTTTCAAGGCTATTGTGAATGGGGTAGTTTTCCTAATTTCTCTTTCAGAAGATTCATCACTTATGTACAAAAATGCATTGGATTTATGAGCATTGATCTTGTAACCTGCTACTTTACTAAATTCACTTATGAGTTTTCTGGTGGAATTTCCAGGTTCCTCTAAATATATAATCATGTCATCAATGAACAGGGATAGTTTGAGTTCTTTTTTTCCAATTCGTACCCCTTTAATTTCTTGGTTTGTCTAATTGCTCTGGCTAGAGTCTCAAGAATGATGTTGAATAGAAGTGGTGAAAGAGGGCATCCCTGCCTTGTTCCAGTTTTTAGGGGGAATGCTTTCAGTTTTTCATCATTTAGAATGATATTGGCCATTGGCTTAGTGTAGATGGCCTTTAAAATGTTAAGGAATGGCCCCACTACCCCAATTTTTTCTAGTGTTTTGAGCATGAAGGGATGCTGTATTTTATCAAGTGCTTTTTCTGCATCTATTGAAATAATCATGTGATTCTTAACTTTTAGTCTGTTGATATGGTGAATGACATTTATTGATTTCCGGATGTTGAACCAACCTTGCATCGCTAGGATAAATCCCACTTGATCGTGGTGCACTATCTTTTTAATATATTTTTGTATGTGATTTGCTAAAATTTTGTTGAGAATGTTTACGTCAATGTTCATTAAGGATATTGGTCTGAAATTTTCTTTCCTCGATGTGTCTCTGTCTGGTTTAGGTATCAGGGTGGTATTGGCTTCATAAAATGAGTTTGGAAGGGTTCCCTCCTCTTCTATTTCATGGAATTCTTGGAAGTATTGGAATGAGCTCTTCTTTAAAGGTTTTGTAGAACTCAACTGAGAAACCATCTAGTCCCGGACTCTTCTTTGTTGGTAGGCTTTTGATGACCTCTTCTATTTCATTGCTTGAAATTGATTTATTTAAGTTGTGTATGTCTTCTTCATTCAGTTTAGGTAATTCATATGTCTCCAGAAAATTGTTGATGTCTTTGAGGTTTTCTGTTGTGTTGGAGTATAGACTTTCAAAATAGCTTCTAATTATGTTTTGTATTTCACTCATCTCTGTTGTGATATTTCCTTGTTCATTCTGAATTCTAGTAATTTGAGTTTTCTCCCTCTTTCTCTTTGTTAGTGTGGCTAAGGGTTTATCAATTTTGTTTGTTGTTTTCAAAGAACCAACTGTTTATTTTTGTTAATTTTTCTGATTGTTTCTTTTGTTTCAATTTCGTTGATTTCGGCTCTGATTTTAACTATTTCCTGTCTTCTACTACTTTTGGTGTTGGTCTGCTCTTCTTTTTCTAGGGCTTTGAGCTGTAGTGTTAAGTCGTTTATTTGTTGATTTCTACTTCTTTTGTTGAATGCGCCTCATGAAATAAATCTTCCTCTAAGTACTGCTTTCATAGTGTCCCAGAGATTTTGATATGATGTGTCTTTGTTCTCATTTACTTCTAAGAATTTTTAAGTTTCCCTCCTGATGTCTTCTCTTATCCATTCATCATATAATAGAGTATTATTTAATCTCCAGGTATTGAAGAAGTTTCTGTTTTTTATTCTGTCATTTATTTCTAATTTCAATCCATTATGATCTGATAGAGTACAAGGTAGTATCTCTATCTTCTTGTATTTGCTAACAGTAGCTTTGTGGCATAAAACATGGTCTATTTTAGAGAAGGATCCGTGTGCTGTTGAGAGGAAAGTGTATTCGTTCTTTGTTGAATGGTATATTCTATATAAGTCGGTTAAGTATAAATTGTTGATTGTGTTATTGAGATCTATGGTTTCTTTATTCAATTTTTGTTTGGAAGATCTATCCAGCGGTGAGAGAGGTGTGTTAAAATTGCCTAGTATTATTGTGCTGTGGTCTATTTGATTTCTGGAATTGAGAAGGATTTATTTGACGTACATGGATGAGCCACTGTTCGGGGCATAGATATTTATGATTGTTATGTCTTGCTGATTTATGCTTCCCTTAAGCAGTATGTAATGTCCTTCTTTATCCCTTCTGACTAGTTTTGGCTTGAAGTTCACATTATCTGAAATGAGGATGGATACTCCTGCTTTTTTGCTGTGTCCCTGTGCATGGTATGTTTTTTCCCATCCTTTCACCTTTAGTCTATGGGTACCTCTTTCTATGAGATGAGTCTCTTGCAGGCAGGATATTGTTGGATTTTTCTTTTTAATCCAATCTGCCAGTCTATGTCTTTTGATTGATGAGTTCAGGCCATTAACATTCAGGGTTATTATTGTGATATGATTTGTATTCCTAGTCATTTGACTCATTTTTGTTTTTTGACATGATTTGGTTTCTCCTTTATTTGGCTATTCCTTTAGGGTAGTTCCTCCCGTTGCTGATTTGCATCTTTGTTTTTCATCTCTTCCTCATGGAATATTTTTCTGAGAATGTTCTGTAATGCCGGCTTTCTTTTTGTAAATTCCTTTAGCTTTTGTTTATCATGGAAGGATCTTATTTCATTGTCAAATCTGAAAGTAAGTTTTGCTGGGTATAAGATTCTTGGTTGGCATCCATTTTCTTTCAGGGCTTGGTAAATGTTGTTCCAGGCCCTTCTAGCTTTTAGGGTCTGGATTGAAAAATCTGCTGATATGCTTATTGGTTTTTCCCTGAATGTAATTTGATTCTTTTTTCTTGCAGCCTTTAAAATTCTGTCTTTATTTTGTATGTTAGGTATTTTCATAATAATGTGCCTTGGTGTGGGTCTGTTGTAATTTTGTATATTTGGAGTCCTATAAGCCTCTTGTACTTGGTTTTCCATTTCATTCTTCAGATTTGGGAAATTTTCTGATATTATTTCATTGAATAGATTGTTCATTACTTTGGTTTGTTTCTCTAAGCCTTCCTCAATCCCAATAATTCTTAAATTTGGCCTTTTCATGATATCCCATAGTTCTTGTAGATTCTGTTCATGATTTCTTACCATCTTTTCTGTTAGGTCAACTTTGTTTTCAAGATTAAATATTTTTTCTTCAATGTCTGAGGTTCTGTCTTCCAGGTGTTGTAGCCTATTGGTTATGCTTTCTATGGAGTTTTTAACTTGGTTTATTGTTTCCTTCATTTCAAGGATTTCTGTTTGGTTTTTTTCAGTATCTCTAACTCTTTATTGAAATGATCTCTTGCTTCCTGTATTTGCTCTTTTAACTGTTGATTGGTGCGATCATTTAATGCCTGCCTTTGCTCTTTCATCTCCTTGTTTGCTTCCCTGATTGTTTTAATTATGTACATTCTGAACTCCCTTTCTGACATTTCTTCTGCTGTGCTGTCATTTGGTTTTATTGATATAGTATCGAGGTTTGTTTGGGACATTTTCTTCTTTTGTTTTCTCATATTGATCAGATATCAGTGGGACTTTGTGATATTGCAGATTTCCTCTATTGGCTTTTAGTGTCCCTGTAGATTTCCAGTGTATCACCTCCCAGCCTTCAGTAGCCTGAAGACTTGGAGTAATTTGATAATGCAGTGCTTCTGAAGAAAGCTGCCGCTAGCCTGCTACTGGTTCCAGGGAGAGAGACCTGGAGAGGTCCCTGGCTGCCCTGCTCTGGTCCCAGAGGCTGCTTGCGGGTCAGAGGTCTCCGCTGGCTTGGGGACCTGTGGCTGGCTGTGTGTAGAAAGGCTCTCACTGGGCAGTCTGCTCTGAGAAGCTAGCCTAGAAAGGCGCTTCCCTTTGGGGAAGATTCTAGCTGCCCTGCCCTACTCTGATAAGCCACCCCAACTGGGCCTGCCGCCCAGGCTGAGCTTCACTGGGTGGGGGAGACTCACCCCGTGGCTCTATTTTAGTCTGAGTCTCTCAATGCCTCCCCTTTTGGATCCTGGGTTCTGGAGTGACTAGAGATGCAATCACCATCTAGTCCGCCATCTTGGATCACCCCCTTCTTTTCTTTTTTTATAGTGCTGGGGATTGAACCCAGGTCCTTGTGCTGCAAGGCAAGCATTCTACCAACTGAGCTATATCCCCAGTCCTGGAAACCCTAAAATTGACCTCTGACAAATGTTAATAAGTATGTGTGTCCTGTGTGTCTGTGTGTATCCCATTAGTCTGGGATTGAAATTATTCATTTCAATTAATAAGATAAAACTTCACAGTTAGTTTGTACATTCAACAAGTATTTGTTGATCACATTCTCTATGAGAGGAGAAAGTAGGTGAAGAGGGGGAACCCCTGGGTTAACATTTAGATGAACTAGTTTGATGAATTGTTCTCCCTTTTGACTGAGAGCTGACAACTGGAGTAAAGAAGGCTCCATTGTGGGAGGTGGCAGGGTAATGTTGGGAGTAGGCCTGGGCAGTGTCGTGGGAGGGGTTTTATGCAACTCTATCAAGTTCGTAATTTCAGAGGAATTCAATAGTTTCAGGTAGAAATAGTCGAGTCAGACTTTTTGATTCTTGTAATTATTGAAGCCATACAAATATATACTAATTTCCCACTGGTTTTAATTAATATACCTGCACAAAAGAGTGTCTAAACAGATCTTCAACACAAAGAGAAAAAGAGGATAAACGACATTGATACAAATGACTTTAATATAAACTTGCTAGACTGCTTCTCCCAGAGAGCTTAAACACTCTCAGAAACAAGGTAGTTATGTTTAGAAAATGAAGTAATTGCTTTAGACCACTAAACAATCATTTGGTGACTGTTTTAGTGTGCTAAATTCTTACTTTATCCCCAGGGAGTAGTTTTTCTCGTGAAGAGACTCCATTCAGTACAAAAGTATACTCATTAGTATATTATGGAATTCCATGGAATTGCAAAGTAAAGTGTTAATTAATTTGGAGAACTATATTATTATACTAAGTAATAGGAATTTACATGGTTAGAGAATATTCCATTAATCTTTTAAGTTTATATAGTCACTGTAGGTGGCACAGTGAAAACTTCATAGACAGAGAATTCATCTGACTGAAATATATATTATTTATAAACTCTTATGAATACCACATTTTGCCTTTTGATGTAAAAAGCCAGATGCTACCCTTATGGAGTAATTGAAAATTATTAAAATGTGCTCATGGTTCATTTCATTAAGTAAATACATTTCTCAATTTAAAAAGAAACTTAAATTGAGAGAAGAAAAAGGACAAGACATGGAGTTAAAGCACTTTTTAAAAAGTGCTATGGATCCCAAATGTCTAAAATGTTGAAATATATCAGAAATTCTTTAAGCTGCGTACAGAATGAACATAGAAACAATGCGTAGCCAATAGTGTAGCATCCCCCCAAATGAGAGTTTTATTTAATCCAGATTTCCAGAAGCAAATGAGATTTAACTTTTTTGTGAAAATGATGGTACAATTACCAATGACGATGATTTCTAATGCTTTTCATTTACTGAAAATGAACATCATTTAAAAAGTCTTTCTTTTTCAGAAAAGAAGCTTTCATAAATGGACACTTAGGGCTATATTCTTAATGGGTACTCTGAGTACCATTGGCATAATGGGAATTTTGCATAAGCATCAAGGAAAACATATCCCACTTGAGAGTCTGATTTCCATTTCAGGTCTGTGGTATCATTGCACCTGGTTTCTTAAATGAAATAAGGAGTTTATGCACATAGAGGTGATGATGAATGATACTTTATAAACTCATTCTCATGAGATGAGAACTAATCTCTTTGGGCTTTGACTAGATTAAAATTGAAAGCAAGCAAAGGTACAAGTCAACAAACTGAAAGCTTAGGGCTAGGACTGTGATGTATTTGAATCTCAGATTTTCAGTTTTACATGACAGTTTAATAATGAAAATGATAGAGATGAGAACAATTGTTTAAAATTTTTATCTTTATGAAGGTCACATAATGAAGGTACTAATCATTTCATGCACTGTCATGGTGAGCAGATGAACTGAATAGTGTCTGAAGGAAATAGGGAAAAACAGCTGAGTCAGGAATCTGAGTTCAGCAACTTCTAAGTACTCCGTGTGTGTGTGTGTGTGTGTGTGTGTGTGTGTGTGTGTGTGTGCTTGTGCGTGTGCATGCACAGGATGATATTTGTGATGAACTTATGAGAAAATGGTGACACATGTTTTCTTCTTTTGGCATAGATTATTTCCATGTGTACTACCTTGGATATCAGGGCATTCATTTGATTACCAAGCACATCATCACATAGCCCTCCAATCAGATCTTTGATGCCTAAACATTCTTGTCTGTTTCTTTCTGACATAGCTCATGTATAATTGTTCATCCTTTTCCTCCTCAAGCAACAGATCTCGTACTGCTAGGTTAATAGGTGGTTTATAGCATTTATCGCAGCAGTTCCCCATGGGGGATATGGTCACAAACTAGTGTGTCAAGATCAGCAGTGAGTGATATGGCAGGCAGGCACTTATTTTGCATGACGTGATAGTAAGGTTTATGTAGGGTGGTGTTTTTTAAAATTAAAGACTATCCTTATAATATTATTTGTTGTCTCAATGGCATTGTGACTTGCCTTCTGGAGGATTTGGAGTTACACAGGTACTTACATGGAATTCTGCACTCTCAGATAACCACCATCCTCAGAGCCCTTCTGGGAAAAAAGAAGGGCTGATTTTCTGATTAGAAATGCTCAAGTGGGGAGATGTTAGCTAAAAAGGTCAACAAACTTTCAATTGTAAGACGAGTAATTTCTGAACACCTAATGTACAGCATGGTCACTATGGTAATAGTGTACTATATAGATAAAATACGTGAAGAGAGAAGATCTTAAGTTACTTCAATTGTAGTAATTATTTCACAGCATATGTGCACACAAAAATCATTGTACACTTTGAACATATACAATTTTTTTGTCAACAATAACCTCAATGTAGCTGTTGGGGGAGGGGAGAAAGAGGGAAAATGTCAAAGTAACTAGATAAAATAGTTTGAGATTTGGCCAGTTTATCAATTATACCTTACTTCTTTGTCATCAAAATGATGGTGATGGATTCCTTGAAATGGTAGTTCAGTTTTTTATGAATACAACTATAAGCTTCTAGGGCCTAAAATGGTCCATCAGCTCCAAATGACCCAGAAACAAGCTCAGAACCATTATAGATCAAGCAGAAATATAGTCGTCTCCACTTTGAAAAATGATGGAAAAATTAAAATTTTCCTTTACTGAATGTGCATCACACTGGAGACTTTATATATGTTCTTTTGAATAATTTCAGTATACCTCAAGTTGAGATTATCTTTTCTATTTTCCAGGTGAAATAACTAAACTTTAACTGTAAATGGCTGAGTGGACACTTCGGTCTGGCTCTAACACCAACGATACTTCTATAAATTGATGCTGCTTCTCAACTGTCATTGAGGACCAAATTTCAAATGACAAACTAGATGTAATTACAGTGATTTGGATTGAAAACAGGCAGTGCCTGTGGTTTTCCTCCCAGAGTGAGCTGCAGTCTCATCGGCCTAATAACAGGGTAACAGGTACTTGAAAATTCCACCAAGAGGAGTGTAGGTGTGAGAGTCCCTGGTAGGTGTAAGAGAAGCCACTGATAATCTGCACTCTGAAAAAGATGCACTTCAAGAAAGTAAACTCTTCCACTGACTCCAGTTCTTACTCAACACACATGGAATCTCAGAGCAAAAAGAGGTTTGTGTCTGCAAAATCCCTGCCAGGCAGCTGAGTTGGTTGTCTCCTACCACACCAGGAGATATTAATTAGGGATGCAAATTTCAATTTCAACTGAATGTGGCTATTGTGTCTGGGCCTAAAGGGATAAGTATGCCTGGACTATTTGGCTCTATTAGGCATTAAACTCATGGTTGAAAGTTTTATAAACAAAGTTTCTTTAATTTTGTTCAATATATTAAGTATTAAGGCTCCAGTGTTTTAGGACTATTTAGTCATGCTTTTCCCACAACAAATGAAACAAATCTCAAGTCTGTATAGATGATGTTTTATACTCTTTCTTTAAAATTCTCTCATTTCTTCTCCTTTCTTCCCTCCTGTGCACTTGCTCTCTTTCTTTCTCTCTCTTTACTTCTCTCTCTTAACACAATTTTGTCTTTTTGCTGATAGAATGATGCAGTTTAGGAGGAATATTTTGATGTTTTAGGAGCAGAAGGATCTAACTGCAAGAGCAAAGTCCTTGAGTAGGCATGAGAGTGTGGCCCACTGCACAAGGTGAATGAAGGGGACTAAAGTGGAGACCCTGAGACTGGAGTGGGGACACAGAATTCATTGGAACAGGGAAGGCATCAATATGACTTGGGAGGAGTGTGTACAATTACAGAACTTTTATTTTATCATTGAAGCATATCAGCCCATTATAATAGATGTTGAGAAGTTGAATGGATGATGGGTGTTAGGAGAGTTAGAAGAAGTGTGTTTGCTTCCTAGGACTGCATATGACCAAGTACAACAGAAGCTTGTTGTCTCATATTTCTGGAGGACAGAAGTCTGAAAACAGGATGTCACACTCTCTCTGCAGTCCACTGGGGAACCTTTCCTTGCCTATTCCTAGCTTCTGGTGGCTTGCCAGCAATCCTTGAAATTCTTTAGCTTACAGACTCATTACCCTAATCCTCTGGAATGGGATGTCACATGACATCTTTCCTCTCTGTATCTTTCTTCTTTCTATAAGGAAACCAATCAGATTTGATTAGGAGTCCACCCTTTTCCAGTATGACCTCATCTTAGCTAATTATATCTGCACTAACATTACTTTCAACTAAGATCATAGTCTGAGGTACTGGGGGTCAGATTTCAACGTATCTCTCAGATGGGACAACTCAACCCCTCACAGGAAATATGAAATAACTGGTCTGGAGAGAAGGGTGAATGGAGTGAGATAACTGTGTTGAAGTACTAGGGGCAAATTCATTTGCATTCATAAAATCTAAGAGATTGCTATCAACTTGATCAACTCAGACCATGATAGGACAGAAACGTGTTTCTGTTTTGTTTATATATTATTTTCATGTGTGTGTCAGCTTAGATTTTATTTTAAGCTAATTTTAATAACTCCATTTTCCTGCCAGAGGATAAAAATATCACTCACCAAAATGTAAGTATGATCTAAACATGGTCTATCCAAACAGCAGATACCTCTTTTTACCAAAACTGCTTTGTGTTAATAGTGCAGAAGAATAAAAGAAGAAAAAATTCTTTGTTTTAAGTTTTTATATTCTTATAATCATGGAGATACATTTTTGGTGTGTAAAAAAATACTATACAGTTATAGAGCAAATTGTTTTCAAGCCAGATTGATGTTCTCTTTTTCAGAACTATATCAGCTTTTAAAAAAATAATCTACAAACTTCACTAAGGTATCTATCCTTCGTAGTAAGCTATTTAAAGGTAACCCCTGTGAAAAAATCCTTTTCTAAACTGTTTTAGAGGGTTCAGGGAGAGACCCAACCTGTTAATTTTTAATGCAGAAGGGCTAAGAATGACCAGAGCTAGAGAATGAATCCCAACAGTCAACTTCACCTTCACAGAAGGAGAGATGGAGGAAATAACTTGCCCTTGGTTACTGAGTTACGAAGTCATGGAGTAGGGTTTGAACTGGGTTCTCTAAAGTCCCACCCTGTATACACCTATGTATGCACCTTCGTGAGTCAGGCTGGTTTCCCTCTCTGGCTTTCTACATTCTAGTCATCTGGGTCTGTCTCTCACCTCTACCTACTGGAATCTGTTTAACACAAGGCCTTTATGGTGTTTAGTTTGGGGGATGCTCATGACACAGGTATCAGGGTGAGACTGAGCCTAACAGGTAACGGAATATGGTTGTTCACCCAGATGCGTTACACCAGGCCTAAGAACATCATTTATTCACCATTCCTTCATTCACAAATATTCATTGATTCTCACTATCTGCCAGGAAGTGGGCTGAATTCTTCACAATGATGAATATACAAGCAATGATCTCGACTTTCTCACTACCCAACTGAGAACTCCCTTTCCATAAAAGGAATTAGACAATGTCAACCACTGAAATTCAGGTACATACACACATGGGAGGGCAGGAATAAAAAAATCAAGGAATATGTGTGTGACTTTGAAGAGGAAATTCATGCAGAAGGAGAGAATACAGCCTGGTGAGCTGTCTTGGCAAAGACCATGAGCAGCACCTGAGAGACATGCTCCAGGTACAGTTTGTGCTACAGTCACAGTAGCCTGGGTTGACGCAGTTGCCTTAGAGGTGTGTGCACAACTGTGTATGTGAGAATTTTTAAGAACAACAGGGAAAGTTACAATGTGCTGGGGCCTTCCAAAACAGTCTACCCGGAGAAGAGGAAGTCATTATTTCTCTCTCTTGGAGTAGAAGATGGACACTTGTGGGGACCAGGTTCAAGTGGGCATCAAGTCTGACCAGTGGCCCAGGTGAGTGGTGGACCGTGACCTTCAGCACTGCCATGGATAATAGGTGAGAACAATCGTGGCAGCAGCTAGGGCTGAACACTCAGAAGACAAATGCAGAGATGCAGGGATCAGGCAGGGCAGCAGCCTAGAAATGACACAGCATCATGTTTCAGGGCAAATCTTAAACAACCTGAGGGCCCAGGGCTTGGTGTTACTGACTTCAAATCACTGCATTTATAAGGTCAGCCCGTGTTCTGGCCAAGCTCTTTAGAAATGTTAACTCATTTTACTTTCACAATATCCATGCCAGGTGCTGTTTCTTCTTTTACTCACAGATGAGGGTCTATGAGGCATCAAGAGGTTAAGCAAGTTGCATGTGGTCCCATAGCTAGTAGGCAGCAAGGCTGAATTTTTAGCCAGCGACTTTTGTTCTGGAGTCTGTTTTAGCCACAGTGCTAAACTGTGGAGAAATATAAATCTGGCCAGTGGGTTTCTGTGATCATTTGATAAAAACTTCTTGTATTAAAAACACTTGTATTAATCATCATTCTTGGTGCTGGGAATAAAGTAATGAAAAGATAGATGGGATCTCAGTTTAAATGAAAATGAGCTCACAAGTTAGAAGAAAAAAATAACAAGTAGAAATATTAGAGTTCTGCAGTTCAATAGGTGGTCAGTGTGATTTGGAAACTGATTTGTAAATTATATTTTATTTTTCTTAATTACTTTTTGCTTAAATTTTGATAATTTGGCCATTGGGAAAATTTTAAGTGTATTTGGAATACCTCAGGTATGTAAACCTGTTTTTTTCAATTGTAAAATTTTATGAAATCTGAATATAGATCAAGCATTTCATATGAAAAGTTTAGTGTCTATCGAGATTATGCTGTCATTATCAATTATGCCCCAGTTTTCAAAGACTTTGTAGAAAATAAAGAATGTAAAATGTCTCATTTTTAATTTCACATTAGTTATATGTTAAAATGATAGTATTTTGTATATATTGGCTTTAATAAAACAGAATATTAAAATTAATTTCGCTCATTTCTTTTGAAGTTTTTTAAGGTAACTACTTGTAACTTTAAAATTGCCTATGAAGTTTATACTACATCTCTCTTAGAGTTTTCTAAAGAATGCCAGGTGTGATGAACAATGTAGAATAGGGAAACAGAATGGAGAATATTAGGGAGCTTATTTTAATTTTTATTTATTTTATTGTAATAAGGACAATTACCATGAGATCTCTTCTTAATAGATTCTTAAGTGTTCAGACAGTATTGTTATTTAATGGCACAGGTTGGACCGCAGATGTCCAGAACGCATTCATCTTACACAACTGAAACTTTGTACCCATTTGACCCTGGGGAATGGAGCCACTGGCTGAAGCAATGAGAAAGCTGGATCCAGTCACTGGACCACCAGGGAGCATCAGGTGGTTATGTCAAGTTTATGTCATTGGGTGGATACTAAGGAGAATTTATTCATATGAAGCAATTCCTGGGTGAGCGTTTTAGCAGGCAGAAGAAACCCCTATTGCAGGGAGCCTGAGTATATGTCCCACCTGGAGTGAAAGCAAGGAGGCTGGAGCAGCTGGAAGGGGCAGGTGAGGGGACAGGAGATGTCACACTTCTTGGACCTTGGAGGTCACAACCAAGAGTTGAGAATCCTTTTAAACTATGCCAGGTTTCTAAATGGTTTAATGTCATAACCTGATTGATGGAGAAGGGAGACATGGGAGTGAGTAACTGAGGCAGAACAAATTGCAGAGCTCTGTGGCTACAGCCAGGCTCTCCTGGAGACTTCCTGGCAGAGCAAAGAGGCTACAGAACTGGGAATCGGGGTTGACATATGAAAGTCTCTCCAGAGTGCACTGTGTGAACTTCCAGTTATATGCCCTGATTTGTGGCCACAGACTGGGGAGACCCTAGTATATTTGAGTTTCACTAGGATATGATCTGGCATACATTAACTATTCAAGGGGTGGTTATTAAATTAAAAATATTGATGGTAACTTTATTTCTTCCAAGAAGGCCTGTCAAATTCTCATGTCAAAGTTGTCCCACTTCTGATTTATCCCATTTGGGAATATTTTAGTAGTGGCTTCCTAAAGATAAGCAACATCAAACCTTGGTGTGGGAATTCTGCTGGATTAAGAACGAAGCTGGCATAGAGACTGAATTCAGTTGGACCTGGGCTTGCAGGGGACTTTCAGAAGAGCACGTCTGTTTATATAGTAAGAGATGACAGCGCATCAGGTGCTGTTGATCAGAGTAGTAGTGATGGCAGGCGGATGGGTGCAGATTTGGAGTCAGGCTTTCAGTAGCATAGAAATAAACATTTTTTTTTTTTTTTTTTTTTAAGTAAGCAGTAAGGTTTGGAAGCACAAGAATGCCACCCCAGAGATAAGAGTGTGGTCTTCTCAGACTTGGCCGTTCTCTACAGTGTGACCTTGGGAAAAACCACTTGTTTTTCTGGGCCTCTGGTGAAAACTAGGGATAAATTAGTTTTTCCTCTTCTTAAAATCTTTAGAGAGATTCTGTCCATATTGGTGGAATGTGTGAATCAAAGACTAAGTAAATACTCTACTGTCTAATTTATTTCATCAATTTCCCCTTTGGACTATTGGATTACCACACAAACCCTGTGTGTCTGAAGTCTAGTAATTCTGGATAATTTACATTTAATTCGAACAAATCTTTTCAACCCAACAGCAGAAATTAATCACTGAAATTTCAAAATTACTGTAAAGTGGGTTTAACTTTATATCCTCACAATAGGTACCAGGCTAAGTGCACTATAAACAGTTTCTGGTGTGCCACCAAAATATTTACTTAGGACCCAGAGGGGTAAATGGATATCCCCGAGTCTAATTACCAGCAAGCAAGAAAGGAGTCACCAATCAAACCACAACTTTAATAAATTATACAGGCCAGTTAGCTGTTACAATGAGAGGTAAAAGACAATGAATTTGTGAGAGGTTTAAGTAAGAATTTATTTTTTTCTCACTGACATCATTTGCATGTCAGAGGGAAGTTTGAGAAATCAGATATTTTCAAAGTCAGTTAGCATTTTAGAACCCATTACAAAGAAATGATTCCAAGGCTGTCATCTCTTTGATTTGGCATTGTACTTTTTCTAGATTCTCATGAAGGGCTCTAAAATCCTTATGTATGGAGATGGAATGGCCCATGTGCATTATGTAACCCTTGGTGCCTGATAGTAAGTGCCACAGTCCCCACATGTTAGAGCCCAAACTCTTCTCAAAAGTCAGATTCTCTTCTGGTGCTGTGGCAGCACCAGGTGATCCCAGCAGCTCTGGAGGCTGAGGTAGGAGGATCTTGAGTTCAAAGTCAGCTTCAGCAAAAGCAAAGTGGTAAGCAACACAGTGAGACCCTGTCTCTAAATAAAATACAAAATAGGATTGGGGAAGTGGCTCAGTGGTCAAGTGCACCTGAGTTCAATCCCTGGTACCCCGCCCCCACCCCCCAAAAAAATGTCAGATTCTGTTTGATTTGTGCTCTTCTGTCATGTTGATTAAGTATTCAGTATTTGCTTTCAGGTCCCTAATTGCCACATTTGCTCTTTTTTTTTTTTTCTCAAAAAGATATCCTCTAGTTGTTTTCTCGTCTGTTCTTATTACTTTGCTTCAAGTTCATTGCAGCAACACGGGCTGGCTTTGAAGAATCTTAAAGCCCCAAATGAGAACTGATCATGAGTTTTGTCCTCACTTAAGAAAACATACTGGTGAATCTTCCTGCTATCATCATGAAGGTGACATTTCTCATATTAGGTATGGTCATTATCAGAAAGCATTGGGGAAGTATTTAACGCGAACACTTCAAAATGCTAAGCGTCACAGAGAGAATTAAACAGGCTCTGCCTTCCAGGATTGTACAACTTAAAACCATCACAGAAATCATTCAGATGACCTTTGGTTCATCTCCATTACATTACTGTACATTTTTAGCTATTACACATTATCAGAAAAAGCAATATTTTGCAATGTGGTGTCCAGAGCCACACGTCGTATCTCGATTTCAGCATTCTTCATTGAAAGCTGACATCAGAGCCACTCAACACATTTAGTCAAATGATTACATTTAAAGCCCATTTAAAAATATTTTGCCAAGTTTCTCCCTTTTGTGGAGTATCTTTATCCACATTTCTTTGCCAGATGTATCTGCTTACATTTTTCTGTCCTGATCTCACTTTATCATAGACCTACAATCTTATCTTTCTTAATTATATTTTTATAATGTCTCTATCCTTGTTGAAATATAACAAACTTTAGCAAATACAAGAAGGCCCTATTGCTAGATTACTCAAGAATGCATGCATTACATGGTAAAGGTACTTGATGTTTTATTTGAGGGGGGGGAAATTTCTCTCACTTTAACCCATTTTGTCCCATCACCCTATGTATAAGACACATGTGAAAACTTAAATTGAGCAACACATATAACATTTATGGTAACTTCAAAATAAATGGTGTATTTTTAGAATTCCATTCTTTTAGAAAATTAATATGCGAGTGATAAGAGCATTTGAAAATATTTTTAAATTCATTGTGAAAATGGCATAAACTTTATTGGAAATATTACTTTTACTAAAATTCAGTTGAACAAAATATTAGGAACACAACATATGTAATATAGGAAATGCATTCATGAAAGTATTTCAGAAGTGAGTTATCATTTTGATTTGGGGGAATATGCTGTATTTCGAATTACCAATGGTTGAAAATAGCTGTCCTATAAATAGGCCCCTGGGACAATATATATTGCATAGCAATGTGTAGCATACTGCACTGCTTCTGATAAACCCTAACATGCTGCTACTTGTGGTGAGATAATAAAAGTGACATTGATGCAACAAACTACAATAGTGTGGAACCACTTGGCAAAATTCAAGAATGAAAAAAAAAAAAGAAAAAGTAAAGCCCATCGGCCTCAACCAAAGGTGGTGGGTACCTACAGCAATTCCAATGGCAGTGTGGACAAACGTGGCTGGCTGACTTCCAAATACTTCACCTCAGTGAAAGATAAAAAGTGATACTGGCCTTTGTCCACTTGAATGATTGATATATGTATCATAAATTCATGAATTATCCATACACTTGGGAATAAAGACAAGAAAGATCTCAGAAATTGGTTGGATTTTAAAAGTGATAACTGCTTAGCATAACAAAAATAACATAATGAGAACCCAGCAGGATGAAGGAAGTGGAATATCCTGGACCTACTTGTAGTGCTCACGGCCAACTACTGTCTGCTGTTCCACTTTCTTAAACCAGCATTCTGGCACTCTCAGTCACTGAAGTTCAGAAACTGGTAAGAGCCTTTAAAACTCCAGTACATTGTCTCTGGTATCAAGAACCCCACTCTGATTATGTTACAAAGCTGAAAATGATAAGATTGGAAATAATATTCCAGGATGCATATTGTATTTGCTCTAAGGTGATATGGACAGTGTGCATGTTTGTGTGTATACCTACATACACACATATCATCAACCTTCTGATGAGAAAAACAAGAGTCCAGAGACAGAAGAAAACAGAATTAAAAGGAGTAAATGTTGAAGGTGTAGCAGTGACAACTATTGGAAATGGCAAGTGGAAAATGAAGACAAATCATAGCATTCAGAAAAGAGAACCAGGGAAAAAGAGAGAAGATGAAGTGCCCATGCATTTGAAATGAAGATAGATGGTCAAACAACTACCAGTTGAGCTTGAAGGTGCTATCGCAGGAACGGGCAGGAGGTGCAACAAGGTGGGCGAGCAGATAAAAACAAAAGAAAGACAAAGCACAACAAGGTCCACAAAGATTTCAGTAGCACGTGAGGGCCCCCTCTCAGCCACCCTGGGCCCCAGAAGTATAATCAGTTCTTATCCATGTGTGTGATTGCTGGAAGAACTACAGACACTAAAACAGCATTCAACAAACAAACAAATATAGCAGAGGAATTGAAAAATGAGTGTGAAAGAAGTCCTGTCATTAGTAGATTTTCAGTTTGTATTATTTTAGCATACGCATGGCAGAGCAAAGCACATAACATTACAGACTCCATAGTCTTATGTCAGCATCTGGACCATTAGCAGAATTGTCTACATGTGGATATCAATGGCCTTGCCATGATTTATCTACTCCGGATATTGTTTGTTACTTATCTTTCAGTTTACTCACCCTGTTTGACTCTCTTCCTCCATGATGGTTTTGTGCTACTTTGGTACATTTTTATATCCTTAAACTTCAACTTATTTTATGAACTTTCTTGAGTATGCTTTGTCTTCCATTTGGTAAAAATGGCTTATTTTTGCATAATCTTTACCAATGTCTTTTCTGTCACTTCCACTACCTCCCTCAAATTCTGCTACTGTCCTTTTATTGCATAATTGTCAGCACTGTTATATTTAGTTTTGCTGCCATAAGCAACTGTCCTGTGTGTTTTTTAAATAAAGTTTTAGTTGTCAATGGACCTTTAATTTATTTATTTGTAGTTGGTGCTGAGAATTAAACCCAGTGCCTCACATGTGCCAGGCAAGCCCTCTACCACTGAACCACAACCCCAGCTCTCCTGTATGTTTTGTCCATACGTTGTTTCTGGAAACTGAAAATCAACTTTGCTTACATTATCACAAATATGGATATATTTGTATTGCTTAGTGAAGCACCATTCTAAACCTTAAAAGGAAAAATAAGAGACTTTGTACAAGGGAAAGAAAAGGAAACGCTAGATTGATCAGTGTGATATTAGGTCAATTACCTTGTATAATACTGAGACTCAGAAGGACAGTCATTAAAATTCTTCTCAGACTCTGTGTCATTCATCCAAAGCTTTTAAAAAGAGTTATATCCATCACTTGCTGGCATTAGATCACCACGATTTTATAGCAATGAGCCTCAGGAAGAAGATGGGTGTTTTTAAATTGCCATCATGCTTATTTTAAAAAGCAGAACATTTTATTACCTAAGTTTATTTTTGAGAGAACAGATTTAGTACCTCTAATTGAGACAGTATAGATGACTTGATGTACGTTATGAAAATTGCAAAGAGTAATACTGAAATATAATAGTGGGACTTTTTCAAACATTGGCTCTCTGAGCGTTGTTTTAAGGTCAAAGCAATGACTACAGTTTAGTTACCTCCTCACCAAGGAATAAGAGGGAAGAGCTGCTAAGTAAAAGCAGGAGAGGAAAAGTGGCTGTTCTTTCATACATTGGACTTCATGTTCCACTAAGAGAAAGTCTTTGGTAACAATAAATATCCTTCAAGGTCATCACACTTTTGCTCTTTGATTGCATACCAAAAGATATTTTTCTCCCCATTTTTAAATCTGTTTATAATTGTGAATCAATGTACTCTAACACCCTCAGGTTGCCTGCCTCTTCCCCACCATTATTTCTGAGGAAAACTGATCACATGACTCATCATCCTGGCCACAGCTCGTCAGATCAAGGGTAGATACCAACACCCATCCCAGCTGGGATCTTGGGTGCATACCAGAAAAACTATTACTTATCAGAAAACATACTTGGTGGCAGGGAGGTGGGGACTAGATATTGGAAATCTCATAGAACTAATAGGGAGTTTGGAAAGTCAATCCAGACTTCAGAAAAAGGTGTGAAGGAGTAGCAGGGGGCAATGCCAAGAGCTTGGCTCAGGTACCACTGCTCAGGTTCTGGCCTCTGGGCCACATGATCATTGAGAATAATCTGGAACCAGAACTGGGAATTTATGCCACGTCCTCCTGACTGAAGGACCAGGTAGAAGCTCCTGGTTTTCAGAACCTTAGTCACGTGCCCCGTTTTTAAGCTGAGAAACAAGGAAAAGGCATTTCTGGTTCATGTGGTTGCTACCAAAACACACACACAGAGCAGAGTCTAAACAAACAGGAAGGGGGTTCAGATGCAGGGCAGCCAAAATCGTCAAAACCCTCCACAGTACTTTCCCGAGGGCAGTCCAACTCTATGCTGGCCAGGAGCCCATAAGGTGATCTGAAAGAGTGCTCTGCCCACCAGGGAGGGTGATTATAAAGGGAAGCAATCAGACTTTTTCTTAGAAACTTAGAATGTGCTTCATCCAGAGTCTGTAGTTTATTTGGGGTCTATAACTCAAAAGCACACAAAGAATAGGCAATAAGCAAAACCCACCAAATAGGAGAAAGTGTGCTTAAGCAGAAGTTGTGAAATAGCCAGGACAGTAGAGAGGAGTGATTCAGTACCAGCAAGACAAGGAAGGATGTGTTTAGTCACCATGAACTTGTAACTAGAGGAGGAAGTACTGGAAATCTGTACTGAGGAAAAGAAAGATAATTTGATCTCTAGAGTTGATTTTTATCATGAATGATCTTCCCATCTTGATCTTCCCTGAAACAAGCATATCCCTATATCCCATATGTTCTGTGTTGTCTTAAAATAATATATTTGTCTTAATTATGGTAAAAGCTAAACTCCTCTAGCAAATTGATTAAACAATAACGTTTGTCACACAAGACAGACATTATATCTAGCATATGTGCAGTCCAGGGCATATAAGTGGGTTTTACTCCATAAAGTGGAGACATCTTTCTAACATTAGCATGGAACTCCCAGGGTGGTTGTAAAATAATTTCCATTTCAATGAGGAGAGAAAGGAAACAGCAAGCATTTTTTTGTTTTGTTTTGCTCAAAAGGAACTGGAAATTCCACCATCATTCTGCTCACAACTCAATTGTGAGAACTTAAGTTACATGACTGACCCCTGGGAAATTTTGTGTCTAGCTGGACAGCCATTTGCCCAGGGGAAGAGATCTGAAGTGAAGGGAAGATTCCTGAGAGAAATTAAGAATATATCTGTTCCTAAAGAGCCATACCTTTATCAGAAAGCTATATTTGGTGCACAAATACCCTTGAGAAGAAAACAAAAAGAGTTATTTTATAGGTAGAGAAATGCAGGTGTCCTCCTTTGTTTAAGGATCCATATGTGAAATTCTTTTCATTATTTTGCTATTTCCCAAGTCCAATGCAAATGATTCAGTAAGTAGAACAGAGTTTTAGCTAAAACCATGTGGTGGTCACTGTGGAACCTGGTCCTGGTTTAAGGTCCCTTGTCCCCATCCTCCAGCTACTAGAAATATCAACTACAGAAGGCTCTCAACTGTGTCTGCCACTGGGTTGCTCTTCTCTGCAAGGAGCTGCCTTGCCCAAGTCCCCATCCTCTCAACCCACCAGGGCCTGCCTGCAGTCAGTGACACGGGACAGCTCTAACTAACCTTCTTCAGTCCAGAGCTCTTTGTGGAATTGATACCTGAGGCTGCAGTTGCAGCCACACTGTAAATCATTTCAAGTCCCCAGTCCCACCTTCCTCACTTCCCAACACGTACATTTCCTGAGAGCCCTCCCTGGTAAGTCTTTTGCATACAATTCCTCATATTGGAGTTTATTTTCAAATAACCCAGATTGACATATGATGTGATAAGGGAGATTTTTATTGGAATTCGATCAAGAAAGTGAACTTTCGAGTGAACTACAAGAAAAATTCAATATGATTAGAGTAACTTGGCTGTAATTTCGAGACATATTTTCAACTTTGCTTCGGTTAGAATATCATCTGAAGTCAAACACTGAGGAGAAACTGTGGACTGTTGTCTGATTTTATGGTTACAAAATTCAGAAATCTAAATGATTTTATAGGCATATTTACCTTCAAATAGCGAAGCACACATTATTAAAACAACATGGACTTGATTCTTCACCCTATACCATGAAAGAAATCATTGCCAATGGGAAATGTAAGTGTAAACCAAAACAAGAGGAAATCCACTTTTCACATGTATATAGGAAAAAAGTCCCCAAAATATTCCGAATGCTACCAGGAATCAAATGGCAATGGTGGATAAAAAAATGGGGTTACAGAATTAAAAATAACTTGGCAAAACGATGTTTGGCTTTTAATTCCATAATGTATTTATTGTATTTATCAGGATGAATATTGTATTAGACTAATCAGGTGGCCATCTGAAGGCTTTCCTTGGCATTATCTCTAGGAAAAAAAAGAAACAACAACACATGAAGATTTTGTGGGAAAACATATACATTCAAACTATAGGCATCATATTTGAAATCTAAATTGAGTTTATTTTTCAAATAAGTGTGAAAAGGCAGATTTAATCTGAACACTATCATATTACAAAATGTTAAGTATTCCTGTGCCATATCTATTATGGTAAATGAAATTGATCTTATGTTGCTGCTTTATCTTTTCTAGAGCTACCACGAAAGAATAATCTTTCAGCACTTAAAAAGAATTATGCATCTGTTAGACAGATGTTCAGTATTATTTACTCTCAACCCAGTAAACAGATGCTTATTATATTTAGCTACCAAATTATGGCAATCCAGGGAGGAAAATATTCCAAATAATGAATATAAAATGTGACTAAATATTTGTTAGCTCATAATTAGTGCTAATTCTAGCAGTCTGAGAATGATGTGAAAATGAAGGAAAAAACAAATCTTTACAATTATCTGATGAGTTTAATTTCCAACTAACACGTCTAGATCCTTTCTTTGATTCATCCAGGTAGACTGTTGTTGTATTGTGTGTTTTTAATATGAGAACAAGTCCACCGGTGCAGAAGTGTTAAAAATGAAAACCAACTTAAATATTTTCTAAAATATTAGTCATGTACTTACATGATTTCTAATATTTGGATTCTAAAACTCATACTTTGTTGTGATTAAAATTTAGGTTATGTGATTATTGTTTTTTTTTCATATAGAAACCTCTCTAATTTTTTAAATTTATACATATATATTTTTTAGTTGTTGATAGACTTTTATTTTATTCATTTATATATATGCAGTGCTGAGAATTGAACCCAGTGCCTCACACATGCTAGGCAAGCACTCTACCACTGAGCCACAACCCCTGAGACTTCTTTAATCTTAATCTGTGGTTACAAATTCCTTGCCTTCACATATGGGATGTGCCTGATTTTTTTTTTTAACTCTTCTAGCCACTATATTTAATTCTTTCACTCCTTCCAGGTCTTGAATTTCCTTTCCTAAACTAGAGAATTCCCAAGAAAAGTCACAATGGTCCCTGATGCATTTTTGAATCTGCTTCTAATAAAGTTTTATAAAACATGTGGGGGTAAGAGTATAGTTGATATTGTTTTTCAAGCCTCGCCTTGAGAAATGGGAAGATCATTTTGACAGCCAATGTGCCTATTAATGTCAGCAAAATATATATATAATCGAGGCACCAGATTGTTTATGACTCTGCTCTGGGCCACTCCATGGCCCCAGCAGGGGGTTACAAATTGTCTCAAAAAAAAGATTTTATAGTTTTGTTGTGACTGCTTTTCTTCATCTCAATCTACACCTTTACCAATACTTGGCTTTGACTTTAAAATTAATTGTCCTGTGTTTTCAGATTTCTCATCCTACTTACCACGTCCTAAAGCTCACATTTAAAAATTTAACTTTGGTTTAATCTTGGGGCATTATTCTGCCCTCAGGACAGCTTTGACTGGTTCATCTGGTGTGTCTGGGCCCCATCACACTTTTGGTATGATCCAATCAGGTCAAGGATCAATGTTATTGAAAGACTCTGTAATCCCGAGGTGGATGATTGGAGAAATTATGATAAGGTTTCTCAAAAGATGCTAACATTTTTCCTCTTTGTCAGCTCATCACCTCTTAGGAAAGCATTTGATTAAAGTTGACAATGCCTTGATTTGTCAATTGATTGAAAATTGGCTGAGGGTGAATGTATCAGAAGCTACATTCTTTATAGGTATTGAAAACTTGAGATTTCTGGATTCTTCTAAGATCATGTTTTTCAGGGTTCTACAACCAGACTTAAGTTGCTGTAGATTCAAGGGCCATTAGCAAATTTATTTGCTAAGTGTAAGTCTGAAATATCTCCTGATTGATACAGATACTTACCAGTAATAACTGTCCCCTCATCAAGAGAAGACTTGTATGTTCTAGTTTGTGCTTTAGTAATTGGATAGGGAAACCTGTGTTCATCGCTCATGTTCTGTTCTTCACTGGATCTAGTACAACAGTAATTTCAATTTTATTATTTTTTTTCTCTCCTTATTAAGCTTCATGACATCATGAAACTCTGATGTGAAGTTCTGACTTTACTTATGGTATAACTTAAGATGAATAAGAAAACCAGCTAAAACAACTGATGATTCTAAAAATAAACAGGAAGTATTGCTTTTATAAAAAGGATTAGAAATTGGGTATATGGATCTGAGACATATCAGTGAGCTAGTGAAAGGGCTGAGAATAGACTTCATGTTCTGGGACATCTGGTCCAGTTCTTAGACTCTCTGTCTACTGTCTCACTGTGTGTTCTTGGAAAAATCACTTCCCATATATTCATTTTATGGGAAAATTACATTGAATCCATCTTATAAATGTACTAAGGGAAATCTAAAATCCCCTGAGGGCTGGACTGGCGTCTGTTTTTACTTGCTTACATATGCAGTGCTGTCTCTCATAACTGAGGAGGACATTCCTGTTGACTTACTCTCTGTGTATGTTTCAAAAGACCAGTCCAGGGCAAAGTCTTTTTCTCCTTAACCCACAAAACTTCGGTGGACTCTCATGCATGGGTTGGGTGAAGAGATTTTGACAGTTATTTCTCACCTACTTTCTCCTTCAATTCTGAGCATTTATATATGAACGACTCCATGACTAGTTAAGAGTTTTTAACACTTGCCAATCATTAACAAGGCTGATCAGATTTCATTGGTCATTATAAGCAACCCAAGTTAGGAGCCACAGAGGAAGAGCTGGAGAGGATAGCCCTGGTAAAAATGAGCAGTCAGGACTTTCTTACATCAGAGTGCCAAGTGATTTTATTTCTTGTCTTTGATTTTTTGCCCTGAAACCACAACCTCTGAGAACCAAGTTCAGGTCCAGACCAGGTGTAGAAATGGAAATATTCCCATTTTGATGTGATCTCCGTGAATGTATTAGAGTGAATTTTTTTTGAGCCATGCGACCAGATTCAGGACAATTGTTTGAAAGAAGTAGAAGAGTTGGTTCTGAGTGCCCTAATTATTTGTCCAATTAAAAACGCAGGGCGAGGATGTGGGGAGAAAGGTACACTCATACATTGCTGGTGGGGCTGCAAATTAGTGCAGCCACTCTGGAAAGCAGTGTGGAGATTCCTCAGAAAGCTTGGAATGGAACCATCATTTGACCCAGCTATCCCACTCCTTGGTCTATAGCCAAAGGACTTAAAATCAGCATACTACAGAGATACAGCCACATCAATGTTCATAGCTGCTCAATTCACAATAGCCAGATTATGGAACCAACCTAGATGCCCTTCAATTGATGAATGGATAAAGAAACTGTGGTATATATATACAATGGAATATCACTCAGCCATAAAGAATGATAAAATTATGGCATTTGCAGGCAAATGGATGAAATTGGAGAATATTGTGCTAAGTGAGATAAGCCAATCTGATAAGTGGATGATGACACATAATGGGGGGTGGGAGGGGTTAGTGTTAAGGTTAGAGATAGGGTTAGGGAGGGGGGCAAGAATGGAGGAAGGTCTGTATAGAGGGAAAAGAGGGGTGGGAGGGGTGGGGGGAAGGGAAAAAAATAACAGAATGAATCAAACAACATTACCCTATGTAAATTTATGATTACACAAATGGTACGCCTTTGCTCCATGTACAAACAGAGAAACAACATGTATCCCATTTGTTTACAATAAAAAAAAAAAAAAACGCAACTATCCCACTCTTCCATCTATACCCAAAGGATTTAAAATCAGCATACTATAGTGATGCAGCCACATCAATATTTATAGCAGCTCAATTGACAATAGCTAAACTGTGGAACTAACCTAGATGCCCTTCAGTAGATGAATGGATAAAGAAACTGTGGTATATATACACAAGGAGAATGAAATTATGGCACTTGCAGGTAAATGGATGGGGTTGGAGAATATCATGCTAAGCAAAATAAACCAATCCCCCAAAAACAAAGGCCAAGTATTTTCTTTGATATGTGGATGCTGATCCAAAATGGGGTGGTGTGGGGTGGGCAAGGGAAGAATGGAGGAACTTTAGATTGGTTAGAGAGGAGTGAGGGGAGGGAGGGGGTGTGAGGATGGAAAAGATGGTGGAATGAGATGGACATTATTACCCTATGTACATGTATGATTGCATGAATGATGTGACTCCGCATCCTGTGTGACCAGAGAAAGGAAAAGTTGCGCTTCATTTGTGTACAATGAGTCAAAATGCATTCTGATTTCATGTATAACTAATTGGAAAAAAACAAAGAAAGAACCCAACTAGAGATTCAAATTGACACTCCTTTTAGTTGAACCTTCTATTCTCAAATGGACCCACTCACAGAAAGATTATAGTGTCAATAATTGTTTCTATTTTAATGATATTAGAGTTGCCGCAAGGTGGTAAGAATCTGAGAAAGGTTAATTCCAGAGTCTCCACTATCACTCAAACCAAAATAAATAAATAAATGTCCCGATTTTATCAAGATTTACCTCTGCTTTCACTTAGGGAATAAAAAGCATTGCTCTGGGTTCTTAGGTGGGGTTGTCACTGATAAGAACAACTCTATTTGTAAGCAGAACTTTCAACATACTGAAAATAACTGGGAAGTGTACATATTCTATTTTTATATTTTTCTGTTACAGTAGAGTCATTGGTGTAAGGAGCAGAGGACACCACAACCAAGACCACCCAGTTCAGTGAAGTGTCATCAAAAACGTGGACCACCTTGAAAATGTGAGTCATGGAGTCCCATATACCTAATCGGTCTGCTAAAGCGGTGGTTGTGATTACAGCACGACTATGGTTTCTTTCAATCTCTTCCAAAAATGATATACTGAGTGAAATATATAAGCTATTAAAAAATGAGGAACAAACAGGCAACCGGGAACTAAAGTGCTAACATGCCACTTTAAACAGGAACACATGGTCAACTGGAAGACAGGAATGGAAAATAAATGCTAACACAAGTGGCTGTGAGTGAAATGACTAACAAACGGATGTCTTTAGAGCCCCACAGGGAACTATTCTGTTCCTTGTCCACCCTGTCCCCACCACCCCATTGTTTCTGGGCAGTTTCCAGGTTGAGTGGGATTCAGCAGGAGCAACGTCACAGGTAAAACCCACTGACCCAACAGGCCCTGAGTTAAACTTACAGATTGCTACACGGGGTATTTTAAAGCCCAGACTAGTTCGTGTGATATTTCACAGACAGAGCAAAAACCAGACTGATTTATGTTTTTTGGGTTGGAGATGCATTTTGTTTTAAAATGACCCACTAACTGATTTGTTTTCATGAACTCTGCAGCAAAATGAGTAATCTGATTTTAAAGATCTTGGACATGGAATAGGTGTCTAGCTTTTCCTTTTAAATAATAATACTCAAAATACACATGCACTGGGACCGTAAGAAAAGTAGTATTGGGGACATGATGAATAATTACAATGATCTTATGGGTCATTCATGTACTTAAGAAGTGATTATATATATATATATATATATATATATTTTTTTTTTTTTTTTTTTTTTTTTTTTTTTTGGTACTAGTTGTTGACCCAGGGACCCTTAACCACTGAGTCACATCCCCAACAACTTTTTAATATTTATTTAGAGACAGGGTCTCACTAAGTTGCTGTGGCTGGTTTTGAACTTGCAATCCTCCTGAGACAGTGAGATTATAGATGTGCCCCACCCCCCACCATGTCTGTCTCCGAATATTTTCATAAACGTGAAAGTGACCTTGTTTCACAGCTTAGGTCCAAGGATGAGAGACACATCCTCTTTCATCATCCCTGTGCATAATTGCCCACTTCCTTTAGTCCTAAAAGGTCAACCAGTCACAAAGAAGGTAGTAATGTTCAATGTGAAGGATGGAGGCAATTCAAGTGACAACCAGGCAAAACAAAGGAAGTGGAAGTTAAGGGAAATTTGAATCATTGGTCATTCTCTGTATGTTTTCTGATTGAGAATGCTGATTGGTTGAAAAGATTTTGCTAACACCTGTCAACTAACTCATACTACTTTGAAAATCCAAGATTAAAAAGGAATTGGGCTAGCATTTTCATTAACTAGTGAATGTTTGGGTATGTTCACTGCAAACAGTGATTGATGTATCAGGTGTACACTGAGTCACCAAGTCTGAGCTTAGATTTATGAAGTTGTGCCAGAGACAGTTTTCCTGCTGGAGGTCTTCGCTCATCAGTTAAATATAAATTGCTCTTCTTACTTGAATGGAAGGTGAAAGGACTATAGATACACATTTTGATACTGTGCATTATTAGAGAGGAAGCAGAATTAATAAATGAAGTCAAAAGAAAACATTTTTCTAAGGAGGCAAAGAGGAATTCAAATTTTAGGCACTTCTCATATGATGTGTTTAACCCCATTTATTGTGAACAGGTCTGAAGGCCATTCCTTAAGGGATAGCAGTTAAGGGCATAGGTTCTGGGGTCCAGCAGAGGTAAGATCAGAACTTGCTTTTGCCATATATGATTTGTTGAATGTTTAGAAAATTATCAAATTCTTGGGATTATTACCTCCTGGTATGTTAAATTGAATGATAATGTCTATGGGTAAGGATTAAATAAAATAATGCAGGGAAAATGCTTAGCAGAGGATCTAGAACATATTAGAGGAATAATCCATGCTTGGAGAAGTCTGCTGGAGGACAATGCTCCAATCTAACCTCACTCTCCTTTTCTCCTTGGACTCATCAGGCTTACTCTCATTTTCTCCTCTGATTTTTTTTCTTTTACCACCCTTGCCCTGCATAAGTATATACCAACTTTTGTGTTTGTCCTGCTCTTTGAAAACACAATCTTAGTTTTGTATCAAGATATTTTCTTTTGCTTTTCTTGCTTCCTGTGTAGTTCTTTCCCTGTCTTCGTGTGGCTGTTTTCTTCTCTTTGGTCTGTCTCATCTTTCATGTAACACCCTAAATTAGACTTTCCCTGAACAGTAGCCTCCCTGGTGCTTCAGGCATGCACATCGCCCTATGTAATTTTCTTTATAGTTCTTTCATGAACTTACACTGATTTTGTATTTATTCCTGCCCCTCTTCACTGGAATGAAAGCTCCACATGTAGACATTTCTACATGTCTAATATCTAAATAGTGTCTGGCATGCATATGCTATTCAAAAACATGTGCTGAATAAATGAATTGGTTGATTGAGCCTCCATCATGTGCTGGGTACTATAGGGACCAGGAATATGGTGGTCAGAAAAATAGAAATCTTTGACCCATGCACCGCACTTATAATTTAGAAGAGCAGATATGAACCAAATAAATGTATTAATAATAAACCATTGGTGAGTCTGGTTTATTTAGGAGGTGAAGAAAGTATCCTCAAGAGCATTATATTTGAGCCACTTAAGACCTGATCTACGAAGGATGACTAAGAGTTAGGAGGCAATGGGAGTAGAGATGGGACAGAGAAGTCGCCATATGGTATGTGTTGACCTTGAAGTAGAGCAAGACAATGGAGTTACTGAGAGAGCCATGGCAAGGCTCACGGAGGTGCCCAGCATTCTGCAAGATTTTATTTTTTGTGAAGGAATCCAGGAAAGAGACTCTAGGAATTGATAATTCAGTTAAAATTGAAGAGTAAGAATTCTGGGGATTTTTTAAAAATTTCTTTTCAGTTTTCTCAGAAGGTTGCTAAGAGGGGAAATGGTGAAAAGGAAATCTAACCATGTTTTCACATCTAATCCACATAATTTCTAATAAGGGAGAAAAAAACAATCTCCATGACTAACTTTTTTGTAAGAGCTGACAAAGAACTGAGTCTGGTACATATTAAACTAATATACAAAAACAAAAAGTCTGAATAATGGGGCATAATGTGGATGCAAACTTCAGTGTTTTTTTTTTTTTACATGACAGCTTAAATGAATGTAAAAATAGACAATTATTAATATTAATCTGGGTTGAAACCTATATTTTAAAAATTAGACTGGCAAGTAGAATAAAAATAAGTGGGAATGAATAAAAATATATGCCATTCTTAGTTCACTTATTACTATGGTTTAGATCTTGTGTGTCCTCCAAAAATCTATGTGTTAAATAAAGGCTTGATCCCACTGAGGGACTATTAGAAGGTGGTGGAAACTTTAAGATGTGGGATTTATGGAAAAGCCTTTAGTTCATTGGGGGCTTGCCCTGAAAGGATTGTAGGAACCTGTCCCCCGTTCTTTCCTTCCTTTGGTTTCTGGCCATGAAGTGAATGGTTTTCTTCTGCTTTATGCTGTGTATTCCTGCCATGAGGTGCTGCCAGGAAGTGGGATGTTGCTGTGATTATACCTCATAAAGTGGAGAAAACTTTGGATTGGTTCATGGGAGGGTTTGGAAAAGTTTAGAGGAACGGACATGAACAAGATGAGAGTATTGTAAGTGGAGCTTAATAGGTTCTGGTGGAGACTCAGAAGACCAAAATACTGACAGAATTGTGACAGTAAAGCCATGCTGAGAAGGTTTCAAATGAAGATGAGGACTCTATTAGAAATCACAATAGATGCCAACCTTATTACACCATGGTGAAGAATTTGGCTCCATTTTGTCAATGCCCTGAGACTTTATGTGAGGCCAAGCTTAAAGGTGATAGACTAATTTACTTGACTAAGGAGATTTCAAGACAGCAAAGTACTCAAGCTATGATCTATGTGGTACTCCTGACTGTTTTAGTCGAATTTTTAGTGAAAATAAGGAACAAAGAGAAGCAGAGCAGAAATATTAGAATATTTTCAGCTGATCAGAAAAGAAGCATATGAGATCAGTAGAGTAGAGGGAAGGAGGAGAGGTTTAGGGAGGGGAGGAGAAGGAGAGGTACTGGGGACGGAATTAGAACAAGCTATATCCCATGCTTTATAATTATGTCACAACAGATTCCACTGTCATGTATAACTAAAAAGAACCAGTAAAAATATTAGAACCATGTAAATAATGTTAATTTCTTTACATGTGAAAGATTTAATACCCAAGAGGTATTAAAAGAGTGTCTAAACAGATCTTCAACACAAAGAGAAAAAGAGGATAAACGACATTGATACAAATGACTTTAATATAACTTGCTAGACTGCTTCTCCCAGAGAGCTTAAACACTCTCAGAAACAAGGTAGTTATGTTTAGAAAATGAAGTAATTGCTTTAGACCACTAAACAATCATTTGGTGACTGTTTTAGTGTGCTAAATTCTTACTTTATCCCCAGGGAGTAGTTTTTCTCATGAAGAGACTCAATTCAGTACAAAAGTATACTCCATTAGTATATTTATGGAATTCCATGGAATTGCAAAGTAAAGTGTTAATTAATTTGGAGAACTATATTATTATACTAAGTAATAGGAATTTACATGGTTAGAGAATATTCCATTAATCTTTTAAGTTTATATAGTCACTGTAGGTGGCACAGTGAAAACTTCATAGACAGAGAATTCATCTGACTAAATATATATTATTTATAAACTCTTATGAATACCACATTGTGCCTTTTGATGTAAAAAGCCAGATGCTACCCTTATGGAGTAATTGAAAATTATTAAAATGTGCTCATGGTTCATTTCATTAAGTAAATACATTTCTCAATTTAAAAAGAAACAAATTGAGAGAAGAAAAAAGACAAGATATGGAGTTAAAGCACTTTTTAAAAAGTGCTATGATCCCAAATGTCTAAAATGTTGAAATATATCAGAAATTCTTTAAGCTGCGTACAGAATGAACATAGAACAATGCGTAGCCAATAGTGTAGCAGTCCCCCAAATGAGAGTTTTATTTAATCCAGATTTCCAGAAGCAAATGAGATTTAACTTTTTTGTGAAAATGATGGTACAATTACCAATGACGATGATTTCTAATGCTTTTCATTTACTGAAAATGAACATCATTTAAAAAGTCTTTCTTTTTCAGAAAAGAATCTTTCATAAATGGACACTTAGGGCTATATTCTTAATGGGCACTCTGAGTACCATTGGCATAATGGGAATTTTGCATAAGCATCAAGGAAAACATATCCCACTTGAGAGTCTGATTTCCATTTCAGGTCTGTGGTATCATTGCACCTGGTTTCTTAAATGAAATAAGGAGTTTATGCACATAGAGGTGATGATGAATGATACTTTATAAACTGTCATTCTCATGAGATGAGAACTAATCTCTTTGGGCTTTGACTAGGTTAAAATTGAAAGCGAGCAAAGGTATAAGTCAACAAACTGAAAGCTTAGGGCTAGGACTGTGATGTATTTGAATCTCAGATTTTCAGTTTTACATGACAGTTTAATAATGAAAATGATAGAGATGAGAACAATTGTTTAAAATTTTTATCTTTATGAAGGTCACATAATGAAGGTACTAATCATTTCATGCACTCTCATGGTGAGCAGATGAACTGAATAGTGTCTGAAGGAAATAGGGAAAAACAGCTGAGTCAGGAATCTGAGTTTCAGCAACTTCTAAGTACTCTCCGTGTGTGTGTGTGTGTGTGTGTGTGTGTGTGTGTGTGTGTGCGCTTGTGCGTGTGCATGCACAGGATGATATTTGTGATGAACTTATGAGAAAATGGTGACACATGTTTTCTTCTTTTGGCATAGATTATTTCCATGTGTACTACCTTGGATATCAGGGCATTCATTTGATTACCAAGCACATCATCACATAGCCCTCCAATCAGATCTTTGATGCCTAAACATTCTTGTCTGTTTCTTTCTGACATAGCTCATGTATAATTGTTCATCCTTTTCCTCCTCAAGCAACAGATCTCGTACTGCTAGGTTAATAGGTGGTTTATAGCATTTATCGCAGCAGTTCCCCATGGGGGATATGGTCACAAACTAGTGTGTCAAGATCAGCAGTGAGTGATATGGCAGGCAGGCACTTATTTTGCATGGCGTGATAGTAAGGTTTATGTAGGGTGGTGTTTTTTAAAATTAAAGACTATCCTTATAATATTATTTGTTGTCTCAATGGCATTGTGACTTGCCTTCTGGAGGATTTGGAGTTACACAGGTACTTACATGGAATTCTGCACTCTCAGATAACCACCATCCTCAGAGCCCTTCTGGGAAAAAAGAAGGGCTGATTTTCTGATTAGAAATGCTCAAGTGGGGAGATGTTAGCTAAAAAGGTCAACAAACTTTCAATTGTAAGACGAGTAATTTCTGAACACCTAATGTACAGCATGGTCACTATGGTAATAGTGTACTATATAGATAAAATACGTGAAGAGAGAAGATCTTAAGTTACTTCAATTGTAGTAATTATTTCACAGCATATGTGCACACAAAAATCATTGTACACTTTGAACATATACAATTTTTTTGTCACAATAACCTCAATGTAGCTGTTGGGGGGAGGGGAGAAAGAGGGAAAATTGTCAAAGTAACTAGATAAAATAGTTTGAGATTTGGCCAGTTTATCAATTATACCTTACTTCTTTGTCATCAAAATGATGATGATGGATTCCTTGAAATGGTAGTTCAGTTTTTTATGAATACAACTATAAGCTTCTAGGGCCTAAAATGGTCCATTTGCTCCAAATGACCCAGAAACAAGCTCAGAACCATTATAGATCAAGCAGAAATATAGTCGTCTCCACTTTGAAAAATGATGGAAAAATTAAAATTTTCCTTTACTGAATGTGCATCACACTGGAGACTTTATATATGTTCTTTTGAATAATTTCAGTATACCTCAAGTTGAGATTATCTTTTCTATTTTCCAGGTGAAATAACTAAACTTTAACTGTAAATGGCTGAGTGGACACTTCGGTCTGGCTCTAACACCAACGATACTTCTATAAATTGATGCTGCTTCTCAACTGTCATTGAGGACCAAATTTCAAATGACAAACTAGATGTAATTACAGTGATTTGGATTGAAAACAGGCAGTGCCTGTGGTTTTCCTCCCAGAGTGAGCTGCAGTCTCATCGGCCTAATAACAGGGGTAACAGGTACTTGAAAATTCCACCAAGAGGAGTGTAGGTGTGAGAGTCCCTGGTAGGTGTAAGAGAAGCCACTGATAATCTGCACTCTGAAAAGATGCACTTCAAGAAAGTAAACTCTTCCACTGACTCCAGTTCTTACTCAACACACATGGAATCTCAGAGCAAAAAGAGGTTTGTGTCTGCAAAATCCCTGCCAGGCAGCTGAGTTGGTTGTCTCCTACCACACCAGGAGATATTAATTAGGGATGCAAATTTCAATTTCAACTGAATGTGGCTATTGTGTCTGGGCCTAAAGGGATAAGTATGCCTGGACTATTTGGCTCTATTAGGCATTAAAACTCATGGTTGAAAGTTTTATAAACAAAGTTTCTTTAATTTTGTTCAATATATTAAGTATTAAGGCTCCAGTGTTTTAGGACTATTTAGTCATGCTTTCCCACAACAAATGAAACAAATCTCAAGTCTGTATAGATGATGTTTTATACTCTTTCTTTAAAATTCTCTCATTTCTTCTCCTTTCTTCCCTCCTGTGCACTTGCTCTCTTTCTTTCTCTCTCTTTACTTCTCTCTCTTAACACAATTTTGTCTTTTTGCTGATAGAATGATGCAGTTTAGGAGGAATATTTTGATGTTTTAGGAGCAGAAGGATCTAACTGCAAGAGCAAAGTCCTTGAGTAGGCATGAGAGTGTGGCCCACTGCACAAGGTGAATGAAGGGGACTAAAGTGGAGACCCTGAGACTGGAGTGGGGACACAGAATTCATTGGAACAGGGAAGGCACCAATATGACTTGGGAGGAGTGTGTACAATTACAGAACTTTTATTTTATCATTGAAGCATATCAGCCCATTATAATAGATGTTGAGAAGTTGAATGGATGATGGGTGTTAGGAGAGTTAGAAGAAGTGTGTTTGCTTCCTAGGACTGCATATGACCAAGTACAACAGAAGCTTGTTGTCTCATATTTCTGGAGGACAGAAGTCTGAAAACAGGATGTCACACTCTCTCTGCAGTCCACTGGGGAACCTTTCCTTGCCTATTCCTAGCTTCTGGTGGCTTGCCAGCAATCCTTGAAATTCTTTAGCTTACAGACTCATTACCCTAATCCTCTGGAATGGGATGTCACATGACATCTTTCCTCTCTGTATCTTTCTTCTTTCTATAAGGAAACCAATCAGATTTGATTAGGAGTCCACCCTTTTCCAGTATGACCTCATCTTAGCTAATTATATCTGCACTAACATTACTTTCAACTAAGATCATAGTCTGAGGTACTGGGGGTCAGATTTCAACGTATCTCTCAGATGGGACAACTCAACCCCTCACAGGAAATATGAAATAACTGGTCTGGAGAGAAGGGTGAATGGAGTGAGATAACTGTGTTGAAGTACTAGGGGCAAATTCATTTGCATTCATAAAATCTAAGAGATTGCTATCAACTTGATCAATTCAGACCATGATAGGACAGAAACGTGTTTCTGTTTTGTTTATATATTATTTTCATGTGTGTGTCAGCTTAGATTTTATTTTAAGCTAATTTTAATAACTCCATTTTCCTGCCAGAGGATAAAAATATCACTCACCAAAATGTAAGTATGATCTAAACATGGTCTATCCAAACAGCAGATACCTCTTTTTACCAAAACTGCTTTGTGTTAATAGTGCAGAAGAATAAAAGAAGAAAAAATTCTTTGTTTTAAGTTTTTATATTCTTATAATCATGGAGATACATTTTTGGTGTGTAAAAAAATACTATACAGTTATAGAGCAAATTGTTTTCAAGCCAGATTGATGTTCTCTTTTTCAGAACTATATCAGCTTTTAAAAAAATAATCTACAAACTTCACTAAGGTATCTATCCTTCGTGGTAAGCTATTTAAAGGTAACCCCTGTGAAAAAATCCTTTTCTAAACTGTTTTAGAGGGTTCAGGGAGAGACCCAACCTGTTAATTTTTAATGCAGAAGGGCTAAGAATGACCAGAGCTAGAGAATGAATCCCAACAGTCAACTTCACCTTCACAGAAGGAGAGATGGAGGAAATAACTTGCCCTTGGTTACTGAGTTACGAAGTCATGGAGTAGGGTTTGAACTGGGTTCTCTAAAGTCCCACCCTCTATACACCTATGTATGCACCTTCGTGAGTCAGGCTGGTTTCCCTCTCTGGCTTTCTACATTCTAGTCATCTGGGTCTGTCTCTCACCTCTACCTACTGGAATCTGTTTAACACAAGGCCTTTATGGTGTTTAGTTTGGGGGATGCTCATGACACAGGTATCAGGGTGAGACTGAGCCTAACAGGTAACGGAATATGGTTGTTCACCCAGATGCGTTACACCAGGCCTAAGAACATCATTTATTCACCATTCCTTCATTCACAAATATTCATTGATTCTCACTATCTGCCAGGAAGTGGGCTGAATTCTTCACAATGATGAATATACAAGCAATGATCTCGACTTTCTCACTACCCAACTGAGAACTCCCTTTCCATAAAAGGAATTAGACAATGTCAACCACTGAAATTCAGGTACATACACACATGGGAGGGCAGGAATAAAAAAATCAAGGAATATGTGTGTGACTTTGAAGAGGAAATTCATGCAGAAGGAGAGAATACAGCCTGGTGAGCTGTCTTGGCAAAGACCATGAGCAGCACCTGAGAGACATGCTCCAGGTACAGTTTGTGCTACAGTCACAGTAGCCTGGGTTGACGCAGTTGCCTTAGAGGTGTGTGCACAACTGTGTATGTGAGAATTTTTAAGAACAACAGGGAAAGTTACAATGTGCTGGGGCCTTCCAAAACAGTCTACCCGGAGAAGAGGAAGTCATTATTTCTCTCTCTTGGAGTAGAAGATGGACACTTGTGGGGACCAGGTTCAAGTGGGCATCAAGTCTGACCAGTGGCCCAGGTGAGTGGTGGACCGTGACCTTCAGCACTGCCATGGATAATAGGTGAGAACAATCGTGGCAGCAGCTAGGGCTGAACACTCAGAAGACAAATGCAGAGATGCAGGGATCAGGCAGGGCAGCAGCCTAGAAATGACACAGCATCATGTTTCAGGGCAAATCTTAAACAACCTGAGGGCCCAGGGCTTGGTGTTACTGACTTCAAATCACTGCATTTATAAGGTCAGCCCGTGTTCTGGCCAAGCTCTTTAGAAATGTTAACTCATTTTACTTTCACAATATCCATGCCAGGTGCTGTTTCTTCTTTTACTCACAGATGAGGATCTATGAGGCATCAAGAGGTTAAGCAAGTTGCATGTGGTCCCATAGCTAGTAGGCAGCAAGGCTGAATTTTTAGCCAGCGACTTTTGTTCTGGAGTCTGTTTTAGCCACAGTGCTAAACTGTGGAGAAATATAAATCTGGCCAGTAGGTTTCTGTGATCATTTGATAAAAACTTCTTGTATTAAAAACACTTGTATTAATCATCATTCTTGGTGCTGGGAATAAAGTAATGAAAAGATAGATGGGATCTCAGTTTAAATGAAAATGAGCTCACAAGTTAGAAGAAAAAAATAACAAGTAGAAATATTAGAGTTCTGCAGTTCAATAGGTGGTCAGTGTGATTTGGAAACTGATTTGTAAATTATATTTTATTTTTCTTAATTACTTTTTGCTTAAATTTTGATAATTTGGCCATTGGGAAAATTTTAAGTGTATTTGGAATACCTCAGGTATGTAAACCTGTTTTTTTCAATTGTAAAATTTTATGAAATCTGAATATAGATCAAGCATTTCGTATGAAAAGTTTAGTGTCTGTATCGAGATTATGCTGTCATTATCAATTATGCCCCAGTTTTCAAAGACTTTGTAGAAAATAAAGAATGTAAAATGTCTCATTTTTAATTTCACATTAGTTATATGTTAAAATGATAGTATTTTGTATATATTGGCTTTAATAAAACAGAATATTAAAATTAATTTCGCTCATTTCTTTTGAAGTTTTTTAAGGTAACTACTTGTAACTTTAAAATTGCCTATGAAGTTTATACTACATCTCTCTTAGAGTTTTCTAAAGAATGCCAGGTGTGATGAACAATGTAGAATAGGGAAACAGAATGGAGAATATTAGGGAGCTTATTTTAATTTTTATTTATTTTATTGTAATAAGGACAATTACCATGAGATCTCTTCTTAATAGATTCTTAAGTGTTCAGACAGTATTGTTATTTAATGGCACAGGTTGGACCGCAGATGTCCAGAACGCATTCATCTTACACAACTGAAACTTTGTACCCATTTGACCCTGGGGAATGGAGCCACTGGCTGAAGCAATGAGAAAGCTGGATCCAGTCACTGGACCACCAGGGAGCATCAGGTGGTTATGTCAAGTTTATGTCATTGGGTGGATACTAAGGAGAATTTATTCATATGAAGCAATTCCTGGGTGAGCGTTTTAGCAGGCAGAAGAAACCCCTATTGCAGGGAGCCTGAGTATATGTCCCACCTGGAGTGAAAGCAAGGAGGCTGGAGCAGCTGGAAGGGGCAGGTGAGGGGACAGGAGATGTCACACTTCTTGGACCTTGGAGGTCACAACCAAGAGTTGAGAATCCTTTTTAAACTATGCCAGGTTTCTAAATGGTTTAATGTCATAACCTGATTGATGGAGAAGGGAGACATGGGAGTGAGTAACTGAGGCAGAACAAATTGCAGAGCTCTGTGGCTACAGCCAGGCTCTCCTGGAGACTTCCTGGCAGAGCAAAGAGGCTACAGAACTGGGAATCGGGGTTGACATATGAAAGTCTCTCCAGAGTGCACTGTGTGAACTTCCAGTTATATGCCCTGATTTGTGGCCACAGACTGGGGAGGCCCTAGTATATTTGAGTTTCACTAGGATATGATCTGGCATACATTAACTATTCAAGGGGTGGTTATTAAATTAAAAATATTGATGGTAACTTTATTTCTTCCAAGAAGGCCTGTCAAATTCTCATGTCAAAGTTGTCCCACTTCTGATTTATCCCATTTGGGAATATTTTAGTAGTGGCTTCCTAAAGATAAGCAACATCAAACCTTGGTGTGGGAATTCTGCTGGATTAAGAACGAAGCTGGCATAGAGACTGAATTCAGTTGGACCTGGGCTTGCAGGGGACTTTCAGAAGAGCACGTCTGTTTATATAGTAAGAGATGACAGCGCATCAGGTGCTGTTGATCAGAGTAGTAGTGATGGCAGGCGGATGGGTGCAGATTTGGAGTCAGGCTTTCAGTAGCATAGAAATAAACATTTTTTTTTTTTTTTTTTTTAAGTAAACAGTAAGGTTTGGAAGCACAAGAATGCCACCCCAGAGATAAGAGTGTGGTCTTCTCAGACTTGGCCGTTCTCTACAGTGTGACCTTGGGAAAAACCACTTGTTTTTCTGGGCCTCTGGTGAAAACTAGGGATAAATTAGTTTTTCCTCTTCTTAAAATCTTTAGAGAGATTCTGTCCATATTGGTGGAATGTGTGAATCAAAGACTAAGTAAATACTCTACTGTCTAATTTATTTCATCAATTTCCCCTTTGGACTATTGGATTACCACACAAACCCTGTGTGTCTGAAGTCTAGTAATTCTGGATAATTTACATTTAATTCGAACAAATCTTTTCAACCCAACAGCAGAAATTAATCACTGAAATTTCAAAATTACTGTAAAGTGGGTTTAACTTTATATCCTCACAATAGGTACCAGGCTAAGTGCACTATAAACAGTTTCTGGTGTGCCACCAAAATATTTACTTAGGACCCAGAGGGGTAAATGGATATCCCCGAGTCTAATTACCAGCAAGCAAGAAAGGAGTCACCAATCAAACCACAACTTTAATAAATTATACAGGCCAGTTAGCTGTTACAATGAGAGGTAAAAGACAATGAATTTGTGAGAGGTTTAAGTAAGAATTTATTTTTTTCTCACTGACATCATTTGCATGTCAGAGGGAAGTTTGAGAAATCAGATATTTTCAAAGTCAGTTAGCATTTTAGAACCCATTATAAAGAAATGATTCCAAGGCTGTCATCTCTTTGATTTGGCATTGTACTTTTTCTAGATTCTCATGAAGGGCTCTAAAATCCTTATGTATGGAGATGGAATGGCCCATGTGCATTATGTAACCCTTGGTGCCTGATAGTAAGTGCCACAGTCCCCACATGTTAGAGCCCAAACTCTTCTCAAAAGTCAGATTCTCTTCTGGTGCTGTGGCAGCACCAGGTGATCCCAGCAGCTCTGGAGGCTGAGGTAGGAGGATCTTGAGTTCAAAGTCAGCTTCAGCAAAAGCAAAGTGGTAAGCAACACAGTGAGACCCTGTCTCTAAATAAAATACAAAATAGGATTGGGGAAGTGGCTCAGTGGTCAAGTGCACCTGAGTTCAATCCCTGGTACCCCGCCCCCACCCCCCAAAAAAATGTCAGATTCTGTTTGATTTGTGCTCTTCTGTCATGTTGATTAAGTATTCAGTATTTGCTTTCAGGTCCCTAATTGCCACATTTGCTCTTTTTTTTTTTTTCTCAAAAAGATATCCTCTAGTTGTTTTCTCGTCTGTTCTTATTACTTTGCTTCAAGTTCATTGCAGCAACACGGGCTGGCTTTGAAGAATCTTAAAGCCCCAAATGAGAACTGATCATGAGTTTTGTCCTCACTTAAGAAAACATACTGGTGAATCTTCCTGCTATCATCATGAAGGTGACATTTCTCATATTAGGTATGGTCATTATCAGAAAGCATTGGGGAAGTATTTAACACGAACACTTCAAAATGCTAAGCGTCACAGAGAGAATTAAACAGGCTCTGCCTTCCAGGATTGTACAACTTAAAACCATCACAGAAATCATTCAGATGACCTTTGGTTCATCTCCATTACATTACTGTACATTTTTAGCTATTACACATTATCAGAAAAAGCAATATTTTGCAATGTGGTGTCCAGAGCCACACGTCGTATCTCGATTTCAGCATTCTTCATTGAAAGCTGACATCAGAGCCACTCAACACATTTAGTCAAATGATTACATTTAAAGCCCATTTAAAAATATTTTGCCAAGTTTCTCCCTTTTGTGGAGTATCTTTATCCACATTTCTTTGCCAGATGTATCTGCTTACATTTTTCTGTCCTGATCTCACTTTATCATAGACCTACAATCTTATCTTTCTTAATTATATTTTTATAATGTCTCTATCCTTGTTGAAATATAACAAACTTTAGCAAATACAAGAAGGCCCTATTGCTAGATTACTCAAGAATGCATGCATTACATGGTAAAGGTACTTGATGTTTTATTTGAGGGGGGGAAATTTCTCTCACTTTAACCCATTTTGTCCCATCACCCTATGTATAAGACACATGTGAAAACTTAAATTGAGCAACACATATAACATTTATGGTAACTTCAAAATAAATGGTGTATTTTTAGAATTCCATTCTTTTAGAAAATTAATATGCGAGTGATAAGAGCATTTGAAAATATTTTTAAATTCATTGTGAAAATGGCATAAACTTTATTGGAAATATTACTTTTACTAAAATTCAGTTGAACAAAATATTAGGAACACAACATATGTAATATAGGAAATGCATTCATGAAAGTATTTCAGAAGTGAGTTATCATTTTGATTTGGGGGAATATGCTGTATTTCGAATTACCAATGGTTGAAAATAGCTGTCCTATAAATAGGCCCCTGGGACAATATATATTGCATAGCAATGTGTAGCATACTGCACTGCTTCTGATAAACCCTAACATGCTGCTACTTGTGGTGAGATAATAAAAGTGACATTGATGCAACAAACTACAATAGTGTGGAACCACTTGGCAAAATTCAAGAATGAAAAAAAAAAAAGAAAAAGTAGAGCCCATCGGCCTCAACCAAAGGTGGTGGGTACCTACAGCAATTCCAATGGCAGTGTGGACAAACGTGGCTGGCTGACTTCCAAATACTTCACCTCAGTGAAAGATAAAAAGTGATACTGGCCTTTGTCCACTTGAATGATTGATATATGTATCATAAATTCATGAATTATCCATACACTTGGGAATAAAGACAAGAAAGATCTCAGAAATTGGTTGGATTTTAAAAGTGATAACTGCTTAGCATAACAAAAATAACATAATGAGAACCCAGCAGGATGAAGGAAGTGGAATATCCTGGACCTACTTGTAGTGCTCACGGCCAACTACTGTCTGCTGTTCCACTTTCTTAAACCAGCATTCTGGCACTCTCAGTCACTGAAGTTCAGAAACTGGTAAGAGCCTTTAAAACTCCAGTACATTGTCTCTGGTATCAAGAACCCCACTCTGATTATGTTACAAAGCTGAAAATGATAAGATTGGAAATAATATTCCAGGATGCATATTGTATTTGCTCTAAGGTGATATGGACAGTGTGCATGTTTGTGTGTATACCTACACACACACATATCATCAACCTTCTGATGAGAAAAACAAGAGTCCAGAGACAGAAGAAAACAGAATTAAAAGGAGTAAGTGTTGAAGGTGTAGCAGTGACAACTATTGGAAATGGCAAGTGGAAAATGAAGACAAATCATAGCATTCAGAAAAGAGAACCAGGGAAAAAGAGAGAAGATGAAGTGCCCATGCATTTGAAATGAAGATAGATGGTCAAACAACTACCAGTTGAGCTTGAAGGTGCTATCACAGGAACGGGCAGGAGGTGCAACAAGGTGGGTGAGCAGATAAAAACAAAAGAAAGACAAAGCACAACAAGGTCCACAAAGATTTCAGTAGCACGTGAGGGCCCCCTCTCAGCCACCCTGGGCCCCAGAAGTATAATCAGTTCTTATCCATGTGTGTGATTGCTGGAAGAACTACAGACACTAAAACAGCATTCAACAAACAAACAAATATAGCAGAGGAATTGAAAAATGAGTGTGAAGGAAGTCCTGTCATTAGTAGATTTTCAGTTTGTATTATTTTAGCATACGCATGGCAGAGCAAAGCACATAACATTACAGACTCCATAGTCTTATGTCAGCATCTGGACCATTAGCAGAATTGTCTACATGTGGATATCAATGGCCTTGCCATGATTTATCTACTCCGGATATTGTTTGTTACTTATCTTTCAGTTTACTCACCCTGTTTGACTCTCTTCCTCCATGATGGTTTTGTGCTACTTTGGTACATTTTTATATCCTTAAACTTCAACTTATTTTATGAACTTTCTTGAGTATGCTTTGTCTTCCATTTGGTAAAAATGGCTTATTTTTGCATAATCTTTACCAATGTCTTTTCTGTCACTTCCACTACCTCCCTCAAATTCTGCTACTGTCCTTTTATTGCATAATTGTCAGCACTGTTATATTTAGTTTTGCTGCCATAAGCAACTGTCCTGTTTGTTTTTTAAATAAAGTTTTAGTTGTCAATGGACCTTTAATTTATTTATTTGTAGTTGGTGCTGAGAATTAAACCCAGTGCCTCACATGTGCCAGGCAAGCCCTCTACCACTGAACCACAACCCCAGCTCTCCTGTATGTTTTGTCCATACGTTGTTTCTGGAAACTGAAAATCAACTTTGCTTACATTATCACAAATATGGATATATTTGTATTGCTTAGTGAAGCACCATTCTAAACCTTAAAAGGAAAAATAAGAGACTTTGTACAAGGGAAAGAAAAGGAAACGCTAGATTGATCAGTGTGATATTAGGTCAATTACCTTGTATAATACTGAGACTCAGAAGGACAGTCATTAAAATTCTTCTCAGACTCTGTGTCATTCATCCAAAGCTTTTAAAAAGAGTTATATCCATCACTTGCTGGCATTAGATCACCACGATTTTATAGCAATGAGCCTCAGGAAGAAGATGGGTGTTTTTAAATTGCCATCATGCTTATTTTAAAAAGCAGAACATTTTATTACCTAAGTTTATTTTTGAGAGAACAGATTTAGTACCTCTAATTGAGACAGTATAGATGACTTGATGTACGTTATGAAAATTGCAAAGAGTAATACTGAAATATAATAGTGGGACTTTTTCAAACATTGGCTCTCTGAGCGTTGTTTTAAGGTCAAAGCAATGACTACAGTTTAGTTACCTCCTCACCAAGGAATAAGAGGGAAGAGCTGCTAAGTAAAAGCAGGAGAGGAAAAGTGGCTGTTCTTTCATACATTGGACTTCATGTTCCACTAAGAGAAAGTCTTTGGTAACAATAAATATCCTTCAAGGTCATCACACTTTTGCTCTTTGATTGCATACCAAAAGATATTTTTCTCCCCATTTTTAAATCTGTTTATAATTGTGAATCAATGTACTCTAACACCCTCAGGTTGCCTGCCTCTTCCCCACCATTATTTCTGAGGAAAACTGATCACATGACTCATCAACCTGGCCACAGCTCGTCAGATCAAGGGTAGATACCAACACCCATCCCAGCTGGGATCTTGGGTGCATACCAGAAAAACTATTACTTATCAGAAAACATACTTGGTGGCAGGGAGGTGGGGACTAGATATTGGAAATCTCATAGAACTAATAGGGAGTTTGAAAAGTCAATCCAGACTTCAGAAAAAGGTGTGAAGGAGTAGCAGGGGGCAATGCCAAGAGCTTGGCTCAGGTACCACTGCTCAGGTTCTGGCCTCTGGGCCACATGATCATTGAGAATAATCTGGAACCAGAACTGGGAATTTATGCCACGTCCTCCTGACTGAAGGACCAGGTAGAAGCTCCTGGTTTTCAGAACCTTAGTCACGTGCCCCGTTTTTAAGCTGAGAAACAAGGAAAAGGCATTTCTGGTTCATGTGGTTGCTACCAAAACACACACACAGAGCAGAGTCTAAACAAACAGGAAGGGGGTTCAGATGCAGGGCAGCCAAAATCGTCAAAACCCTCCACAGTACTTTCCCGAGGGCAGTCCAACTCTATGCTGGCCAGGAGCCCATAAGGTGATCTGGAAAGAGTGCTCTGCCCACCAGGGAGGGTGATTATAAAGGGAAGCAATCAGACTTTTTCTTAGAAACTTAGAATGTGCTTCATCCAGAGTCTGTAGTTTATTTGGGGTCTATAACTCAAAAGCACACAAAGAATAGGCAATAAGCAAAACCCACCAAATAGGAGAAAGTGTGCTTAAGCAGAAGTTGTGAAATAGCCAGGACAGTAGAGAGGAGTGATTCAGTACCAGCAAGACAAGGAAGGATGTGTTTAGTCACCATGAACTTGTAACTAGAGGAGGAAGTACTGGAAATCTGTACTGAGGAAAAGAAAGATAATTTGATCTCTAGAGTTGATTTTTATCATGAATGATCTTCCCATCTTGATCTTCCCTGAAACAAGCATATCCCTATATCCCATATGTTCTGTGTTGTCTTAAAATAATATATTTGTCTTAATTATGGTAAAAGCTAAACTCCTCTAGCAAATTGATTAAACAATAACGTTTGTCACACAAGACAGACATTATATCTAGCATATGTGCAGTCCAGGGCATATAAGTGGGTTTTACTCCATAAAGTGGAGACATCTTTCTAACATTAGCATGGAACTCCCAGGGTGGTTGTAAAATAATTTCCATTTCAATGAGGAGAGAAAGGAAACAGCAAGCATTTTTTTTGTTTTGTTTTGCTCAAAAGGAACTGGAAATTCCACCATCAATTCTGCTCACAACTCAATTGTGAGAACTTAAGTTACATGACTGACCCCTGGGAAATTTTGTGTCTAGCTGGACAGCCATTTGCCCAGGGGAAGAGATCTGAAGTGAAGGGAAGATTCCTGAGAGAAATTAAGAATATATCTGTTCCTAAAGAGCCATACCTTTATCAGAAAGCTATATTTGGTGCACAAATACCCTTGAGAAGAAAACAAAAAGAGTTATTTTATAGGTAGAGAAATGCAGGTGTCCTCCTGTTGTTTAAGGATCCATATGTGAAATTCTTTTCATTATTTTGCTATTTCCCAAGTCCAATGCAAATGATTCAGTAAGTAGAACAGAGTTTTAGCTAAAAACCATGTGGTGGTCACTGTGGAACCTGGTCCTGGTTTAAGGTCCCTTGTCCCCATCCTCCAGCTACTAGAAATATCAACTACAGAAGGCTCTCAACTGTGTCTGCCACTGGGTTGCTCTTCTCTGCAAGGAGCTGCCTTGCCCAAGTCCCCATCCTCTCAACCCACCAGGGCCTGCCTGCAGTCAGTGACACGGGACAGCTCTAACTAACCTTCTTCAGTCCAGAGCTCTTTGTGGAATTGATACCTGAGGCTGCAGTTGCAGCCACACTGTAAATCATTTCAAGTCCCCAGTCCCACCTTCCTCACTTCCCAACACGTACATTTCCTGAGAGCCCTCCCTCGTAAGTCTTTTGCATACAATTCCTCATATTGGAGTTTATTTTCAAATAACCCAGATTGACATATGATGTGATAAGGGAGATTTTTATTGGAATTCGATCAAGAAAGTGAACTTTCGAGTGAACTACAAGAAAAATTCAATATGATTAGAGTAACTTGGCTGTAATTTCGAGACATATTTTCAAACTTTGCTTCGGTTAGAATATCATCTGAAGTCAAACACTGAGGAGAAACTGTGGACTGTTGTCTGATTTTATGGTTACAAAATTCAGAAATCTAAATGATTTTATAGGCATATTTACCTTCAAATAGCGAAGCACACATTATTAAAACAACATGGACTTGATTCTTCACCCTATACCATGAAAGAAATCATTGCCAATGGGAAATGTAAGTGTAAACCAAAACAAGAGGAAATCCACTTTTTCACATGTATATAGGAAAAAAGTCCCCAAAATATTCCGAATGCTACCAGGAAATCAAATGGCAATGGTGGATAAAAAAATGGGGTTACAGAATTAAAAATAACTTGGCAAAACGATGTTTGGCTTTTAATTCCATAATGTATTTATTGTATTTATCAGGATGAATATTGTATTAGACTAATCAGGTGGCCATCTGAAGGCTTTCCTTGGCATTATCTCTAGGAAAAAAAAGAAACAACAACACATGAAGATTTTGTGGGAAAACATATACATTCAAACTATAGGCATCATATTTGAAATCTAAATTGAGTTTATTTTTCAAATAAGTGTGAAAAGGCAGATTTAATCTGAACACTATCATATTACAAAATGTTAAGTATTCCTGTGCCATATCTATTATGGTAAATGAAATTGATCTTATGTTGCTGCTTTATCTTTTCTAGAGCTACCACGAAAGAATAATCTTTCAGCACTTAAAAAGAATTATGCATCTGTTAGACAGATGTTCAGTATTATTTACTCTCAACCCAGTAAACAGATGCTTATTATATTTAGCTACCAAATTATGGCAATCCAGGGAGGAAAATATTCCAAATAATGAATATAAAATGTGACTAAATATTTGTTAGCTCATAATTAGTGCTAATTCTAGCAGTCTGAGAATGATGTGAAAATGAAGGAAAAAACAAATCTTTACAATTATCTGATGAGTTTAATTTCCAACTAACACGTCTAGATCCTTTCTTTGATTCATCCAGGTAGACTGTTGTTGTATTGTGTGTTTTTAATATGAGAACAAGTCCACCGGTGCAGAAGTGTTAAAAATGAAAACCAACTTAAATATTTTCTAAAATATTAGTCATGTACTTACATGATTTCTAATATTTGGATTCTAAAACTCATACTTTGTTGTGATTAAAATTTAGGTTATGTGATTATTGTTTTTTTTTTCATATAGAAACCTCTCTAATTTTTTAAATTTATACATATATATTTTTTAGTTGTTGATAGACTTTTATTTTATTCATTTATATATATGCAGTGCTGAGAATTGAACCCAGTGCCTCACACATGCTAGGCAAGCACTCTACCACTGAGCCACAACCCCTGAGACTTCTTTAATCTTAATCTGTGGTTACAAATTCCTTGCCTTCACATATGGGATGTGCCTGATTTTTTTTTTTTAACTCTTCTAGCCACTATATTTAATTCTTTCACTCCTTCCAGGTCTTGAATTTCCTTTCCTAAACTAGAGAATTCCCAAGAAAAGTCACAATGGTCCCTGATGCATTTTTGAATCTGCTTCTAATAAAGTTTTATAAAACATGTGGGGGTAAGAGTATAGTTGATATTGTTTTTCAAGCCTCGCCTTGAGAAATGGGAAGATCATTTTGACAGCCAATGTGCCTATTAATGTCAGCAAAATATATATATAATCGAGGCACCAGATTGTTTATGACTCTGCTCTGGGCCACTCCATGGCCCCAGCAGGGGGTTACAAATTGTCTCAAAAAAAAGATTTTATAGTTTTGTTGTGACTGCTTTTCTTCATCTCAATCTACACCTTTACCAATACTTGGCTTTGACTTTAAAATTAATTGTCCTGTGTTTTCAGATTTCTCATCCTACTTACCACATCCTAAAGCTCACATTTAAAAATTTAACTTTGGTTTAATCTTGGGGCATTATTCTGCCCTCAGGACAGCTTTGACTGGTTCATCTGGTGTGTCTGGGCCCCATCACACTTTTGGTATGATCCAATCAGGTCAAGGATCAATGTTATTGAAAGACTCTGTAATCCCGAGGTGGATGATTGGAGAAATTATGATAAGGTTTCTCAAAGATGCTAGCATTTTTCCTCTTTGTCAGCTCATCATCTCTTAGGAAAACATTTGATTAAAGTTGACAATGCCTTGATTTGTCAATTGATTGAAAATTGGCTGAGGGTGAATGTATCAGAAGCTACATTCTTTATAAGTATTGAAAACTTGAGATTTCTGGATTCTTCTAAGATCATGTTTTTCAGGGTTCTACAACCAGACTTAAGTTGCTGTAGATTCAAGGGCCATTAGCAAATTTATTTGCTAAGTGTAAGTCTGAAATATCTCCTGATTGATACAGATACTTACCAGTAATAACTGTCCCCTCATCAAGAGAAGACTTGTATGTTCTAGTTTGTGCTTTAGTAATTGGATAGGGAAACCTGTGTTCATCACTCATGTTCTGTTCTTCACTGGATCTAGTACAACAGTAATTTCAATTTTATTATTTTTTTTCTCTCCTTATTAAGCTTCATGACATCATGAAACTCTGATGTGAAGTTCTAACTTTACTTATGGTATAACTTAAGATGAATAAGAAAACCAGCTAAAACAACTGATGATTCTAAAAATAAACAGGAAGTATTGCTTTTATAAAAAGGATTAGAAATTGGGTATATGGATCTGAGACATATCAGTGAGCTAGTGAAAGGGCTGAGAATAGACTTCATGTTCTGGGACATCTGGTCCAGTTCTTAGACTCTCTGTCTACTGTCTCACTGTGTGTTCTTGGAAAAATCACTTCCCATATATTCATTTTATGGGAAAATTACATTGAATCCATCTTATAAATGTACTAAGGGAAATCTAAAATCCCCTGAGGGCTGGACTGGCGTCTGTTTTTACTTGCTTACATATGCAGTGCTGTCTCTCATAACTGAGGAGGACATTCCTGTTGACTTACTCTCTGTGTATGTTTCAAAAGAACAGTCCAGGGCAAAGTCTTTTTCTCCTTAACCCACAAAACTTCGGTGGACTCTCATGCATGGGTTGGGTGAAGAGATTTTGACAGTTATTTCTCACCTACTTTCTCCTTCAATTCTGAGCATTTATATATGAACGACTCCATGACTAGTTAAGAGTTTTTAACACTTGCCAATCATTAACAAGGCTGATCAGATTTCATTGGTCATTATAAGCAACCCAAGTTAGGAGCCACAGAGGAAGAGCTGGAGAGGATAGCCCTGGTAAAAATGAGCAGTCAGGACTTTCTTACATCAGAGTGCCAAGTGATTTTATTTCTTGTCTTTGATTTTTTGCCCTGAAACCACAACCTCTGAGAACCAAGTTCAGGTCCAGACCAGGTGTAGAAATGGAAATATTCCCATTTTGATGTGATCTCCGTGAATGTATTAGAGTGAATTTTTTTTGAGCCATGCGACCAGATTCAGGACAATTGTTTGAAAGAAGTAGAAGAGTTGGTTCTGAGTGCCCTAATTATTTGTCCAATTAAAAACGCAGGGCGAGGATGTGGGGAGAAAGGTACACTCATACATTGCTGGTGGGGCTGCAAATTAGTGCAGCCACTCTGGAAAGCAGTGTGGAGATTCCTTAGAAAACTTGGAATGGACCTACCATTTGACCCAGCTATCCCACTCCTTGGCCTGTACCCAAAGGACTTAAAATCAGCATACTACAGAGATACAGCCACATCAATGTTCATAGCGGCTCAATTCACAATAGCCAGATTATGGAACCAACCTAGATGCCCTTCAATTGATGAATGGATAAAGAAACTGTGGTATATATATACAATGGAATATCACTCAGCCATAAAGAATGATAAAATTATGGCATTTGCAGGCAAATGGATGAAATTGGAGAATATTGTGCTAAGTGAGATAAGCCAATCTGATAAGTGGATGATGACACATAATGGGGGGTGGGAGGGGTTAGTGTTAGGGTTAGAGATAGGGTTAGGGAGGGGGGCAAGAATGGAGGAAGGTCTGTATAGAGGGAAAAGAGGGGTGGGAGGGGTGGGGGGAAGGGAAAAAATAACAGAATGAATCAAACAACATTACCCTATGTAAATTTATGATTACACAAATGGTACGCCTTTGCTCCATGTACAAACAGAGAAACAACATGTATCCCATTTGTTTACAATAAAAAAAAAAAAAACGCAACTATCCCACTCTTCCATCTATACCCAAAGGATTTAAAATCAGCATACTATAGTGATGCAGCCACATCAATATTTATAGCAGCTCAATTGACAATAGCTAAACTGTGGAACTAACCTAGATGCCCTTCAGTAGATGAATGGATAAAGAAACTGTGGTATATATACACAAGGAGAATGAAATTATGGCACTTGCAGGTAAATGGATGGGGTTGGAGAATATCATGCTAAGCAAAATAAACCAATCCCCCAAAAACAAAGGCCAAGTATTTTCTTTGATATGTGGATGCTGATCCAAAATGGGGTGGTGTGGGGTGGGCAAGGGAAGAATGGAGGAACTTTAGATTGGTTAGAGAGGAGTGAGGGGAGGGAGGGGGTGTGAGGATGGGAAAGATGGTGGAATGAGATGGACATTATTACCCTATGTACATGTATGATTGCATGAATGATGTGACTCTGCATCCTGTGTGACCAGAGAAAGGAAAAGTTGCGCTTCATTTGTGTACAATGAGTCAAAATGCATTCTGATTTCATGTATAACTAATTGGAAAAAAACAAAGAAAGAACCCAACTAGAGATTCAAATTGACACTCCTTTTAGTTGAACCTTCTATTCTCAAATGGACCCACTCACAGAAAGATTATAGTGTCAATAATTGTTTCTATTTTAATGATATTAGAGTTGCCGCAAGGTGGTAAGAATCTGAGAAAGGTTAATTCCAGAGTCTCCACTATCACTCAAACCAAAATAAATAAATAAATGTCCCGATTTTATCAAGATTTACCTCTGCTTTCACTTAGGGAATAAAAAGCATTGCTCTGGGTTCTTAGGTGGGGTTGTCACTGATAAGAACAACTCTATTTGTAAGCAGAACTTTCAACATACTGAAAATAACTGGGAAGTGTACATATTCTATTTTTATATTTTTCTGTTACAGTAGAGTCATTGGTGTAAGGAGCAGAGGACACCACAACCAAGACCACCCAGTTCAGTGAAGTGTCATCAAAAACGTGGACCACCTTGAAAATGTGAGTCATGGAGTCCCATATACCTAATCGGTCTGCTAAAGCGGTGGTTGTGATTACAGCACGACTATGGTTTCTTTCAATCTCTTCCAAAAATGATATACTGAGTGAAATATATAAGCTATTAAAAAATGAGGAACAAACAGGCAACCGGGAACTAAAGTGCTAACATGCCACTTTAAACAGGAACACATGGTCAACTGGAAGACAGGAATGGAAAATAAATGCTAACACAAGTGGCTGTGAGTGAAATGACTAACAAACGGATGTCTTTAGAGCCCCACAGGGAACTATTCTGTTCCTTGTCCACCCTGTCCCACCACCCCATTGTTTCTGGGCAGTTTCCAGGTTGAGTGGGATTCAGCAGGAGCAACGTCACAGGTAAAAACCCACTGACCCAACAGGCCCTGAGTTAAACTTACAGATTGCTACACGGGGTATTTTAAAGCCCAGACTAGTTCGTGTGATATTTCACAGACAGAGCAAAAACCAGACTGATTTATGTTTTTTGGGTTGGAGATGCATTTTGTTTTAAAATGACCCACTAACTGATTTGTTTTCATGAACTCTGCAGCAAAATGAGTAATCTGATTTTTAAGATCTTGGACATGGAACAGGTGTCTAGTTTTTCCTTTTAAATAATAATACTCAAAATACACATGCACTGGGACCGTAAGAAAAGTAATATTGGGGACATGATGAATAATTACAATGATCTTATGGGTCATTCATGTACTTAAGAAGTGATTATATATATATATATATATATATATATTTTTTTTTTTTTTTTTTTTTTTTTTGGTACTAGTTGTTGAACCCAGGGACCCTTAACCACTGAGTCACATCCCCAACAACTTTTTTAATATTTTATTTAGAGACAGGGTCTCACTAAGTTGCTGTGGCTGGTTTTGAACTTGCAATCCTCCTGAGACAGTGAGATTATAGATGTGCCCCACCCCCACCATGTCTGTCTCCGAATATTTTTCATAAACGTGAAAGTGACCTTGTTTCACAGCTTAGGTCCAAGGATGAGAGACACATCCTCTTTCATCATCCCTGTGCATAATTGCCCACTTCCTTTAGTCCTAAAAGGTCAACCAGTCACAAAGAAGGTAGTAATGTTCAATGTGAAGGATGGAGGCAATTCAAGTGACAACCAGGCAAAACAAAGGAAGTGGAAGTTAAGGGAAATTTGAGTCATTGGTCATTCTCTGTATGTTTTCTGATTGAGAATGCTGATTGGTTGAAAAGATTTTGCTAACACCTGTCAACTAACTCATACTACTTTGAAAATCCAAGATTAAAAAGGAATTGGGCTAGCATTTTCATTAACTAGTGAATGTTTGGGTATGTTCACTGCAAACAGTGATTGATGTATCAGGTGTACACTGAGTCACCAAGTCTGAGCTTAGATTTATGAAGTTGTGCCAGAGACAGTTTCCTGCTGGAGGTCTTCGCTCATCAGTTAAATATAAATTGCTCTTCTTACTTGAATGGAAGGTGAAAGGACTATAGATACACATTTTGATACTGTGCATTATTAGAGAGGAAGCAGAATTAATAAATGAAGTCAAAAGAAAACATTTTTCTAAGGAGGCAAAGAGGAATTCAAATTTTAGGCACTTCTCATATGATGTGTTTAACCCCATTTATTGTGAACAGGTCTGAAGGCCATTCCTTAAGGGATAGCAGTTAAGGGCATAGGTTCTGGGGTCCAGCAGAGGTAAGATCAGAACTTGCTTTTGCCATATATGATTTGTTGAATGTTTAGAAAATTATCAAATTCTTGGGATTATTACCTCCTGGTATGTTAAATTGAATGATAATGTCTCTGGGTAAGGATTAAATAAAATAATGCAGGGAAAATGCTTAGCAGAGGATCTAGAACATATTAGAGGAATAATCCATGCTTGGAGAAGTCTGCTGGAGGACAATGCTCCAATCTAACCTCGGTCTCCTTTTTCTCCTTGGACTCATCAGGCTTACTCTCATTTTCTCCTCTGATTTTTTTTCTTTTACCACCCTTGCCCTGCATAAGTATATACCAACTTTTGTGTTTGTCCTGCTCTTTGAAAACACAATCTTAGTTTTGTATCAAGATATTTTCTTTTGCTTTTCTTGCTTCCTGTGTAGTTCTTTCCCTGTCTTCGTGTGGCTGTTTTCTTCTCTTTGGTCTGGTCTCATCTTTCATGTAACACCCTAAATTAGACTTTCCCTGAACAGTAGCCTCCCTGGTGCTTCAGGCATGCACATCGCCCTATGTAATTTTCTTTATAGTTCTTTTCATGAACTTACACTGATTTTGTATTTATTCCTGCCCCTCTTCACTGGAATGAAAGCTCCACATGTAGACATTTCTACATGTCTAATATCTAAAATAGTGTCTGGCATGCATATGCTATTCAAAAACATGTGCTGAATAAATGAATTGGTTGATTGAGCCTCCATCATGTGCTGGGTACTATAGGGGACCAGGAATATGGTGGTCAGAAAAATAGAAATCTTTGACCCATGCACCGCACTTATAATTTAGAAGAGCAGATATGAACCAAATAAATGTATTAATAATAAACCATTGGTGAGTCTGGTTTATTTAGGAGGTGAAGAAAGTATCCTCAAGAGCATTATATTTGAGCCACTTAAGACCTGATCTATGAAGGATGACTAAGAGTTAAGGAGGCAATGGGAGTAGAGATGGGACAGAGAAGTCGCATATGGTATGTGTTGACCTTGAAGTAGAGCAAGACAATGGAGTTACTGAGAGAGCCATGGCAAGGCTCACGGAGTGCCCAGCATTCTGCAAGATTTTATTTTTTGTGAAGGAATCCAGGAAAGAGACTCTAGGAATTGATAATTCAGTTAAAATTGAAGAGTAAGAATTCTGGGGATTTTTTAAAAATTTCTTTTCAGTTTTCTCAGAAGGTTGCTAAGAGGGGGAAATGGTGAAAAGGAAATCTAACCATGTTTTCACATCTAATCCACATAATTTCTAATAAGGGAGAAAAAACAATCTCCATGACTAAACTTTTTTGTAAGAGCTGACAAAGAACTGAGTCTGGTACATATTAAAACTAATATACAAAAACAAAAAGTCTGAATAATGGGGCATAATGTGGATGCAAACTTCAGTGTTTTTTTTTTTACATGACAGCTTAAATGAATGTAAAAATAGACAATTATTAATATTAATCTGGGTTGAAACCTATATTTTAAAAATTAGACTGGCAAGTAGAATAAAAATAAGTGGGAATGAATAAAAATATATGCCATTCTTAGTTCACTTATTACTATGGTTTAGATCTTGTGTGTCCTCCAAAAATCTATGTGTTAAATAAAGGCTTGATCCCACTGAGGGACTATTAGAAGGTGGTGGAAACTTTAAGATGTGGGATTTATGGAAAAGCCTTTAGTTCATTGGGGGCTTGCCCTGAAAGGGATTGTAGGAACCTGTCCCCCGTTTCTTTTCCTTCCTTTGGTTTCTGGCCATGAAGTGAATGGTTTTCTTCTGCTTTATGCTGTGTATTCCTGCCATGAGGTGCTGCCAGGAAGTGGGATGTTGCTGTGATTATACCTCATAAAGTGGAGAAAACTTTGGATTGGTTCATGGGAGGAGTTTGGAAAAGTTTAGAGGAACGGACATGAACAAGATGAGAGTATTGTAAGTGGAGCTTAATAGGTTCTGGTGGAGACTCAGAAGACCAAAATACTGACAGAATTGTGACAGTAAAGCCATGCTGAGAAGGTTTCAAATGAAGATGAGGACTCTATTAGAAATCACAATAGATGCCAACCTTATTACACCATGGTGAAGAATTTGGCTCCATTTTGTCAATGCCCTGAGACTTTATGTGAGGCCAAGCTTAAAGGTGATAGACTAATTTACTTGACTAAGGAGATTTCAAGACAGCAAAGTACTCAAGCTATGATCTATGTGGTACTCCTGACTGTTTTAGTCGAATTTTTAGTGAAAATAAGGAACAAAGAGAAGCAGAGCAGAAATATTAGAATATTTTCAGCTGATCAGAAAAGAAGCATATGAGATCAGTAGAGTAGAGGGAAGGAGGAGAGGTTTAGGGAGGGGAGGAGAAGGAGAGGTACTGGGGACGGAATTAGAACAAGCTATATCCCATGCTTTATAATTATGTCACAACAGATTCCACTGTCATGTATAACTAAAAAGAACCAGTAAAAATATTAGAACCATGTAAATAATGTTAATTTCTTTACATGTGAAAGATTTAATACCCAAGAGGTATTAAAGCCTTTTGGTTTTCCCGGAATGAAAAAAAGAAGAGAAAAGAAGCATATGTAAGATTTCAGCCAAGGAGGGTGCTTTGCACCAGGGATAGTAAGAAAGATTCCTCAAGGGCATCTCAGGAATCTTCAAAATCACCCAACTCATCACAGTCCCAAAGGAATAGAAATGCAAAATTTATTTCAAAGATTCTCATTTGAGCACTGAGGATGTAGCTTAATGATAGAGTGCTTGTCTACCTGGGCAAAGCCCTGGGTTTGATCCTAGTATTGGGGGAACAAAAAGCACCTTTTGTTTGAGAAAAAAAGTCCTAGGGTAATGTGCCTACCTCCTACCACCCAGGGATTATTTCCCTGGGGAAATTCGTTTTATTCTGCCATCAAGAACCTCAGTTGCTGCTGCAGCCATGGTTCAAATGAGCAAGGTGCATAAAGGAGCACAGTCTTAACTGACACTTTGAGTTGAATCCCACAAGACCTTTGTTGCATTACTACTGATTTATTATTTCTAATTGAATAGTGTACATACTTATGGGGTACAAGTACACTTTATGCAATGATCAGAGTAACTGGTATATCCATCTCCTCAGAGATTTATCATTTCTTTGTGTTGGGAACATTAAAAATCCTCAGCTGCTATCTACCATGAAATAATAAATTAATTGTTGTCAACCACCGCTGTCCCACTGAAATTTTCCAAGGCTCTAATTCAGTCCACACTGGGGCTGCAGTGTGGAAGAGGCAAGAGGCTATCTCTCTGCTCAATGGTACTAGCCAAGTTTTCACACCCTCCAGGGATCTCTCCAGTTGTTGCTCTAAGCATACTTCCTCATTCACACCATTTGGAATATGGTTGTATGATTGTTCATTTTTGTTGTGGTCCCTTTGTGGGAGGAGAGGGACAAGTGTCAGGTAACTCTATTTAACCATCTTGCTGATGTCATAGGTCAGACTTCTTTCCTGTGAAAGGATAAAGATTTGTTACTTTAAGCCATCAGGTTTATGATAATCTGTTACCAGCAGCAAAAGAAAAATAATACAGGTATATTTAGGAATTTGTACTTTATTAAAAATAATCAGATAAGGCACACTTTTTTTGAATAAGGGAAAAGATCTCAAGGAAAACTGAGGACTAGATTTTAATGAAATTAACACAGGAGACAAAATATGCAATGACATTGTATAATAATCTAATTTGAAAATTTTCAAGAACTAGAACATAGGGATATAAAAACAATCTAACTCAAGAATGGTTAGAAGCATGAATTACCAACAATCTAGAATAGAGAAAATGTGTACAAAATAATTTCTTGTCTGAATGTTAAAGTGCTAATTGTTTAAATATTGATGACAATATTTCTCTATTATTTAAATATTAACAAGATTTTGAAGAATAAATAAATCTCTTCTATTAATTCTGTGAAGTTGGTAGAGCCAACTTCACAGTTGGTAGAGTTGATAGTAAAACTGGGAAAAGAGAATCCTGAAAACCAAAGTACATAACTTTTTAAATAAGCATAACAATAAAAATTATTGAAACAGATCTGGCATATTCTTCATGAGATTCTCCGTATATGAGATATAACAAAGTGGCATCACCAAAAAATATGAGAAAGGTACATAACAGAAGGGGAGTAATTATATACTTTACTTTATGTCAAAATAAATTCCAAGATAGTTAAGAAGTTACAGTATTGCTGATTTAAAAATCTATAGTACATAATAATTTGATGAAGGATGCATTAAAAATTGATAATTAAGAAGGGATCTGAGAGATCTTTAAATGGCACAGAAAAATCTGACTCTTTGAATTTTTAAAATAATGTTTGGTACTTATACTCTGAGTTAAAGATCAGATAAAATTGGGAGGACTATTTAAAAATGGGAAGAGCATTTTGTAACACATTGCTCAGGGACTGGAGTTGTTCTTGTATAGGTTGAATCATCCCACTGATGTGGATGCTGTGCAAAGGACACTGAGAAGTCTCTGATCATTCGAGCAAAAATATCCTCTTTTTTGTCAATCTTTCTCCACTCTTTCCTTCTTTCATTCATAGCACTTACCACAGACTATGAGCATCTTTTTAATTTATTGCTTTATTCATTGTCTGACAACCCTCTAGAATGCATGCTGCTTGAAGTTGGAGAAATTTATCACATCTCTGCTAAATCTCTGACTTCTAAATTGGCACCCAATTGTCTCTCAAATAATTTTTTTGGGTGAATTCATTCATTCATTCATTTTCTTTCAAAGTCATGAAATTCAGGGTGCATTATTTCTGTGATTTTTAAATAAATAATGCAATAAATTATGCAATCCATTTATATTTGAAGTGAAAAATAAAATTTTCCAGAATCAGGTAGGAACAGAATAAATAGGTGAAAATCACTGCCTCCTATGTTCAAGATGTATAGAACTACTTCAGTATCCAATTGTGTATCTACAGAATTATATCTGAACTCAAATATATGAACAGAGAGAAATTCTTTCACCACCGCAAGGGGCTAACAGAGCTTTGCATCAAGCAACATTTTGGTTGTGATGTATTAGTTAACACCAAATCAACATGGTTGAGTTGAGTTATCAGTTACAACTTAATCTAAATCCTTGTTTGTCCTCTAAGTAAAATTTTCTCTTTATCTCGAGGAGGTGCTTTCATTAGTGCATTGTCGTTATATATGATAGTTGGGTTCATTTTGATAATATCCTACATGAATGTAATTTGATTTATTCCACTTCAGTCCCTAGCACCCCCAACTTTCCTTCTCCTCTTCTCTCCCCGTATTCTCCTTCCTCTACTAATCTTCCTTTTGGTTATTTATTTGTTTATTTTGGATTGGTGCTTCATAGATACACATAAAGGTAGAATTCTCTGTGTTATATTTATATATGCACCTAGCATAATTTCATTTAAGTTTTATAGCATCAGGAAACCAGTGGTAGTTTTGTAAACTGAAGGCTACCTTGAAAGGAACTCAGAGGCCTCTGATGGATGACCAACAGCCATTGTGAAGAGGTTCTTGGTTTTCACTTTCACTTATTTCTATATAAATAATTCTTTCTCTACTATTTAATTCTCATTGTTTTCAAACTTGTCAACTTTAATATTTGACTTATTTAAAAATTTTATTTTTGTTCTTATACAGAACTACTGGTATTTTAACTCATGTCGCCTCAGATATGAAGAAATAATATGTCCATTACTAGATTGTTTCTAAAAGTCTACTTACTGGTGTACACAGGAAGTGTCAGGCTGCTAATGTTCTGAAAGTAGGGCATCTATTTTCATCATGTACTCTGGACTGGAAATGATTTTTTCCCCTGCTGAAAGTGCCTTCCATCAATAGAGTATGTGGAAAGTACTGATGTTTCAGGGAAACATTGATCCCATAGAGAGAACACAGTTGCCAGGGATAAAAAGGTACAAAGCACTCAACTTAAGAAATTCATAGAACATTACCTGGCACATAATAGGTTCTCAATAGTACATGTCATATAAATGAATAAATGCATTCTGTTAAGAATTCAAATAGGCAGCCCAAAACAAACTAGTGGTATTGAAAGGAAAGAAAATGTGTTTTATGACTTTCAGCAAATTGATCCATCCAGACTCTTTGTGATTACTAGTAAGGGTTCTGATAAAAAAAATGTGGGTTTCCAATAGTACCTACGTGGGAGATCAATCATGACTTGCAAAGTAAAAGAACCCCAGTAGGTGTGAGAGACCAACTCTCAGCAGTAATGATCAAGTTCTGCCACCTGTTCTTTGGTGATAGAACCTGTTGTTTATTCTATGAATTTTTTCCATTCTAAATACGTCAATCATATATGCATTTGATCATTTATTCTTTTAGCCATTCATTAACTGTTCATTTAACAAACACTTTTTGGGTACCTCCAAGTACTTGCCACTCTTTTAGGCACCAGAGGTATACAAATTGAAAAATCAGGCAAAGTTCTGGCTTCATATGTGATACAGAGAGGATATAGCTAATAAATGAATAAATAATACATTCGACATTATGTACTATGGATGAAATTATAGGAGGTTAGAAGGAAAGGGAATGTTGAGTGTGAGCATGTGATTGTATTCCACAGGTTAATCAGAAGACTTTGTGATAGGTAGTGTTTGGTGGCTTAAGATGGTAAGGGGTCCATACAAATATCTTGTGGATAAAGGTCCCAAGCAGAAAGACCAGCAAATGAAAATGTGTGAAGACAGGGGCAAACTGCTCATTCTAGAGAAATATTGCTGGAGCAATGAGTAGGGCAGGGTAATTGGTAGAGAAAAAACACCATCAACTCTATCATGAAGTTCCTTAGAGGGCTTAGTAAACTATTAACTTCTGTTCTCTGAGAAGGAAAATCATTGAACATTAGAGTGTTCTGAGCATAAAAAACACATATTGTCTCTGTATTGGAAAAAATAACCCTGTTTGTTGTTAGGTAGATAATTATACTGCTGGAAGGTAATGGTGGACACGAGGACGTGTGAAGCATTCATAGTGCAACCACGCAGGCAACAGTTAACAGTGGTTTGGGCCAGGATTGGAGTGAAGTAGTGACATAGTTGAAGTCCAGATGTGCTTTGAAGTTAGAGCCAACAGGATTGGATGATGATTAGATATAAGCTGTGAAGAAACTGGGTGGAGTTAAGATTTCTGCAAATTCTTCACTTAATTGAAATAATGGAGTCCTGCCAGACATCCCAATGAGATGTAGAGCAGGTCACTGGAAATATGAACTGGGGATTGAGTTACAAAGTTGAACGCAGAGATATTATTCAGGATCAATAAATAAAGTTTAGTGAATAAATATGGTAAATAACAATGAGTAAATGTAAATTTTATAGATAAGACACCTATAAGATAAAGGGAAAATTCTCCTCTTTGATACATAATACTATTTAATATTTAGAATAAGAATAAAAATTAGCAAACAAGGTTGAAAAAAGCAAGCAGTGATAAAAACCAAAAGAAAGAAAGAAAGAAAGAGAGAGAGAGAGAAAGAGAGAGAAAGAGAGAACGAGAGAGAGAGAGAAAGAGAGAGAAAGAAAGAGAAAGAGAAAGAAAGAAAGAGTGACATTATGGAAAGATTATAAAAAGATGGCATGGTCAGCTTTTTAAAATGTTGCGGGAGAAGATGCTTAAGATAAAGACTGGGAATTGAGGTATTCTTATGGACCTGAGACTCCTCCCCAACTTGCAAATATCCAGTGTTCTGGCCTGGTGAAACGACTTTTCATCCACTCAGGCAGTGCCGGCACCAGTACCCACACCAATGGGGGCTTCAGTACCAGCAGACCAACCAAGCAGATGAGCAAAGCAAAGGGTCTGAAAATTGAACTGCTCTTGAAACCATAACCTGTGAAAGGAGGCCAGAACATAATGGTCACATAAACTGGGTGACTTCCTGCCAAAATAAAAGACATCAATAAGATCAAGAGTCTAACATAACAGATAAGATATAGTTAAATCATCTGGCATACAAGAAAATCAACCTGAATGAAAGGAGACAAACAGTATAAAAATGTAAGGTGGCTAATGGGATGAATCAGATGTTGGGATTATCTGATAATGATTTTAACATGATAAACATAAAAAATGCTTCAATAACCTATCAAAAATTCTCTTGAAACAAAGGGAAAAAAATCCAGCAATGTAATGAAAATTAAAATAAAGAACCAAATAGAAATCACTGAACCTGGAAAGAATAATTACAATGACAAAAATACCCTTGCAGAAAGGACTCAACAATAGAGCAGGTATGAACACAAAGGATAGAATGAGTAAATTTGAGACTAGATTAATATAATTTACCCCAATTCAAATAACAGCAATAATGTAGGCTGTAAAATAAAATTCCCAGAGACCTATGCAACAAACCAAAAGATTTAACATTTGTATGGTCTGAGGGCCATTGGAGAAAAGAGAGTGAAGAGTATTTGAAGAAATAACGGCAGAAACAACACCAATATGGTGAAAGACATATAAACATTACAGGTAGAAGAAGCCGAGTGATCCTAAACAGGAGCTCAAATCCATGTCAACATACTTTATAATTAAACTTATGAAAACCAAAGACAAAGGGGGGGAAAAAATCTCAGCAGTAAAAGAAAAACAACTCATTTCCTACAGGAAACACCAATTTGAGTATTGGTGGATTTTTTTATCTGAAACCACGGAAGCCAAAAGTAATGAATGAAAAGAACTCCCCCCTTGTGAATCCTATATCAATAAACATATACTACAAGAATTCAAAAAAAAAAATAAAAACTTTGTTAGAGGTAGGAAAATTAAAAGAATGTGGTGCTAGCACATCGACCCTTAAAGGTTGGCTAAAAGAGATTCAAACAGAGAGGAAAGGATAAAGGAAAGAATCTTGGAGACTCAGGAAAGAATAAGGAAGAAAGAGATGTGAAGTACATTTATATATGATCATCGATCCTTTTCCTTATGAACTTTAGAAATCATATTTTATAACTGAAACAATCAGTCTAACATAATGTGATACTCAAGACAATAATACTTACAGTGAAAAAGGTGAAGTTACCTAAGTGGAAGTTGTAAAATATTGATACCAGAAGAGTAATAATGTGTGTGTGTGTGTGTGTGTGTGTGTGTGTGTGTGTGTGTGTGTGTGTTATACTATACTTATATAGTAATAACCAAGCTACCACTGTGGAAATTATATAATGAATAAACTCAAAAACCCAAATAGACTCCTAGATGTATTTGGGTCATGCATCAAAAACAGCAAGAGAAAGAGAGAGAGAGAGAGAGAAATGAGAACAAAGAAAACAGGTAAAGCAATAAACAAAATAATAGATATACCAATCAAGATATAAATACAACATTTAAAAGACAGAGACTAACAGAGAAAATTTTAACAGGTAAAATCTTAAACAACAAAACACAAAACAAAATAAACCTCCACCAAACACCAAAATCCAAAACCACAACCCAATACTAATGCTATTTACAGGACACTTACTTTAAATTTAACATCATAGGTGGGTTGAAAGTACAAGGATGGAACAAGACATACCATGCAAACATAAAAATAAAACAGGAATAGCAATATTAATATTAGAAAAAGTAGCCTTCAGAGTAAAGAAGATTATTGGAGACAGATGAACTTTACATTTAACAAAGAAAAAAAAAAAAAAAAGATCAGACTTCTAGGAAGACTGTTACTGTTTGGATCTAGAAATATTCCCTGAAAAGCACATGTACTGAAAGCATAATTTCCAATGCATCCAGGTTCAGAGGTGGACCTTTGGGCAATGGTGAGAGCTGTAACTTCATCAATGGATTAACTCACTTAATGGATTAATAATTTGAATGAACTTCTGGGTGATTAACTCTAGGCAAATGGGACACATCTTGAGAAAATAGGTCATATCTCTCTCTCTCTCTCTCTCTCTCTCTCTCTCTCTCTCTCTCTCTCTCTGGTTCCTGGCTGCCATGAGTTGAGCAGCTTTCCACCATAAAGTTCTGCCTCACCTCATGCCCAGAGCAATAGAGTTGTCAGACCATGGACTGAACCTCTGAAACTGTAAGCCCAAAATAAACTATTCTCCTCTAAGATGTTCTTGTCAGGCATGTTGGTCATATTGGCAAAAAGTTGGCTAACAAATGATCTTAAAACAAATAATCTTAAAAGTGTATGCATAAAATAAAGTAGCCTCAAAATACTCAAAGCAAAAACTGGTAGAACTGACAGAGAAATAGACAAACTCACAATACAGTTGAGGAACTCAGCGCTCTACCCTCAACAACTGATAGATCTACTAGTTGGAAAATCATTGAGAATATGAACATACTTAGTTCAACAACAACACAATACACACTTTTCTCAAATTTCCATGGGAGCTTTGCCAGAATAGACTCTATTTTGGACCTTAAAAAAACCGTTAACAAATTTACAAGAATTAAATCAAGTAGAGTGAAGTCACTGACCATAAATCAGCCCAGAATACATTTTGAAGTATCTTTCTAACTGACATGAAGATTTACTAACTAGTTGAGGTAATTGAGATAGTGAAGTATATAGTTCAATGAAACAGAGAAGACAACTAGTAATAAACTTACAAATAAGCTCAACTAGTTTTTGTTAAAAGTGCAAAAACAATTCAAACAACCTCACATTTTATGCAAGATTTAACTCAAAATGGATCATGGATCTGCACAAAAAGTATAAAGCTAGAGAACCTTTAAACAAAAAAAAAATAGTTTAAAATATTTTAAAACTAGAACCATGTGGAGTTCTGCCAGTTGGTTCATAAAAAGAAATAGCAATAATTGGACCTATTATATCAGATGAAAATAAAAACTAATACTAGAATGAAATATTTGCAAAACACATATCCAACTAAGGACCAGTATCTAGAATACACAAAGAACTCTCAAAGCTCAACAGTGACAAAACAAACAATCCAGTTAGAAAATGGGCCAGAGACATGAACAGAATTTTCATTGAAAAGAATATACTGATGACAAGTAAGCACATGAAAAGATGCTCAACCTCATGAGCCATAGAATAAATGAAAATGAAAGACTCAAGAAAATATTACTACAGGCCTATCAGAAGAGCTAAAAAAAAAAAAAAAATAGTAGCAGCACAAATGCTGGCAGTCGTGTAAACAAACAAGATCAATCATGTAATACTAGTGGGAATATAAAATGGTAGATCACTCTGGAAAAATGTTTGGAAATTTCTTGTAAAATTAAATATGCTATTATCTATTCTCCAATAATTGTATACTGGGTATTTAGTTCAGGGGATGGAAAACATGTTCACATAAAAACTGCACATGATTATTCATAGCATCTTTTTTTTAAAAGTTTTTTTTTATTTATGTATATGTGGTGCTGAGACTCGAACCTAGTGCCTCACACATGCTAGGCAGGTGCTTTACCACTGAGCCACAACCCCAGTCCCCTCATAGCATCTTTATTTATAACAGCCCCCAAATGGAAACAGCCCAGCTGTTCTTTCACATATAACGGGTTAAAATATCTGTTGTACCCATATCACACAGAACACCAGTCAGCAAAGAAAAGGAATGAACTATTGGTATATGCAACAACTTGTGTGAATGTTTAGGGTGAAGAAAGTTCATCTCTAAAGTTTACTTAGGGTGTAATTCTATTAATATAAAATTTTGAAATGACAACGTTGTAAAATAGAAGACAGAGCTGTGGTTGTCAAGGATCAGGGTATAGAGATTGGAGAGTAGCTGGAAGTGACAGAAAAGGGGTGAATTTGGTTATAAAGACATAACACTAGGGATTCTTGGGGCAATGGAATTCAACATATTAACTATAATGGTAGATACATGAATCTATGCATGTGACAAAATGATATATAACTACTTACACACATACATATGAGGACTGTAAGCTGGAGAAATGTGATCAAGATCCATGATTATATTATCATCAATATTTTGGTTTGTAATATCATATTAGAGCATTGAACAGTGTTACCATTGGGGAAAATGGTACCAGTGATCTCTTGTGTTACTTTTCGTAATTGTCTGTATACCTACATAACACTAAGGTAAACAAATAAATAAATAAATGTAAGAATTTTAATACCAAGAGTTTTTGAGTATGTAGGTCAAACATTCTTAATACTTCAATCACAAATAACTTACCAGTCTTAGTCCAGAGTCTGTCTTATTTGAAAATTCTTCATCTTTAGGAATCTTTATCTTTATACTAAGACTGTAGGAACTATAACTATTGTCAAAAATTTATTTCTCCCTTTTTCTAATGGTAGCAGAAATAAATAGAGAAGAAGGGAAAAATTAGTTTTCAAAAGTTACTTTGGTGAGAGCTAGAGTCCTCTTTATTCAAAACTAAACTACAAAAACAACACAGGACAGTCAGAGGCTGCTATTTAATAAGCACCAGCCTGAGAGAGTTGAGCAAACAGCCTCCATTTATTTCAAATAATCACCAAAACCAAGAATGGAATAATGAGAGGATAAGCATACTGTATTAATTGAGTCACTGTCTCCATTTCTTCCTGGGAAAATGCAAAAATACAAAGCACACATGCTCAAAGGGTACATTGAAATCCCCTTAGAGATGTCTTTCATTTCATTGGGAGACAGGAAATGACTTAAATAGACTTTATGGCATTCTTAACAAATAAATTACCTTGAGAGATGAAATGATGTAAATCTTACTGCATTCTGTTGAAAATGTCATGGAGAAGAGTTCTTTGGCTGCAGATCCTTTATCTAAAAATAAGCAAAAGACGGCAATTACTCATTGCCCTGGGTAAAGCACCAAGCAACTCCAGTTGCATAAGTTTTCAAGATTCTTAAGCATTCAGTGTTTGTTTGCAACACCTTTCCCAACATGAATGCAACCCTTCTACATGAATAAAGCCATTTGTATGGTCTTTAAGCCAGATTGCTTGATAGAAAACTCTTAAGAATAGTCAGTCTGAATCACAGTCATGTGTCCATGAAACAGTTTTTCTTTCTTGACTGTCTTTGTCATAAGAGAAATAAAATAATCACATTTCTGTCCATTTCATTTTTACAGAGACCAAGCCTGTCATCTCTGTTTACTTTTCCTATTCTACATTTGATTGGATTTGACCTAATTAATCTTGTACCTTTAAAAGAATATTCTGTACTGGTCTAATTTGTTTTCTGTAAATGCAGATATTCCCATATTCCTGAAATATCAACTACTTTTCCAGGAACCTTTTTCCTATGTTGTTCATGAAACATGAATATTATATTCATATAAATATGACGTTACATTGGTTTCTAAAACTACTGTAGCAAATTAGCAAAAAAGTGGGTAATTAAAAACAACAGAAATTTACCCCTTCACACTTCTGGGGATTCAAAGGTCTAAAGTCAAGGTAGTGCCATTCTCTCTGAAGGCTCTTGGGAAGAATCTTCTCTTGTTGTCCTGTCTTCTGGTGGTTACTAGCAATACTTGGTATTCCGTGGTTCCCAGAAGTGTTATTCCAATCTTCATTCCATTGTCATATGGTGTCTTCTTTGAGAGTCTGTGTTCAAATTTCCCTCTTAAATGACACCTGTCATTAGATCTGGGCCCACCCTAATTCCCACCCCAATTCAGTCTGACCTAATCTTAAACTGCAAAGAATCTATATCCATGTAAGTTCTTCTTATCCTGAAGGTTGGGACTTGACCACATCCTTTTAGGATATGCAATTCAATCTACAATTATGAAATTATATTTTGATCCATGCAGGTAGATTGTGATATAGAAAATATTTATTAGCTGATAATGTTCACATGCAACACTATGATTAATGGAACAGTTTCCTAATTACAGTTTTCTTAACATCATTAAACTCTTTGAAAGAAAATATACACATAATTTTCAACTTTTATAACCTATGAGGACATGCCAATATGAATAGAGAACAACTAAATCATGTTCAGAGGTGGCACAATGTACATGTTATTTAGAATAATAAATTATATCTCTGCATGGGTGAATCATGCATATGATAAAAATTTGAAAAGCACAAAAAAGAAATTATCTCCCATCCCTCAGCATCCAGCTACTCAATATCCTTCCCTTAAGGCAAAGACCATAATCAGAAATACTCTTTGCATACATAAGCATCTATCTATCTATCTATCTATCTATCTATCTATCTATCTATCTATCTATCTATCATCTATCTATCTATCATCTATCTATCTATCTATCTCCCTATCCTGTGATTCATCTATTCAAAATTAAAACTCAAACGATAGCATATTATACACATTTTATATGTTTTTCTTTCACTTTGAACAATGGAAAGACTTTCCTTTTATCTCTCACCCCCCTCTAGGTACTACCTTATTTCTCTGGTCTCCTTTATCGCAAAACACATCATCCAGCCATCGCTCCCTTTGGTCCACTCTGGGTTCCCCCTCTACTCCCCTGGAGTTTCCCATGCCATCTGAAATCCCTGCTCCACTGTCACTACCACTCTGTCCCACCTTCCAACACATCACTTATCTCTATTAGACACTGTATTTTACATTTATCTGTTTTGTGGTTGCTTGTCTCTCAACTTGAGCATAAGTTCCACAGATAGTGATACAGATCGTCTGAGCAGCTGTTTTACTCCTAGCAGCAGCTCAATCATGAAAAATAGTATCTCATTGTCATTTTAGTTTATGCTGCTGTTGAGCTGAGTGAAGTTGACTCTTTTCAGATGTTTATGATTCATTTGTATTTTTGTTTTCAGGTATTATTATCATTTCTTCCAATTTTTCAATTAAATTTTAATTTTATTCTAACTGAATATAAAACTTTTTACGTATTAAGGAAATTTGGCCTTTTTCTCTGACATGCTCTTCAGCACTATGCAATAATTCCTCAGCCAGTCTAATTTAGATTTAAAGATATTTTGCTTCTTGTCAAGCTCTCTCATTTTCTATATTATAGAGATAGCCAGTCCTTCCATTCCAGAGTTTGTGAATTAGATGCAGGCATCCTGGTCCCCATGTTGAGGTGTATCTGCTATTTGCTCAATTCCTAGTAAGGATACTTGCTTGATTTCCATAGAAAAATATTAATCCTATCTTTTATCCTACATATTAAAAATCAAAACATAAATTTGCTGTCAGTTACCAACTCGGAATATCTATAAATCAGGTTCCTTGACAGAGAATATAACTCCACCTTGGCCATTCCTGTAGTCGCTCATCTTTCCCATTTTGGTTTTTTCACTAAGAATTTTGGAATATATTAGCAAATTCCATTTAGCAACTATTGGGAGATCTTTAAGTAAAAATATAACTGCAACTTTATTAATAGTCATAACCTTTTTAACTTCATATACATATACTACTTTAAAACATTTTAGAAAGAAATGGCATATAAGTCTTTGATGTATATGCTTAAAAAGAGAGAGAGAAGAGACTCTGATAAAAGAAAAGCAAAACTCTCTATGATGCTTTTCTTGTTAAGAAACTCTTACCTCCATATGGAATATTGTTGAAAAGTAAACTACAGCAAAAATTTCCAAAAAAGTAATAATCATTAATAGTTACTGTATATGCTTCCAGCTTTAACATGAATGGGTAACAGAAAAAGTTTTTATTTGCAGTTAAATTGTGTTAAACAGTATCTGCAGCTCAGAGTAGATTTAACTCCTGATTCACAATTTAAAGTATAACAAATATAGAATTTCTTTTGCTGTATCCTCCATATAACAAGAAATAGATTATTTATTTAATCTGCTAAATTATGAGAAATATGGGGCATATATACACAATATACTCCATGTAAATTAGAAGCATAGAGGAGTGCAGTCTTACAGGAATCCAAAAGGAGACTATAAACTTTAGCTCTCAAAAAAAGAAAAGTTTCTAAACTGTAATCTTTATTCCATATTTCTGATAGAATGAGGCCATTTTTTTTTTTTTTTTTTTGTACTGGGGATTGAAATCCAGAGGTGCTGTGCCACTGAGCTATAATCCAGTCTTTTTTATTTTTTGGAGAGGATCTCACTAAGTTGCTAAGGCAGGCCTCAAATTTGCGATCCTCCTGCCTCAGCCTTCCAAGTCACTGGGATTACAGGGATGTGCCACTGTGTCCAGCTTGCAATGAGATGCTTTGAGGGCAAAATCTTACAAAAGACATTGTATAAATTATAAAGCTTTATATTTTAACTGATACTTGAATACATTAGAAAAGGAAAAAATATCTTTTGCTTCTAAACTCCTTATATTAAACAACAAATATATAGCTTAATAATTACTCACAACCCTTAGACCACATCTACACTCCCATGTTCTTTGAAGTATTATTCACAATCCCCAAGAAATAGAAACTGCAGAAATATTCTTCAGCAGATGAATAGATGATACATAGGCACAAGGGAGAACCACTCAGCCATACGAAGGATGGAATCCTGTTATTCATGGCACCATGGATGGAACTGGAGATCATTAGGTTAAGTGCAATAAATGGGCACAGAAAGGCCACAGGATCTCACTTATATGGGGGATCTGAAAAAGTTAATCTGAGAGAAGTTGGGAGGAAGATGGTGAATACCAGAATCTGGGGAAGGAAGTGGGTAAGAGGGGTGGGGAACAGTTGGCCAATGGGTAGTAAGTCATAGTAGATAAAAGCAGGACATTCTTTGTGCCACTGAACAGTAGGGTGACTATAAATAATGATAATGTACTGCACAGTCCAGAAAGCTAGAAGGATGTTTCAATGTTTTCACCATAAAGAATGCTAAGTGCTTGAGGAGACAGAAATTTACCCTGATCTAAACATCACACGATCTGTCTATGTATGAAAACATCATATAGTACCCCATAAATATGCATGAGTTTTATATACTAATTTAAAAAATTTAAATAAAGAACTCAGGCTAAGTGAATACATTCTGTTAGAAGTCTGGTGGTGGCTACCCTGGGGAGGGAGTAGTGACTAAGAGGGTTCAAGTGAGGCCTCTGAGGTTCCAGTAGCATTCTGCTTCTTGACACAGGTTGGTTACATGGGAGTGATCATTTGGAAAATTTGTCAAGCTGTAGCTTGTCTGCCTTTGCATGTACATTATGCTTTGTTATTATATGGATTTTAAATGTCCCCCAAAAGTTCACATGCTGAATGCTTGATCCCAGTGCAGCAGCACTCAGAGGTAGGGGCTGTAGGAGGGTGATTGGATTATGAGAGCTCTGACCTCATGAATGGACTAATCCATCTATGACATCATAGTTTAGTGGAGTTTGAAGGGGGCTTTGTTATAAAAGCAAGCTTTTTCGTTCTTCCTGGTCACCATGAGGTGAGTAGCTTTGTTCTAAAACACTCCCCACCACAATGTTCTACCTCACCATAGACCCAGAAACAATAGAGTCAAGTGACCATGGATGGAAACTTCTGAAACCATGAGCCAAAATAAATATTTCCTCCTTTAATTTGACTTTCTCAGGTATTTTGTCACAGTGATGGAAAGCTAAGAATTCAATAAAAATTTTTGAAAGTGTAAAGAAAATAAATAAAATGCTTTATTTAGCAAAAAGTTACATAAGGTTGATATAATAAAAGTTGTGGTTGAGTTTTGGTGAAATTTGATAATGTCTGGCAAGATTTCATGAAAAGTAGAAGGGAAGTTGGGTGTGGGTGGCACATACCTGTAATTCCAGTGACTTGGGAGACTAAGACAGGAGGATCACATGTTCAAGTTCAAGGCCAGCCTGGGTAACTTAGTGAATCTCTGATACACTAAGTTTATTCTGTACACTATAATGAATGAGTGATTTCGATATTTCAATATTCTCAAGTTTATTGGACTAAACTTTTTAGATTTATAGAAAATATTTACTTAGCATTTAAAACACTTGGCCACCCATCCAGAATGTTCTTATAAGTCCATTCTGCCCCATCTAATTCTTTCCCATTTTTCAAGAATCTGGTCAAAATTCTCTCCCTTTTGGCACAAGACCTTGCATACTGTAGATGACCAATAAGTACATGTTATTCAATGTCAACAGTGGCAACAGGACTGAAAATGTACTACAAATATCCTATCAAATATATTCATTTACGTGAAAGACTAAATGTCTGAATCTAGTAATTTATGCTAAATTTAAGTCTGATAGAGGGGGGACATATAGATTTCCCCTAACTAAAAAGTTTCTATAATTCAATAAATATAGATATCTGAATAAACCATTATGGATAAACATATTTCAACTTAAAAGTTTACCTTACTGCAGGAGTCAAGTCCATCTTGGGTATAGTTGGCAGATTCAGCAAATAAAAATAAAAGGCCATTCTGTTAAATTGAATTTCAAATAAACAATGAATATGTTTTTAGCACAGTATGTTGTTCATCTGAGATTTATATTTCACTGGGTTCTGTGTATTTTGTCTGGCAGACCAAACTTGAGGTGTAGCTCTGTCCTGGTTCAGTTGAAGGCCAAAGTTGGATTTACTAATGGAGAAGTTAGTGGGCACACTGCCACTTTGTGGTGGCCAAGAGCAACGACATTACTGCTCTTGAGAGAGAAGAGGTGTGAGCCTGGTGGCTGGACGTTCATTTTCAATGTGCATAGCATATCAGTTAGCAGGAAAACACCAAGTGACCTTAAAGAAAGAAGTATGGAAATCACCATGCTTATCTTAGATAACATTAGTTTGGGTTGGCATGATGGCAAGATTATGTCCTTTCTGAAGATCGTATAGTTCAACATTCCTAGATAAGGTTTTGGAGAAATGAGTGCATGACGTGACCAGTGTATATTGCCAGAAACAATATGAGAACAATTCTCATGTGACTGACAGTAATTATAAAGAACTTTTTAAGGGCATGATGTTATGAACTGTCCAAATAATTTTGCATTTATTCAGCACTATCAAACCAATGCTTGCTTTTCATAATACCTTTAGGGTAGTCACTTTTGTCAGTAAAGAGAAAAAAGGATAAACTAATTTTATCCTTTTTGAGGGTTGTACATTTGGTCAATAAGAGAACTGGAGAGAGAGTAAAAATTCCCTAGCTTGCAACCCTGAAGACTTCCATTAAGCTAGAATCACTATTATTTTCTGAAATGAGCCTCTGTAAGGAACTTAAAATATTATTTCAGAAATACTAGACACATATGGAAGAGATACTATTGTGATAATTTAAGGCATCATAGTGGAAACTAAAGAAACCCCAAGTTAAAAATTCTCAGACATCTTCAGTTTTCAGAGCAGATTCTTTAGAAATTCTGTGCCTGTGTCCTTTTCTCTTTTGATGAAATAGTTTATTTTATAATTATATTTTCACATTTTTGGAAAAATTAGTATTCTTGAGAGATAGTATTATCTTTAATCCTCCCAGGAAAGCATTTGAAAGTTAATTGACAATAGGCGACCCCTTATTTACTAACACTATGAAAAGAATTTTAATTAAGCTTGAATTTATTATGACTACCCCAAACACTCAAACCTTGACAATAATCAAAAAAGACAAAGTAGAAGTTCAAATATGCATGAAACCATTGCTTCTATTCATATTAGAAACTATTCTAGGTATAGTCCATGTTGGAGTAGTCGAAGTTGCTTTTATCCTGAGGCTGTTAACTTTAAAAAAAATCATGTTAATCTTTAAAAAGATTCATGCTCTTATTAATTGTCAAGCAGAGGCACTGGGTGGTTTTCCAGAAACCACAGTTGATTATAATACTTTATTGAGAGTGTTTTAGCTTAATCTTGATGGAAGATTACCCAATAAATCAAAATTTCAGGAGTTTGTCTACAGACAGTAGACAATTTAAAAATATGTATATGTCACATTACTTAGGTTAGCAATCTGCCAAAAATGCCATGTAATCCTTTGACAGAACAATGAGCAACGTTGTTCTGACCTTAACCACCTACTGGCAGAGTCATTGACCTTACTCAAGAGCTGGGTGTGAAAAGAAATAATACAAGGTAGGGTTGGAAATGATTGTGAACACAATCTGCTACATGAATGTAAGTTCTTTGGGCATAGCTGTGTGATTGTATATGAAAAGATGATCACAATGAAATCAGAAAAAGATCAATGCTATGCAGAATCCTAAAATCCAGGTTTGGATAACAAAGTAAATTGGAAGTGGTATTGGGACCTGTTTGCATTTCAGGAGTGACTGATGGTAATCTCAGAACTTTTTTCTTCTACCCATGGGAACATTCCTGTGTCTAGGGCTAAAGCTTTCCCTAGGCTTTTGTATATGAATTCCAGCATGTGCTCCTACTTTTCTGCTACTTGTTTTCTCACTGTTCTTTCTCTTGCATCACCCTTCAGCAATGCTCCCCTTGCCTCTTTGGTGAGTCTGAAGAATATCCAGTTCTATTCTAACTGCTTCCTTCCATTCTTAATTCAAATGAGGTCAGGAAAATAATTTGTATAGAATTTTTCTGGGAATTCATAAACCAAATGACTGTAATTATTGTATTTCTGACAGCAAAGAAAACTCAAAGTATATGAACAATGTTAATCAGTAACCACTCAAGTCACCTTTGAATCAGATTTCATTTTGTAAAGTTGCAGTCCTGGAAAATAATACACCTACTCAATTGAAAATATTTAAATTCGGTTCTAGATAAGGAATAATTCAATAAAAGAAGTTCAAGGTAAGAATATTCACCTGATATGTATATTTCTGAGCTTATAACAATCAAACATAAAAGTTCTGAAACTCCTGGAAATTAGAATATTACTTTGATTACCAGTTCTATTTTGATAGCATGTGAATGATTATATTTTTGAGAAAAGCGAGCACTTGAAAACAATACCATCATCTGAAAACCTGCCTTTCCTTGATAAACTCATATGAGTTACTAGTCGCTAATATGAACAGTCTGTAGAAAGTTACCTTCAGAACTGAAATGATTAAAAAACCATGGTAAAGAGATTCATAGTTTCATGCCCTGAAATGCTGGCAATGTTCCTGGATCTATGTAGGACCTTCAGAATTATTAATAATGTTTAAAAAGTGGTTCTGGATCAAAAAAAAAAAAAATCAACTTCTACCCAGAAATACAAAACAGATCTTTCTTCTGTTCATCTTGCTTTTCATATCGTTTCATCTGTTTCCAATTTTTAAAGTAAAAACCTCTTTGTTAGTGGAATCATCTTTCTCACCTGTTCTGGCACTTGAAGTCAACATTTTCTTAACTCTAGTTATAGGTACTGAGACCATCTTGTAATGTTTTAAGGGTCCCCAGTCACAAATGCAGATCTGAGAAAGGTAAGAATTAGACAACCCGGGAAAGGCACTGTAGAAAAATTTCCACTCTTCTCTAAGATAAAGCTACAGGAAGTTTTCCTGGACTTCCTATCCTTCCAGAATGCCCACCTTCTCTCCCTCATTGTTCTCTGGGCTCTCCACAGTTACTGTCCCACTACTACGCTATGATCTCCTGGAGTATGTTGTTCTGGTCCTTATTTGAAACTGTAAGTTATAGAACACTGACATGGTATAGAAGAATTGTCAATGTTTATTGAATAAGCTGTGATGTTCATTGAGAGGATGCATGAATGAAAACATCTCAAAAGTACTTCGGATCTCTTCATACACTTAGTATAGTTGGCAACCTAAGTCAGTCTTCAACTAATTTTTGAGTGGTCTCCAGTTAAATATGCAAATCTGAGTGAATTAGAGAGACTTAAAAATATTATGACTCGGGTTCAGATTACTTTTCAAGGAACTATGTAGTCATACTTTTTAAATTCTCACACAGAGAAACTCGTTTTGTTGTCTTTCTCATTTACACAGTTTTTCTGGGACTTTGGGGGAGTGTGAGGTTATCATTCAATATTCTTGGTGGCAAGAGACAGAAACAAACTTAATTGGAGCAAACTTTTTGCTCACAAAACACTGATGAAAGAGTTGGCCTGTGCCTCAACTAAAATCAGAGCGTTCTCTCTCTTTCTCTCTTTCTTTCTCTCTCTCTCTCTCTCTTTCTCTGCATTTTCTACTTGGCTTCATACTCTTTTTCTGCAGGTACAGTTTCTTCATTTCTTTGCTCATCTTATGGAGATCATGATTATATGGCAGCATTAATCTCATTCCAAGATCTTCATCCCCAGAGATAGGAAATATCCTTATTCAGAAGTCCTAGATACAAAATTCCAGAAAGCTTGGATTCTGTGTCTTCTCCTGAGCCTATCTTTCAGGACACAGGGAAGGTTGTTCCCTCCTGGGTTACAACCCCATGCCCCTACCAAATATCAGGGGCAAGATATATTGATAGGGGAAAAATGATTCATATGCTGAAGAGGAAAAGACAATGGTTAATACAGGGAAATTGGTCATATTTTTTTTTTACTTTATTTGGTTGTAAAAGACCTATCAATACAAACCACACTGAAAAGAATTTTTTCAGTTCTCAGCCAAAATGTCTAGTAGAAGGCAGTAGAAGCCATCCATGGTGGTAGAGATGGTACTCAATGCAGAGTAGCTTAAAAGGAAAGAAAAGAGCATGCAGAACAAACGCTCTTGGAAAAGTCAAAACTTGAGTCACAGAGAAAGGAAACAGGGATTCCTTCTGACCAAGGATTCTCATTTGCAGATGGTAGTGATGGTAGTCCAAGTACTTCTTACCAAAACTTTAGTTACTAAGGCTATATTATAAAGAACATGGACTGCTCAAAATATTGCTCATCATAAGGTACCAAATAATTGATTGCTGTACCTCGTATTCTGAACTTAACTTAGTTTGTGAAATAATGACATTTACAATATAGAGAGGGTAAAAGTAAGTCACTAGCAAAAATGCTCTTAAGACTTTTCTGAACTGATTTTTGTCACATTGACAATAAACCATAGGACTAAGCTAGTTATAAGAAAAAAATAGATCAATACAGTTTGTATTTAAGTATTTTGAAATGAATTTCACTAAATTTTTACTTTTCCCAAGTTTAATGTTCTTTAAGAATAATACACAGTTTTAAAAATTTTTTTAGACTCTTAGCCAGAATTGTACACTATTTTGCAGAACTGGCAGAATGGAGTGTACTAAGACTTTTCTGCTTATTTTTAGCATTTACTGGAATAGTTTCTTCACATTTAAAAGACCAGCTTTACTGTAACTATCACACTGTGAAATCTTCTACTAAATCTTCCTACTTAACAGATTTCCTTAGTATTCCATTAGTAAGAGTGATAAGATCAGAACATAATTACATTCATTTTGAATTCTTTGCACACAAGTCTTTACTGGTAAATGGATAAGCATTTAAAGCCATTTATTGTCTATGAAAAAATGGTTGTTTTAAGAAATTAATGTCCTATGCAGTTCTTTTATTACATTTAGGAATCTACTTGAACATACAATCTGTTCATGTTATCAAAATATAGTCATTAGAATGATTGATACCTTTCAATATCTCATTTACTTTTTCTTCTTACAATATTCAAAAGAGTAAGCATACATAAACTAGGTGTTAACCTTAAATATTTATGTTCATGGTTCTTAAGGAGATAGTGCCTTAATTTATATAAAGTTCTGTAATAACAGAAAACCAAGGCACTTTTAAATGACATTTTATGTAAAAAAAGACATTGGACTTTAGGCAATTAGCTTTCCCTGCAACTCTGATACCTACAGGTTGAACTTTTCTCTATAGACAGGTCTTGTTCATTCATTGCTTCATTCGGTAACTGTATCTTTTTACTAATAATTTCACAGAATACATTATTCAAATCCCAAGGGCAATTCAATCTACGGTCTGTAATTTTGTTCTAAAACCTCAATGCCATTGATTAAGTCGTGATATTGATACATTAACAATGAGTTTTTCATTTGCAAGTGTGAGAAATGGCCAGATATCAGGGCTGGGCCATGTTTAACCAATTTGGACAATAGGATGGTTTTGATTTAGTTCACTTTCATGTTACGGAAAGAAAACAGAATATGTTTTCTTTGTATAGTGATTGACTTGATTCAAAGCAGTTTCATATCCATTAATTCATCATGATCCCACAACAAACGTGTGACACATACAGGGGAAATGTTATAGAGCCTCCTTTTGTCAGCGCACTCAGAGAGGTTGAATGTCATGGAGTGTGTAGATGGGAACGCTGGGCCTGCAGATAGGCTGTCTCTGCCAAAACCTGTTAGGTCACAACATCAGGGAAAAGACGTTTAGATCCAATATCACATCATCTTGTTTTCTTGTAGTTCTTAGTCCTTACTTTCTTACTCCTTACCCAAAGGAGTAAGGTAAACTAGGAAAATGGTTCAAATGACCATTTCCTTATTTACTCCAATTCCAAGGTGATATAGCTAGTCTAAATACAGCACTGTTTAAAGGAAAGATTTCTATGAATTCTAATGAAGCTCTTAAAGACTACTGTCCTTGGGTCATTTGTTCTTTTTGTTTATTTGAATTGAAACATCTATAGACTGTCCCAGTAAAATAAGCAGTTTTCTCTTGAAAACTACGTCACTGATTAACTATAAAGATAGAATTACTTCTGAGGTTAAAGCCAACCTTGGGACTTGGTGGTTCACTGCTACTACTTCTTCTAAAATTCTAGTAGTTCATGTTTGTGAAATTTCCTTTACTTGAACAGTCACTTGGTATAGAAAATAAGCTACACTAATCAAATTATTGAAGCATCCCTTGATTTCTCTATTTGGGCAATCTGGAAATCAGGTCAGTTAGTTTATTCGGGACTCCAGCATTGTGAATGGCAGAGGACCTAAGGAATTGAAGCAAAAGACAAAATGAAAAAGCCACATCAAATTAACAACCAAAACAAATAATAACATGGGTCATTCTGAATTTCTCTACACTCAATGCATTTTATTTCCAGGCTTGAATTTTATTTTTTTCATACTAGTAAGAAATATTGAGTTTGAATGTGCTTTGTGTGTGTGCATGTGTGTGTACGTATGTGTATTTATTGTAAAGCAACTCCATGTAGTAATTACTAATAAGCAGCAGAATGTTAGGACTGGAGTCACCTGCTCCACATCTAGTGGCAAGTATTTTTGTGCCACAAATCCTTTTGTGGGGAAGATAATATCAGCAAGCCACTTAATAAAATACATGCCAGCCCCAGGCCCAACACAGTTTGCAGATTGTGAGAAAGTGGAGCAGCATTCTACCTAAAAAAAATGAAAAGACTCCTTAATATACAAAAAATCAAGTATTTTCCCCTCACATCACAAATGAAATCTAATCTAACTTCAAGTGTGCTTTAGAAAGAGGTTTCCTTTAACAACTATCATCCTGTTCTCTTTTGAAATGCATTGAAATCATTTCTAAATATTTATTATATATCAAATATACTCCTTCCTATGCCATCTATGCCAAAAGGCTATGGTTTGATCATTTTATTTTTTCTGAACATTCTACAAAGCATATTATATATCTGAACCACCATAAAATGTCATTCTTGCTACTTTGCCAATTCCAAAATGCTCTGTTGAATAGTTTATCATTGGTGTTCTCCATTTCCTTTCTTCATCTTCTTTGAGAACCAGCCAAGCAAACACTAGCTAAATTTATTTGCATTTGTTAATGCATCTTAGCCTGAACATTTCTTACTGAAGGAAAATCACAGGGCCAGAAAGAACAAAACCCAATTTTTGGCTGAGGTTGCTATAGCATGGGGTAATATTAGATGAAAAATAGAGACTTAGGGAATGTAAACTCTAGTTTATTTTGTTCTTGATTTTCTTCCTATTAAGGTACATTCTGTTAGATAGTTTTCCTCCCACTTACTAAATAGCTAAGCCCTGACATCATAAAGGAAACTGCAATTCACATCCCGAAAGCTAATGTCACCCAAAGATAGCTCGCTATTTTATATAATATGGAAAGTGAATTGGGTTGACAGATAAGTAAAACAATCCGTTTTATTTTTAACTGCTTTTGATGTGTTCCAGACTTTGAATATTCAGACAGACGAATAATGGAAAAGCCAGTTTTTCCTCTTAAATCACACCTCCCCAAATTACTATTCCTCTACCCTCATCCCTGACCTTTTCTTCTTTTTCTTTTCTTTCTTTTTTTTTTTTTTTTTTTTTTTTTTTTTTTTTTTTAAGACAAAATCGATGAATCCAATTCTATTCTTACCAAGAGAATTGTTCTGAGCTCAGTTTCATGAGGTCTCAGGTCAGTGACATTCTTTCTAGAAGAGTACTGCCAGATATGTGTCTAAGTAATAAGTCTTCTATTGTTGGGAAAGTTGGTACCAAGTAAACTCAGGGCTAGAGTCAAATACTGAAGTGCAATGTCGCTTGTCATTGGCTTTCCATCTGAGAGCAGTTGTGCTGAGGCCCCACAGTAGGACAGCATTTCTGGCACAAGCCTGCAGTGGTAAATCAAGATTAGACTTAGCTCATACTTTGCAGCTTGCTTTATCACACTTTAAACCCATATGACTCCTGAACCATAATCCTAGCCAGGATTTCCCTATAACACCGTTATTCAAAGCAAATTGCATAAATAGTATTTTTTTCCTCCAGTGAATCTGTTTACAGGGACAAAAGAAGCAGTGGTCCACAATAGTCATTACTGCCTGTCTATTTACATTAGATATTTTAGGGTAGGCATACTAGTAGTGGATTTTCTGTTTCCTCCTGCTGAAACTGTCCTGCCTTCTTCCTCATTCCTGAAGGATATTATCTCCTGATTCAGAGTTCTCAGTGGACAGTGCTTTTCTTTGATATTTGCAAGATGTGCTACCTCCTTTTGGTGTCCATGGTTTCAGATAATAAATCCGTTGTGCTTCAAATTATTATGCCAGATGTTTTTAAGACTTTTACCTTTCATGAATTTAATTATGATGCATCTTCGCAAAGGTTTCTCTCAGTTTATCCTGTTAGGGATTTGCAAAGCTTCTTGCATGTGTAGGTTTATGTCTTTCACCAAATTTAGGGATTTTTCAGTCATCATTTCTTCAAATGCTTTTCAATTTCATTCTTTCCTTCTTTTTCTTCTGGGACTCTGACAGTATGTGTTAGATCTTTTGTTATTGTATCACATTCTGTTCATTTTTTTTTTTTTTTGTCTTTTTTTAAACAGTTTTTCAGAGCGGGCAAATTCTGTATGTCTGTCGTCAAGTTCATTGTTTCTCTCCTCTGTCTTCTCTGTGATTAAGCCCGTAAGACCATTTGGTAAATTTTTTTTGTATTTATATTTTAAATCTCTATAATTTACATTTTATTCTTTTTGTGTGACTCCTATTTCTCTTCTGATATTTAAAAAATTTTTAAATTTTTGAGAGAATTCGTAATTGCTTAATAAAATATTTTTAATATGACCACCTTAAAATCCTTGTCACCTAAATCCCAATACTTGATTCATCTTAGTGTTAGTGTCTGTTGATTATCTTTGTTCATTCAAACTGGGATTTCCATGTGATTTGTGCATTATATTTTGGAAAGTTAGGGTATGGTATTTTTTAGGTAGATGCCTGTTGATGTGTTATGTGGATATGTATGTTTGGCTTCACCCCTTTATTGCTAGACTTGGGATAGAAGATCAGCTCATCACTGACCCCAATGACACCAAGTGGGAAGTTAGACGGAGTGCTAGATTGCCCTGCCTCCCACTACCTTGTTCTGCTTCACAGGGTGGGAAGAAGTGGAGTGTTGACTAAATCAGACTAATATTGCATCTTCTTTTGTAGTTGTTGCTGCTGAGGATAATAGGTCTTCCTCCTGGGTCTGCTGACACCAGGATTGTTGATTAGCTTTTAGTTATACTACTTGTTTTTGTGGTATGATGTTGGGTGGAGATGGAAGCTCAGTTCACTGCTTAGAAACACTGGCACTGCCCAGTTGGAGAAACAGTGTGATAACAGGAATGTGGAAGATCATTTCCTTGCTCAGTCCCACTGTAACCATGGGGATTGAGATGGGGGTGTTTCCGTTAATGTTTGGCTATACCAAGGCAAAATGTGTTGTGTTCACAAGACACTTTTTCTCCATACTTGGTTGGGGGTGGAGGATAAGATGTTCTTGAAATTTTTTGTTTTTATTTATGTTTTGTTTCCTGTTCCTCTTGGCTATCTAGAATTAAATCTTTCTACTATGGCCAATTGGGATATATAGTAGGTAATAAAGCCAGATAACTCACCAGTGTGCTGTTCCTCAAGTCCTGAGGTGCCTAGTCAGTCTTTTTTCATTTTGCTTCTCAGTATCTTTATACTATCTATTTTGGTATGCCCACTTTCCTCAAAAAATTTTAAGAGAGACTCTGATAGGAATGAAGCTATACTCTCTGAAGTCCTATTATAGTTTTTTTTTTTTCCCCTCTCTCTCTCTTCTACATGTACATCTATAAATATATATATGCATATGTATCCCAATTAAATAAATTTGATGCTATGAAACCTTCATGCATGTACCATAATTTTAGATAAACTTCCTTATGCATGTTTCTGAAACATATGAATCAAAATTTGCATCCAGACATTATTTTTCTTCTTTGTAAAATTATGGGTTCATGAACTATTCAAACCTGAAAATCTCCTATCTTTTCCAGCCCTGTTTTTATTTCATAAATGTGTTTTTGCTGTAAATGAGATCATAGTGAAAGAAATATTTTTTGGTAAATCCTTACTCTAATTTCCAAATTATTTTATAATAAGAACAGAATTTTCAGGCACCCCAGGGACCTGAAGCAAGGGCAATTCATCCTGGTACATCAGAAAGATTGAGGTGAAGAAGACAGAATAAATCCTAGGAAGTTGAATTGGAATTGGAAGTATTGGTGTGAATTCATGATTTTTAATAAATATAGATACAGAAATAAATATCCATGTAAGTAAAGCTGTGAGCATGTGTTGTATATTTTTTGTCTTATCCTCTGAGAGATTCTAGAAAGGAATGACACCTCAGTAGCAATGAGCACCCTGAGAACCTAGATCTTGATTTCTAAGTATCATTTCCCACTAATAGGAATCAGGGTTCCTTAGAGAAATGGTAGACTCCTGGAATAGAGAAGGGAGAGTATGCAAGAACCTTGAACATCTTTTGGTTTAAGAATAGGAATTACTTAAAGAATGGTGTGTAACTGGCAAGAATTTAGGATAAAATTGCTTTTCTTAGACAAATCTAGAAGACTTTTAACATGAAAAATGATATTAGTGTATTATAGCCCCTTGTGAAAAAATAGGAATCTATAAGTGATGTTGAGTTGAATGAATGAATGAACAAATAGAGGAAAAAAGAAATCTCTATTTTAGATTACCTGGTCAATTAATAAGAAATGATGGAATTTAAAATTGACTATTTGGCAGTAAGTCAGACAAAGATCATTAAAAAATACTAAAACCAGACAGTGAATGTTCGATGAGGAATAGGATAATTTAAAAGTTACAAAGTACCTTTTTTAAAGTACTTAACAAGATATTTAAAATACAAAGTTCTTATTATTAATGATTCTAAACTTGGAGAAGTCTGGCAGACAGTTGGCTAACCAAGTGGTGAAATTGACATTGTGTGCTCTGTGATGTGAGATAGTACGCTGAGGAGAACAGAGCATCCTCTGTGGTCTCTTGCCCAAAATGGAGTCTGAATCTAGGAAACATCAAGCAAATCCCAAATGAAAATAAAAAATGTTCTTCAGAGTCATTGGTGTGTATACCTTAAAAGATGTTAAGATCATGAAATACCAGGAAAAAATAAAATCCCAAAGGATTGTTCCAATTTAGGAAACTAAAGTGATATGAAAACTGAACAATTAAATCTTAAACCACAACAGAAAGAGTTTATAAATAATCTTGAGGAAAGCGTCTGAATGGGGAAGGGGTCTATAAATTGGTTGATATTTTTGTATTGGTATCAATTGCTCCTGTTTATTATTATACTGTAACTCCATGCTTCATGTATGTGTGTACTAAATATACACTGAAATACTTAGAAGTCATGGGTAACATTATGTCTGCAACTTTTGAATGGTTCAGATATATGTTTGTGCATACATGGTATGTGCACATACATACTTATGGGGAGAAAGAGGAGAAAAGAGAGAGAATATGAGGGTCAGGGTATGTTAGTCAGCTTGCTGTTACTCTAACAAATAACTGAAGTAATTAGCTTAAAGAGAGGAAGAGTTTATTTTGGTTCATGGTTTTAGAGGTTTTGGTGCATGGTTGATTGCTGGAAGTATGCAATGGAGCAAAGCTGCTCACTTCATGGTGGCCCTGAAGAAAAGACAGAAAAAGTAGAAGGGACTGGATCATGTTCCCAATAGCCTAACTTCTTCCCACTAGGCCAATATTCCTCCATGTTCTACCACCTCCCAATAGAGTCATAGACTTTAACTTACAGGCCTTTGGAGCACATTCAAGATCCAAACTGTGGAGGGGAGAAAGAAAGAGGAGAGGTGAAGTTGGAAAATGCTAGCAACTGGTATGTCCACATAAAGAACATATATAAGAAAGAAGGACTTCAGTTCAGGTTCTCTCTTGGTTTCCAGTATTGCTGTTTCAGTTTTGATCCTTTGGTGGTTGAATTTAAAGATGACTAAAATTGGATAGTAAGGAATACTTGTATTTGCTAATATCATACAATTTCACTAATAGTGATTTCACAAAGTTTGGGTAAAGAGAATTTCGGTTTACATTCCTTCGTGAAAATTAATGGTAGAAATCATTTAAAATCATTATTGTGATTGGCTCTGAGTACATGAACCCCCATGAATTTGGCAGAGCCATGCAACTTTCTTTGATTCATGAAATGTGAGCAGAAGTATCATGTTGCTCTTTCAGGTGAAAGTTTTAAGAACAAGCTCATGAGTCATTATTTTCATTTCTCACTGAAGTGATCAAGGAAGCATGTCCCACGTTGAAATGAAACCTTCCCCACCCTGGGACCCTGAGTAAACCTAATTTGGAACTTAGCTGACCAACAACTGACATTTAAGTGAATGACAAATTAACTTTGTTTCCTTAAACCATTTATATTTTGGCAGTTGCTTGTTAAGGCAGCAAAATCAAGCTGGTTACCATCACTAACCTTAACTGATCTTCACCATGGTTTATTTTTTTAAGCACACCAGGTAGTGTGCTTAAAGTTTGAATGGATTACCTCATTTAATATCATCTGTCAGGTCAGTTTTATTGTCCCCATTTTACACATGAAGAAAGTGAATCTCAGATAGGTTAAGTAACCTGCCTCAGGTCAGAGAGCAAAGCAATGACAGAACAAGGAAAGATGTCTACATCCCCAGAATCACATGAGGAACAGTGAAACCAATTATTTTAAGTACTTTAAACACATCCCTTTGAATATATAGAATGATAATAAGAAATATACCTCATCTAGTTATTAAGCTAATCCAAAAGAGCTTTTCTTGGCTCTTGGAATTGTGGTCACATGGTGGGGAACGCCCATTGGGACAGTGGAGTCAGAGGTTTCCAGAGAGAAAAATCTCACCTTTGAGTTTTGTGTTCCCCAACTTTGCATTGCTGCGACCAAAACACCTGACAAGAACAATGTAGAGGAGGAAAAGTTTATTTTGGCTCCTGGGTTTCAGAGGTTTAGTCTGTGGTTGGTTGAGTCTATTGCACTGGACACAAGATGAGGCAGAACATCATGATGGAAGTGTGTGGAGGAGGAAAGCAGTTCAGAAGTTTTGGGGGACACCTCAGATCCAAACCATAACAAGTTTCTTCTATGTGACTTTGGAAAAAGTATTAACTTCTTTTAACCTCTTCTTCCTCAAATACAAATTGCAGCATAAAATACCCACTACAATGCACTCCTCCAAGATGTCAATTAATTACATGTGTGAAGTACTGATAGGTTAGTTCTCTTTCTGGCAATGTGATAATTTGTTTAGAAACATTCCACTATACAAATGGTTCACAAATTCACAAATTTCCCAGTTACTTCAAATGAAGTGAAAGGACCTCAAAATTTGGAAAAGAAAAACTTTTTTCTTAAACAAAGTTTCTTGTAAAACTTCATGCTTAAAAAAGATGGCAGGATAAGAAATACAGTGCCTTGTCAAGTATGGAGTAGAAATGCAGGTTTTAAAATTCCAGTCATATAATTTCCTAAATTGTCTGGTTTGAAAATTTGGGCCATGCAGATTGCCTCTGCCATGCACACATGAGTAGTTCTCCATTCTCGGGGAGGGTGGTCTTTTCCAGGAACTTTTATTTGCAAACTATTACAGGAAAATCTATTCTCTGGCCAGTCCTCTGGTTCCCTATTTCCATTTGAGCATGTTTGTCAGTCAATAAATTCCTGCCTTCTGCGTGTCTCCCAATAGATCTGGTGTTCTCCATTAAACAATGAAATACCCAGGCGTTTTCCACTTTCTCCACTTCAGCTGAAACTCGTTTGGCAAAGCATGAACATACTTCAGCCTGCCCTTTACAGCTTAATGGGGAAAAGCCATTGCATGCCAATGTGAATTTCCTCACTGTTATGTTATGCTGACTGACACCAATGGGTGCTTTCTTCTTAAATAAGATGGAAATTTTCTGATATTGCCAGACAATTACTTGATAGTACTTGGCTTTTTGTTTATACACTTACCAACCATCCCACCGGAGGCTCCCCAAAAGGAGTAGTGTTGGCCAAACTAAAAGAGCCCTTGGAATTCCAATAACATAGCCTGCTTACTTTTCCCCTTTAGTGTTTATTTTCAGTCTATAGTTTGATTAGATTAAATTTCCTTTATTTAGACTTCAGCAAGAACAACTGACACAAAGAAAGGTAGGGTAGTTGAAGCTTAATTTGAAGAGACAGTCAAGTAAATCACTGACATAAAAATAGCAGATCACATACACAGGCTTATTTCCCCCATGAGCCAAATGGCCCTAGTGAGAGCCTTTCCTAATTCCCAAACCAGGACAATATGTGTCCACAGGTCAACCATCACAATGGAATTCAGCGGAAACATGGCGCCCTGGATGTCTGCTTGGCACACCATGCTTTCTTGGTAAAGTTTAGGCTTGGCAGCATGTGTGATGGGAGCTTCCACTCAGCTTGACCCTTGCATAGTTCTATGAAGTACTCTGAGCACATGACTCTGTACCTTTTAAAAAAGAACAAGCGGAAATGCAAAATGATGTGGTATGATAAGAGCTATTTTCAAGATTCACTTGATGCATTATTTAAAACTGCTCAGTGTTTATTCAATAATCTTCCAAAGCAAAGTTATTTTTATGTTTCAAGAGAAACTCAGTGAAAGAGGGAGGTTTTCACATCATCTAAGGTATGATTAATTCTGTTGCTAGGATAATACCTTACTGCCATCCCTTTTTCTATTCCTACTGCTTTTACTTTCATTTAGTCACTTAGTTGCTCTGTATTTAATCACCACCTGGACTAGTATGGTAACATTTTAATAGTCTCCTTACTCACATTCACTCAAACACTGCAGTTAGTTTAGTGTTCCTAAGGAGCAGCTTGAATGTCATGTACTCACGTACTCAAACACATTAATGATTTCCCACAACCACCACAGGAATAGCCATACCCCATGACCCAGTGTTCAACTCCTTCCCCAGCCTTATCCCAACCATCCTGCAGAAACTGCCATTCTTCTCCTCAGGGGCAGACAAGCCAACACACGTCCACCACATGCACTTACCCATCCTGGCCTGTGCCATTGCTTTCTGCATTCCACAGCAACTGTGTCCCTCTATATTTTATGCTTAGATTGCACATTTTTTATCATTCACTTCAATTATACCTCCCATGAGAAATATCTCTTTATACTCAGGGTTTTGAAAACAACTTCCCCTCCTATAATATTTATCAAGATTAAAGACTTTTTAATACATGTCTAAATTATGGATGTTGTTTGAACTCTTTTTGTAGAATTTTATTTATAATTTTAACAATCTGTTATAAAATATAGATATGGGTTTTATATAAAATATCATTATTGAGGTTCATTGCATGGGTTTAAAAAAATTAGTCTTTTGAATAACCTCCCTCCAGACCAAACATGGCTAACTCTTCTTTCTAATTATATGATTCTATTTTAAAGTAAGTTTTTTTTTACCAATAACTTGCATGTATAAATTATTAGCTGATGAATTCATAACTACATAAAAAATGTGTATCGTTTCCCCAGACATTTAATCTTTCAATTTTACATAAATATCTTCTCCTTTACTAGTGTCTTAACTCCTTGAGGTATGAATATATGTTGATTCATCCATCATTTCCTAAAATTCTGGATACATGTTTCACAAATTATGAGCAAATCAGTCCATCAGTCTTGCGAGTCATTGATATCACCTGTCCTATTACTAGATCCACATTTGAAGTCTGAGTAAAGTTTAGGTACTTACATCAAGTAAGATAAAACTTGTGCTAACAAAAATACTTAGGATGATTAAAAGAAGTATAAATTGGACTGGTAAGTAATTTAGAAAATCCAATTTGACTTCCACAATTTTAAGAAAAAGTAAGCATGGCACTTCAACTTTCCCTATAAAAGTGGTATCTAGAAAAATAATCAAACTAGGGGGCTCTAGTTTTACAAGCCTCATTTTCAGTGAATTCAGCCAGACTTTTAAAAGCTATTGTGTTAGTCAGTTTTGCAACACTGTGATCAAAATATCTGAGGAGAACTACTTAGAGGAAAGCAAGTTTATTTTGGTTCATGGTTCCAGAGATTTAGTCCATGCTCTGCTGGTTCCATTGATCTGGGCTTAAGGTGATGCACAATATCATGGCTGAAGGGCAGCAGCAGAGGAAAGCTGCTCAGTTCATGGTGAGGTCAGAAAGCAGAGACAGAAGAGGGGAGGTACTGCAGGGAAGATACTCCTTTCCAGGGCAGGCCCCCTGTGACCACCTCCTCCAACCACTCCACACTTACCACCCAGTCAGTCGGTTCAAACTAGAATGGACCCATGTTACAGCTCCCACAGTCCAATTATTACATTTCCAAAGATTCCTGCATGGACACAGGAGTTTTGGGGAGAACCTCATATGCAAACCATAATAGTCACTTATCTGTGTCCTAGACTGTAGTGTGACTATGTGGAGAAGATCCCAATATATATATATATATATATACTTGGAGTGGTATTAATATTTTTGATACTTCTGAGAGTAGACTATCTGACTTAGTTATTCACCCCCCCCCCCATGAGAAGAGTTTTAAACTCTGATGTGACACATTCTACAATTGCTGTTGGGGTTAATGAGAAATATTATGGTCCAAATTTTGATTGTCAGTGGAAGTGAGGGACTGACATGCCTCAATGATTCTTTCTGACAAATTTTAGCCGTTGCTTGTAATTTTCTTTTCCCACTCTCATTGCTTTGTCATTGCCACCAAGCTACTGAACAAACAGACTTGCCTGCACAATAAAAAGAGAGAAATGTTACATGGTTTGTTGCACCTGTCTGCAAGATCTGGAATACCTTCTACAGAGGTGCTATGGGATGGTACATAGACCAGATGGAGGAGCTCACTGTATGTGGGCAAAACAATCAAATTTATTTTTAATCCCCAAGAAAGAACTGCCAATCATGAACATAAGGCAACATTTGATCTCAAAGGCATTTCCCAATAGGACAGGTTGAAAAACAAAAGATTATCAGCAAAGCAGTTTGAGAAAAGCTGAGGCAAACAGGCAAGAAGCACAGGCTACTCACCTGCCTGTCTTATAAAAGCTGGTTGTCTTTGTCTTCTGGAGGTAGATTAAGAGGTAAGATTGCCTAAATTTTTGTCTTACTCACTCTTACTCTTCTGCTTTACTGACCAGGTTGAGAAAAAGAAGAAAGAATAAAGAAGGAAGGGATCAGGAAGTTATTGTTTTCAATTTGAGAACATGAAATGAATAGTATGAACCAGAAATCACTGACCTCAGATTTCACAGTTTAATGAAGAGGCAAAAGGGAACACAGTCGGGGGCTGTAGCTCAGTGGTGGAGCACTTGCCAGCATGTGCAAGGCCCTGGGTTCCATCTCCAGTACCTCAAAACAACAATGGCAACAAAACTGAACAGAACTGGGAGCTTGCTTCAAGAGTTTCCCTTGTGGGGTCAAAATAAAGAAGCTGGCAGGGCCATTTTAAATTTTCTGAGAGAGCCTGTAGTCCCAGCTACTTGGGGGTGCTGAGATAGGTTAATAACTTGAGCCAGTAGTTTGAGAGCATCTGTGCAATATAGAGGCCCTGACTCAAAAACAAAGAAAAAAAAAATCTGAGAATACTTCCTGTTAACTTATGTTAAAATCTATCTAGTGCTGCCAGTTTGGGTAAAAAGGAAATTGTCCAGAATTTCTGCAGCTTTACCCATCAATGTTTTGGACCTATTCACTGTTTCCCCCACTCTGCATGTTATATGGTCGGTATCTCTAATAGCCTAGAATCCTGGGATATCTCTGGAGGCCAAGCATGTTGGGATGTGGCAGGGGCTTGCTTTGCCCATTTCCACTGGCAGGGGACTGAACTTTCTTTACCCACCTGGGCTGGATCCCAGTGGCCACTGATAATGGTGGTCCACACTGCCCAGCCACCACTCTCACTTGACCGCTCAGGTGCTTTGCTCCTGTACTCTCTGGTTTTCTCTCTGACTGAGGGATAAACTCAAAACTCCAAAATATCTATTAATTTCCAGTTGTAAAACTGATTTCTTAATTTCTGATGGTGGGCCAAAATATGCACTTTGAGTGAGGTCTGAGTTGGAGAAAAAATTGGAGAGAACATGGATAAAAATGTTTATGATAAGTCTCTTTCTCACTCACTCTCTTCCTAAATAATTTACCATAAAATATCAGCTATGGGCCTCGTTAAGTACACAGCTGGGACAAACCCAAGGACCTTTTATTTTCCTTCCAATGAGATAGTCTATGTTGCGATACTGAACAAAGCATATTTTTGGTATTCAAAGGTAATGTATCTCCCTGGTTGAACTGCTTTGCTTGTTGGTAATTTATATTGTATATCCCATTATGCTGGTATCATTTTACACATGTCAGTTTGAACTATGGCTACAGATTTATCTGTAAGAGCTTATATTTTTAGAATGTCTTTTAGCAAGACCTCAAAACTGACAGACACTATTACAAAGAGTAACGTGTCCTCTAAGGGTCAATAAAGTGTTATGTATAGATAGAAGATTATCTACAGTCTGTTAGCAGTCATTTATCTTCTTAGCATAGACCATGTGGAAAACATGGTGTTATCATTATAACCAAATTTAGATAGTTCTCTAATCATCCTCTCCCAGGTAATGCTAGAAAGTTTTGAATTTAAAGCAAGAAGTAATACATTGAAAGCAAGATGGAAGTAGAATGGGTCTATAGCTTCCCCCAACTCTTTCATCACTCACAGATATTTCAAAGGAAGGTGTGCAGGCACAAGAAATCCGGGCTCCCTGCCTTCCCTGCCCTTCTCTGGCCACAACACATATGGACTCACTTGCTGGAGGTTAGAGTCCAGCTCTCTGATACCACAGATAATAAGGTTTGAAAGGAAATATCTTAGGCCACTTATCTTAGTATTGAACTTCAAGTAGTCTAAGTTTAGAATTTAGGGCTACATACAAGTACTTACTTGGCCCAGACTGCAAAGATACTTTCCTGATCTAAGCTTTCCCTGCCATTGGCCTTCTCTCCAAAGATCTCCAGGGAGCTTTTTTCCCCAATCCCACTTCAGATACAATGGAAAGTGTGGATTCAGTTACTCTGGACTCCAAGGGAGTCCAAGCTGATGCTCCAGCAGCTTTATTTCCCACCTCTGGTTCTTGTACACTGCTGCTCCTATCTAATTTTGAGGCTTTCCTAACTTTTTCAGTTTCTAAGAAAAGTGATTTCTCTCCCTTGCTCTCTCTTTCCAAGCCAAAGGATTGGGTCGTTCACTTCTGTTGTTTATCTGAAATCTTTTGTTCAGGCTCACAAGCTAGCATTAATTAGTGCACCCACAAATCCATTCAGAGTAGACATACACAAAAATGATATCCTCTTTCTAACAATATCAAGGGTGAATTTTAGTGGAAGTGATTTTTCCCTATTGTCTATGTGATTCACATATTCCAGTTCTGTCATCAAAATGTTGGCTACAATTAAAAGTTTCCAATTTATTTATAGGTAATATAGGAGTACTTTGAATAAAAATAACGTTAGATTTGGGTTAATAATATTGTGTCTCCTTTATTTGAAATGACTCATCCTTTTCCATTGCCATTTCTTTATTAGCTATAAAGGAAAGAAAAGACTAGAAAGCACTTTATGCTTGGCTCCACAAAAACGAAGGACACTCACACCGATGAGAAGTCTTCCGGGTGCAGGACCATTGCCTGACACCTATGAAAATGCAGCTACCAAGTGGAATTTTGTGTGTGCACTCCACCAGATATAACAGAAACAGAACTGCAAACCTACTACCCTGCCTTCTTGTTACAAAATAACCATTATGATCAGAAGTTATTAGTTGGGGATGAGGGTCACTCTCTATTCTGTCTCTAGGCAAACCTCGGTCATAAATTTTTACTCTCATACTATCACTTAGCATGCAGTCACCTCGAACTGAGAGAAAATTCTTCCTCTGATCAGAGGGACCCAATGCTCCAAACAAAGAAGAAAGGATCCTTATTTTCCCCCGTTTCCTAGCCTTTTGCTTCCCAGGTAGACCCAGTTTGGGAGATTATAGCAGTAAGGGGACATCAAAACTCCAGAGTTTTAGCAGAGGGCCAGGAGAAGGGGCCCATGGAAGTTTGATGGCATAGGTTACACAGAGAAGGGGAAGCTGGGTAAAGAGACTCCCTAAATATGTGTATGAAGTCTTGGGTTAATCTTTAAACTGCACATGGGAAATTGACCCAGTACACCATGACAAGGGCTTTGAGGGTTTAACTCTTGTATAATTCACTATTTATATTTCAGAAACACATGTGAGAGCAACCTAAATAGCACTGAAGAGATTTTCAAAGTTGAACTGACACAGAAACCACTGTCCACAAAGGTGATTTGATAGTTGGAATGTTACCCTAATCTAATCATATATTGCAAACTATACCAAAGAAATAAATATTCTCAGAGGATTTTTATGGTACCTATAGTCTTATAACAAAATACTCAAATCATTGGTGTATAATCCCAAGTCACGTAATATAAAAACATTTAAAACACTCAATGGAAAGATAATATATAAAAACAACCCTTGAGATTATCCAGAAGGAAAGATTATATAATAGGAACTTAAAAGCAGCCCTTATTATAACTTTATTTTATCAAGTAAGCATAGCTTTTTCAAAATGAACAGAAGGCGGAAGTTATTAGCAAATAGAAACAAGAGCAGAACTAAATGGAAATTTTGAAACTGAAAAAATAAAACAAATGGGAGTAAGTTTGACTGCATAGATCTAATAGTGAAATGGTAATGACAGAAGAGTAATTTACCCTGAAGATAAACCAATAGAAAATTTTATGATCTGAACAAACAACAAAGAAAAACTCAAAAGGAAATTGAACCTCGGGGACCTGGGGGAAAAGATCAAAGGGTATCAAAAGCACCAATATGAAGAATAAAGTGTGGTGCCGGAAAAAACTTATGACTGAAAATTTCATAGATTTGGTGAAACATATATAAATGTACAGATTCAAGAAAATTAGAAATCCCAAATGTGATGAACTAAAAGAAAACCGTACGTATGCAGACATATCATGATCAAGTGCTAAAAACCAAGCTTTGAAAATGGCTAGAGAAAAAAACATATCATATATAGGAAACAATAGTTTGAATGACTTCAGATATCTTGTCAGAAACCATGGAGACAGAGGTCTCTACATCATTTTTTGAAGTGCTGAAAGAAAAGTCTGGCAACCTAGATTTCAATAATGAGTAAAAATATTCTTTAGGAAGGAAGAGGAATTCTCAGGTGAAGGAAAACTAAATCATTTATTATGAGCAAATCTTCTCTAAAATAAATGCCAGAGAAAAATTTTCAGGTGAAAGGAATTGGAACCAGAAAGAAATGTGGAATTGTGAAAAGGAAGACCAGAGAAATGGCAGTATCTGTGTAAATATAATAGACCATTTTTTCCCTCTTAAGTTCTTTAAATATCAGTCACAGTTTAAAGCAAACATTAACTATTTTTGGATAGGGTTATTGGCATATGTAGATATAAAACATGTATCACTTATAACTTTTAAGCTATACAGTTGTTACTTCTCTACATTATACCCAAGTAGTACAATTCACTACACAGAAGAAAAGTTAGGTGGATGTAGTAATCCCTTGAGCAATCACTGAAAAATATGTATCAATAAAAATGGTAAAAAAAAGTCAAGAGTTTTAGTAAAATAGAATACTACAAAATAAGGAAAGTGAAAACACAAGAATGAATAATAGAAAACAGAAAACAAGCAATACAATATAACCCCAAATGCCTACTATATGTGTACGTATAATTACATTTAAACAGAAATCTTCTAAATGCACTAATTAAAAAGCTCACTCTGAAATTTGGGTCTCCAAAATACTTTTCCTGCTCATGCAGCAATGTTGACTCCAACTACAGATTCTTAGTGACTGCAGGGTGTTCCTAGGACAAAATATTGTAGCAGAAGAGAGTGCATGCCTGTGTACTGTGTACATGAAAAAAAATCCTTATTCATATTCTTATTTTTTCTTTTGAAAAAATTATTTGAAATGGAGTGATTGTGTTAAATAAGAACAATCTGAAGAATATAATGTTACATATACCCTCCTCCATGCAAGTAAGAAAATTAAAGAAAGAAGATCAAATATAGACCATATTACAATCCAATATAAAAATCAAATTTCACCTATATGCTGATGGTGACAGTACTTGTACCAAAGAAAAGAACTTGAACTAAGTACTCAAAAATGTTGTGTGACAATATTCTGTGGTCCAAACTCCCCTTTTGTAAACAAATGGCATGAAATTCTGGATCAGAAGTTAAAATGTCCCCAAAATAAGCCAGCATTTATAAAATAAACTACAACCTTGAAGGCCAGTTGGTTTGAAGTTTATTTCTATAGTCACTAAACCATTATGAAAGCACATAAAAATGGAAAGTATTTATGGGGTTAAACCTCCCTTATTTTTAAATTTTTCTGCTTATAGTTTAAAAAGCAGATTAAGAAAAACACCCAATATTTTTGACTCCAATGTCAAAAAAAATAGGAATTAGGCAAATTATGCTCTAGTCAGTAAATTTAAGATTTTTCTGAAAAATTGTCTGGCATATCTAAGATCCTACTAATATTAAAAATGATAAGTGGTTATAATTAATTTCTTGAGTTTCTCACAATTCTTACACAGCAATTAGCTGAAACCAGTGCCTGGCAGGGATATAAAAAAGTCAAATAGAAATTATGTAAATCCAAATATAAAAACTGAAACCATTTCTCAATTTTCTTTAATGTGTGTTGGCAGTTGACATGGTGATTGTGCTGGGAAAAAGAGAGCTATTTTCAAACTACTTTAAGTTTGAAATAAACATTCAGAAGAGGTGTAAGATTCTGAAGTATGTTGATGATGTGTTACTTCATTTTACTCTAGAATATATAATCCTTCCTTGATCTGCGTCAGAACGGTTTGGAGTTTCTCACTACACATTCCTGAAGAATGGTGTATTTAAAAATCGATGGGCGATTTGTTAAAGTTGCTATGAATTTATTTTTAAAAAATTATTTGTTTTATACCTTGGTTATCTTTTCTTGCTGGTAAAAACTTGGATTTGATTCCATGGAAATACTATGCTGGGGATTTAACTCGGTGATAGAGCACTTGCCTGGCAGACATGAGGCCCTGGTTCAATACCCAGCACTGAAAAAAAAAAAAAAAGAAAGAAAAGGAAAAAAGTTAATTCAAATAGATGAAAGGAAGTTCTGCTTCTTATGAAAATGACAAATATTTTATTGCTATTTTGAAGCTTTTTATAGTTGAGATTTATAATTTACCTTTATAAAATACCAATAATTTATAACATTGGTCAGGGATATTTAAGAATTTTATCTTTAAGCAGACTATTGTCTGGATAAAAAAAGAAGCACATTTTATGTACTACTGGCAAGAAGAGCACAGAGGTACATACACACAGGTGTATGTTTCTTATGTGTTAACTTGATCATGTTGACTGTCTCATTGTAAAACTCAGGAAAAAAAAATGCTCTGGGAATAAAATGGAATGGGCTTCATGGACCAAATAACTGGGATTAAAAAATCTAAATCAAGTAGTTCAACCATCGTTCTTTCATTCAAAATATTCATTGGGCTCCGTGTGGGGGCTCATGCATATAATCCCAGTAGCTCAGGAGACTGAAGAGACTGAGGCAGGAAGATTGCAAGTTCAAAGTCAGCAACTTAGTGAGGTCCTAAGCAACTCAGCAAGACCCTGTCTCAAAAAAAGTGTATGTTTATACACACACACACACACACACACACACACAAGTGGGTATATATATATACACACATTGATTTTATATATATATATATATATATATATATATATATATACACATTGATTATATATATACTTATACATTGTTATATTTTCTTGCTGGTAAAAACTTGGATTATATATATATACACACACGCATTTCTGAACTGCAATTTCTTTCAATTCCATAAGTTAAAACTCTATGACATTGCTCTCCTTTATGAAATTACCTTTTTATGTTTGTTTTAATTTGTCTTCAAATTTTGGTTCCATTCATAAAATATCACCATTTTTCATCTGCTTATAGTAAAATTTCAATTTGCATTATCATTTTTAGTTTCTCAGCTGTTGGTGTATCTATCTTTAAAAAGACTACAAGAGTTGTACTGGAAGAAAGTTTATATGAAAACCTGCTATAATTGTTTGGATATTGAAACACATTTTCCCAAAGTTTTCTGATACCTGATTATCTTTACTGACTAGATTATAAGTGCCACAAAAATTACTGGGAAATGATACTTATTTAACAAATACAATGCGATAATGTAACAATAAATTTAAAAATCCTTAATAAAACTGAATAACAGAAGGACAATTAATTTATTTTTAAAAAATTTATCTCAAATGATTGGCATTTGAAGACAAGTATGCTAAATGGAGGAAGGAAGAAAAAAAGCTGTTTGTTGAAATTCTGAAAGAAGTTCTAAAGATACAAAAGTTTTTACATTTAGAGTTTAAATACAAAATAAAAGATAAATTCAATTTTAATAATGGGAATGTGGTCAGTGAAATAAAGAAGTAGGGGATCAATGGAAGTACCCATGTATGGAATTTCTGGTGGCATTTGGGGTAAATGCTACTTCATTTGGGTTTGCCTTAGATAAGTTCGTATAGTCTTCTAGAACACTGTCCACGTGCCTCCGTTAAAGCAAATTGCTTGTATTTCTCCTGTACCACGTTGCTTATGAACAGGAACTTGCTCATTTAATTAAATGTTTAGCACAGTATCTGGTATAATATAAACACCTAGTAAATGTTTATATAAATTGGATTGAATTAAGTTTTATATTTTAGTTAGGCCTGGAAAAATCTAAAATATTTAATTATCTCTGCTATGCAAACATAGTCAACCATATGTTTGTATTTCTCTTCATGCCTTTCAGTGACCTATGTATTTAATTAGGGTTTATGAAGCTCAGTTATTATAATGAATAAATTTTTAAATGCATTTAGACAATAAATATTTATTGATGGCCTACTATATTTTCAGGTTTTGAGAATGTAGCCTGAATTCCTTTCCTGCATGAAATTTATGTTCTAGTGCAACTCCAGGAGATTCTAGTGATATCTTTAAGTTCATTAAAAATGTGCTTTTATTTAAAAATAAATAATTCTTATGGCTGACTGAATCTCTGCTCTGTAACTTGGGGTGAAAATGTAGTCCTGCCTCTATCAATTTTTAGTTTAATGCATTGATTCTAATTCTACCTTGATAATAAAAATTCTAGTCACTTCCTCTCTCTTTCTGGGTTTCCTTTCATCAATTGTAGTGTTACATAGTAGGGATTTGGAAAGTGGGGCCGTCAGTTGACTTCCACATCCCGTTCAGCCTGTAGTTTAATCAGTCTATCACTGCACCTGCCTCTTGCTGTCACATAGTGTCACTTTCAAAAATCAGTCCAACATAGTCTTGATAACGTTGGTCTTCTATGGTTTGACACACCCATGGCAAGATCTCATTCTTTCTCTCCCGCTGCAAAATCAAATGTAACTCTCAGACTAAATTCAAACAAAGGTGCCCCACACTTGGATTCCTTCAATCCCAACCCTTGATATTTACTTCTTTGAGATTGCAAATATGTCTGCCCTCATTTGTCTTGCATTCCACCACCAATGAATGAACACCCAAGGCAGCAGCTGGTCCCAGGAGCAAAGAATAAGCATCTTGTCTCTCACAGAGATTCTCCATCTTATTTCTCATCCCCAAAATGCAAATCCTGTGGCCTGGGAATTTAAATCCTCAATAATACAGAATCTAACCTACACACATTCCCTCATCAGTGAGACTTGTAACCTCTAGACTCATGAGACCTTATGCCAAACCTTCTGATGAAACATCCTTCTCTTACTCAACAGTGACTTAAATTATAAGAACTCTCCCACATCTGCCATCACTGGATTTTCCACTTGTTTATTCCTACCTAACTTTGGAAGAGGGCCTAGGTTCGTTATTCATAAGTACTCTCTTCTTTCTTGCTACTTTATTTCTTTGTTTCAGTTCTTCTTTCTGGAGATTGTTATTATGCAGTGCACTCTAACTGATCTCCAAAGTTAACTTTTTTTTCATTTTTCCACATCCACCCTGAAGAGAGGTTCCAGGCCACCTCATCCTCTAAAGACCCCAAGTTGACCTGAGAGTCATACAGCAAATGATTATATTGGTCACATCCTTGTCTCCTGCTGATTACACCACACTGAACCTCCTGGCACCAGTAATCAGTCTGGCCTCATGGTCACAGTGACCACAAACCGAACATCACATTTCTCTCCAGTTTGGCTCCTTTGACTGATCACACAGTCTGTGCTGACCCTACATATGGTTTTTAACTATGTTTGGGGGTGGGAAAGGACTATGGGAAACATGAGTTTCCTGGCACAATGCCACTAGAAAATGATCCCTTCATGAAACAAACTGACAATTTCTCTCTTTGATACTTTCCTGTTTCTCCACTTAGAAAGTTTCTCGTTAGCAGAGTTAGTTTCAGAAACAAAAGACCTGCTTCAGAAAGATTTCCCTCAAGTCTCTGCTTTTCCCAAGGAGAAGCCATTCAACTGTTCCCACTCTCCAGTTCTCTTGTGCTTGTGACCAACAGCTGGCTTTGGTCAAGACTACTGAGCAAACCCTTGTCTAATATGGTAGAGTTAGAAATAGATGATAAAGTTTTTCCCAAAAGGAATTGATGAAAGAAAACCACTCAAAAAATGTTAATACAAAACAGAAAACAGGTATTTTTTTCATTTTTCCTTTTTTTTTGGTACCGGGGATTGAGCCTTGGGGTGCTTTCCCTTTCCCACTGAGCTACATCCCCAGCCTGTTTTTATATTTTATTTGGATACAGGGTCTCAATAAATTTCTCAGGGCCTCGCTGAATTGCAAAGGGTCAGGCTGAGGCTGGCTTTGAACTTGCGATTCTTCTGCTTCAGCCTCTCTAGGCACTGGGATTACAGGCATGCGCCACCACGCCCAGTAGAAGAGGGCATTCTAACTGCACAAATGAATTCAAGAATTGACTAGGGATGGGGTCAGACATGAGTTAGCTTAAACTCAAATCTGCATCCAGGGCATTGTGAAATCTTGATGGAGAAGACCTGGAACAACAAAGCAATTGAGGCCCCTGAAGCCAATAAAAGTCCAGCCTGTGATCAACACAACCCCCCTCGGAAGACCTGCTGTGGATTCTCAGCTTTGGATGGGACAATCATACCAAAAAAAGGAGCCGATGTTCACTGATCACTTACTATGTGACAGTCTACCATCTAGCCATTAAGACAATCCCTTGAAGAAGTCTTACTGATGGTAAGGTGAGGAATATTTGACTGAGGAATGTTAAGTGATTTACTCCAAGCTACACTGCTAGTTAATGGCAGAATTCAGACTTAGATATAGAGTGAACAATTTGTTCGAAGGCAAACTAGCTTATGGTCATACCAAACAAAATGAACATAACAGTATAATATTTCTATATTAACATATTCATGTACAATAACACACATAGATGTGTTATTAAAATTAGTATTTATTTGAAATTGTGATTTTTTAAAATTCTTTTCTTTTGGGTATGTCAGGTTGCTGTTATTTCAGTAAAACAAGAATAGTCAGATGGTAATTAGCAATTGGAACTTTCAAACAAATATGTTGAGGACAATTTAATATATTTTTTTCATACCCATGATACAGTAGGATATTTCTAGTTGTTTCCTCTGCCAGTAATACTCCTCTGAACTTCTTGCAGAGGAGGATATTTTTCTTTTTCTTTATGCAGTTGTATGAATATAGTCAAAAGAACAAACAAAAAAATAAATAAAATTTTGAATAAGACATGGAAAAAAAAGTGAAATGCGCTTTGACTTGCAGCACTGTTCTTACCAAGCCCACATTACACTGCTTTCTGGTGTATTTCCAAAGTGATGACATTAAACTCAGTAGCTTCTCAACAAAAGCATTTGAGCATGGGGTACTTAGGTGTTGGCTTAATGACACAGCAGCAGGTATTTAGACTTTTATAAAATTAATTTCCCAATATCAAAAAAAAAAAATGTTCACCCACTTTATGTGTACATCCTGTTTTAGGAGGCCAGCTGCTGGTCCATCACGTTTTCTTGCGTCCACTACTTCATTACCTAGCCTCTTCTGTTTCTCCTTGACTCCTCATCATTTTAAAACACTAAGAGCCACGCTAAGTGTCATGCTGTGTCACACTTCTTTTTTTAAGAAAAATTATTTTAAACAAAATGGATAATTTGAAATTGAAATCTTAATAAAGAAATGAAGAAAATCATTTATTTGGGTCTTTCTTTACTGGTGATAGTTGTTGGCAGTGTTATTTTGAGTTCTAAAGGAAACAATTTTTCCTCCAAACAAAAAATATTTTGCTGCATGAATTTAACAACCTGCAAGTCATATTGAACAACTCATGTGCTGTCCATCCATTCTATTTTAGGCTCTTTATGCCTTCTTCAGAGATCAACAAACAAATTTGAAGATACAGCATATAAATCTGTTTTATGGTACTCCTGTTCTGCATTTCTATTCTCCAAGAGTTTCCCAATTAAAGAAGGGTATTCTTCCTGTGCCCTATTTTAAAAACACAATTTTACATCAGGTCCACATTTTAACCTCTTTTTTGATTCCAGAAACAATGATAGCTATCCTTTAGGCCCATGTCCAATAAGGCTATTTTCTTCCATTTCCATAAAGTCAAAGTTTTATAAATTGCTTCTACACATTTTAAAGAAAAAAAAATGATCAAAAACTTTCATTAGATAATTTTCAACATCACAAGTAAACAAGACACATCCCTTTTGAGCAGAGTTATATGTAAAATACATAGCACATGGCAAGAAAGATCTTTTCATTTTCTTTAGCAGGAAGTTTACAGACCGCATGGAGAATTCCAAAATTTACATTAGCACTGCCTGATGAATATGTAGATAGATGAGTTAAGTTGTTTGTATTTAAACAAGATGTCAACTTCTTGTTTTATGTTTTCTGCTGTTCCAACAAAATTTTTAGGGAAATCAAGGAGATGATTTGAGACTACGTTGTGCAAATAAGTTACCTAAGAAATAAAAGAACTATTGCTGTTGCCACAATCCAACATATCAGATATTATACTGTACACAGCATGATTAGTGATAAGATTTGACAGAAACTGAGCTGTGCTATAAAGGGGACAAAGCATCTATTATTAAAACACTCTCAATTGCTTGTCCATGAGGGTATTTTTAAATGCAATGTGAATCAGCAAACATACCCTTACTCGGTATCTGAATCAGTTGAAAGCTATGATAATCTGTACTTACTGGGACATTATGCCCAAGCTATGCCTTATTTACTATGGTATTTTCAGAGGAGGCAGTTTTTAAAAATTTACTTAAAAGCATTTGCCTATCTCATTTTAGATTTTAAGATTCAGTCTCCATATGTGCTTTTTACAACTTCTTCTCAATATTCCCAAACCCAAATTGTTTTCTACTTGCAATTTTATCCATTTGATACCATAAACAGTCATGCTTCAGTCCCTACATTTTCAGCTATTCTGCAAGTATTATACTTTCCTCCAAACTTCCACACCCATCACTGAAATCTAGTGAGAGGTTTTCCAGGGGTATGAGTACTTCAATACTAAAACAACGACAGTCTTGAGTAAACGGAAAGCGGTAACCACCCTAAGCCACCCTAGATCTGACTCTTGTCTCACTGTATGATGTAAGCTTCTCATAGCAAGTAGCTTCCCTGAATGCCCACCACATGGTAACTAGCTGGACTTGACACTTGAGTTTCAAGTGGTTTTCCATTCTTCCACTCTGGTTAGCTTTCTTTCTGACTATCTGAACCAGGACAGAGCAGTGCAACTTAAAATATAGAAACGATGTATGCCTTTCACATCACAAGTAACTTTGCTAAAGACAGATTTGCCTTATAAGTTGCATTTCTTCAGGATATTACAGGAAGGACAGTAAAATATCTCTATGGGGGAAAAAGTACCATGGGTGAAAATGATATACTATCATCTTTTGCATTTGTAATAAATCTGAAGAAGAAAATTGAGCTATTTCTCAATGAATAAGCATTTGAACTTAAGATTTGAACTTCAGTTTGAAGACTGGTAGATTCAGGGTTAACTTCAGTCATAGGATCCCTGCTTTTAAACTGGATATGGTTATTGTAAAGTTCACATTACATCTGCAATGTAGAGAAAAAGGTTTACTAATGATTGTTTCTGCATAAAGTTTCAAATGATAACACTGATGATAGTTTCCTTAAGGAAATAAGGAAGAACTATCTGCTTAGTTTCTTGGGTTTTATGAGTATATGATTTTTTAAAACCAATTAGCTCTGAATCTCATCTCATATATGACAATATTTTCTTATATATATAAACAGTCAAAATAATTGGTTATGGACATCTTTCCTTGGCTGGACTTCATGTAAACATCTGGCTTCTATTCTCTGCATGCTGTTTGTTCACGGCACTATTATTATTATGTAATAAAGCAATCCCAGCATAGCATGAATCTGCTGTGTGGGTGACTATATTCATGTGCACATATGTACTCCCATTACTCACCAACACTTCTAAAACAGAGCTGCCTGCTTTTTCTCCAGTGAAAATCCAATCTGGAATATAACTTTACTTGTGTTCACTTTGACATTTGTGCTATGTAATAACATATCTCATTTTCCTGGAAATGTATGAGAAAATTCTTCTTTTAATTTTTTTAGGGGAGGCATGAGAACCATTTATTATCAAATATTTTTCATCATTCTCTGTACCTATTACCTTGTATGACATTGAATTTTATATATTAATTAACACACTTCTGATTTTCTGAAAGTGTTTTTCACAATCAAGTTTCTTAAAAAGCATTCTCTGGCTGCTGCTCATCTTTACCTGCTAGTCGTACACTGGGATCTATATAAATTTCCTCTGTTCATCCAAATTGGAATAGTCACAATTGTGCAATTAAGTAGTACAAGTCTTAGTTACCTTAATTTATCACAAGCATGATCTTCAGTTTGCTGATCTCTGAGAAACGTGCCTCTTCTCTATCAGGTTCTAAGGAAGGACTTAACATGGTTATTGGCCACAAAATGTCCAAATTATTTAAGTTATCAGTTCACACTGCTCCAGTTAATTTGTATTGTACTCTTCCAACCTTGACATCCTTTCTTCCAACATATATTCCATATCCTCAGAATCACATTCCCTCAAATGTTCTATCTGGTGTTGATGTCTTTATTGATTTATTTTACTTGCTCAAATAGCAGCTTTTTAATATCGTCTTGTCACCATGGCAAATAATTCTGGGCATCTCTTACCTTATCAGCCTCTCTGTGACTTTCTCCATCATTCTGAAGAGTATTTATCTATTTGACCACGTCTTTCTTATTGGTGTGGGGAACTCTTGAAGATGGAGACTAAATCTCATTCATTTTATCAGAGCCCACAGCACCCTGAAATGTACTTTCTCAAGAAGTGTTTGTTGGAATAATGAATTTCAACCCACATCCTTCTTAATTTTTGGTTCTAACAAATAAGAAATTGGCCAAAACAGTATAGAAATTACTCTGCTCTACTCCCTACAGCTATTCTGCAGACTTTATAGGGATGACTACCTGATGGTCTGTTACTGATTTCTCTAATCATTTCTCAGAGTCCTGCTACTTGACTATTTGGCATATGATTTCTCTTTGAAGTTACTCTCTCTTCAGCAATGCCCTCTAGTTTCTTAGTTCAATTCATACTTGAATTCATGCAGTCTTTTCTTTACTGATCTTATCTGCTTAGTCTCTGCTAATATCTTCTTAGTGGAGGCCTGCTATATCACACTTCAAATTCAAAAGTGGTTTTGCCCTGTTTAGTTATCACTCTCTTAAAACACCAGCATATTATCCCATGGAGCCTGGTGCTTGCAGGTCCAGACCCTGTTAGACCATCAGTATGTCCTTGCAGAAGAGTTAACAGCACAAAATAGTTAATAAACATTCAAAATAGATAGATGATGCTATGACCAGTTATTTATAGTCTTATACATGAATCTTTTTCTACCTTAGATACCAAATCTAAGATACCTATCCTTTTTTAATTTTTTTTATATATTACTTTCACCCTAGTCAAGTTGAATTATCTTTATCTGCTCATGTAAACCTCAGTGTTTAAAGTGGACTTCCTTCCTATACAATTTTTGTTCTTACTCAAAGCAATTGAATACTCTAACAATGTACAGATGATAGATTATAGTTAAAACTATGGACTCTCAATTAGACAGATCACTGTTTGAATCCTAACTTCATCACCCAGGTATATTTTATTGGATGATTTCCTTAGAATTTCTAGTCCCATTTCCTTATCATTGAGGAAAATAAGACCTACTTCTTAGGAGTCTTCTGGGTAACAAATGCAACCAGTGTATATAAACTTCTCAGACTATTCCTGGAACATATTAGGGCCCAATAAATGATAGCCATTGTTAATCACAGTTGTTCTAGAGGCCTTTCAAACCCACATGAGACGGTCTAAGGGTAAACGAGATGTTCTAAGTTTCCCTGAGACAAACATCAAAATATCCCTTTCAGGATTATGAAAATACCCACAAAGACAGAGTGAGACAGAAAATAATACACAAAGGGAGTAGTCTATGTCCTTTCCTATAGTTTCTTGAGCACTTCTGCATGTTTTTTATGGGACTTAGAATTACAAGAGCTTAATAGTTAATTAATTCATCAAAGTTCAGAAATGACAAAAACTCTAATCCAGAAATAAATTAGTGCTCACCCTATCCACACATTTATTTTAAATTTTTACTATCATTGTAGAAACTTATGTATGCTACCTAAAGTCAGAGTTGCCTTCCCCCTTTTTAAATTGAAATGTACTTTTTACCTGATTGATAAAAACATAAAACTATACATATTAATGGGTACCTTGTAATAGTTTGATATATGTATGCATTTTGTAGTGTTTAAATCTGCATTCATCCTTTCTTTATGGTGAAAACAGAAAATTCTTCTTTCTAGCTTTTTGAAATGTATAGTACATTACCTATAATCAACCGATGAATGGATAAATATACATACACATGGTGGAATACTGTTTAGCCATTAAAAATACGAGATTCTGTTATTCACAACAATGTGGATGGAATAGAAGGTATTTATGTTAAGTAACATAAGCCAGGCACAGAAAGACAAGTATTGCATGATCTCACTCAAACATGGAATATAAAAAAAGTTTATCTCATGGAAGCTGAGAGTCAACTGTGATTACCAGAGGCTGGAGGAAGTAGAAAGGAGAGAAAAGAGGGGAGATGATCAATGGGTATTTAGTTTCAGAGTAGCCCGTTTGAAGTTATCTTCTAAAGAAGATAAGGATGCACTACCCCTGCTTTTGTTGCATATGTTTTGTAAACCAGTAAATCTTCACTCGAGCATCAAAAGATTCCTGCCTAAAATTAGGAAAATTTGAAATACTTCAGAGCTAATTATTGAGTTTTCACAGCCCTTTAAAAATTGACTGATGAAATGTGCCACATAGGTTTAAAAAGACCATTCCTTTTATTTATTGTGTCCTTGGAATTCTTCAGGGGTGGTTTTAGAATAGTGGCTTACTGTAGAACAGATTTTTGTTTTTCACTCTGAAGCTACTGATTACCGTCTCTTGGGTTCTCAGTATAAACCTACGATTTCCTCATTGGAGCTGGCTGGACAATTGCTAAAATCAATTGCTAACAACTACATTGATTTAGATGTACAGTGAATTGGTTTTGAATCGGATCTAACCACACTCTTTGGGGCAGCAGGCTTTACCTTGAACTTTTGGCACCTTTCGCTTAAAATATTGACAGTAAATAATCTTGTTTGATTCAGTCAAAATTCTTTTTTCCTTGACTTGTTTTTCTCTGCCTCACATTGAGTGTGGGCATTCTTCACAAAGCTGGAGTGACTCATTACTTAGGTTATAGCGAAGGCAATTCACATTCCTCTCTAGGGCCGTCACCATGAGGCCCGTGGAGGAAATAAATAAATAAATAAAAGATTTCCAGTAATTGGGTGGAGAAAGGTGTGGGTCTGAGGCCTTCTTTAACTATTCTAAAAGAAGTCATTTTAGTGGAATTAACTCATGTTGGGAGGGTGGGAAAATTGATGCCCTATTTTTAATTTTAAGGGGATTTACACCACATTCTTCCTTCTTAACAAAACAGTGGCAGCAATAAGGGCATTACCTGCCAACATTAACTGATGTAAAACAGACTTGAAGAACTCCCTCCGTTGTCTCCCCTGAAACGCCCGCTCATTATGCACACCCCAGTTGGGATGAAGGATCTGATTTTGCTGTAAATGTCAGCCAGAGCCCCGTTTGTTTTTTTTCCCCAACAGGATTTCAAAGGTTACTCAAAAATGATGTTTTGCAGAAATTATAAAGAGAAAGAGGTTTTCCTAATGAGAATATGATCTCTGAGACTTGCTTTTTTCCCCCTTTTTTAAAAGTGTTCTTATATGCAGCCTTCTATTGAGTCACCCTTCAATAGTTAAGCTCTGAAGTCAGCATTGGATGTCTGGCTTATATGTAAACTAATACCAGTTTGTGGCCTGCAAAATATGATTTCAAAAGCCAGTTGCATTTTAAAAAGAAAAAAACTACTTTTTTTTAATCTGGGGAAAAAAAAAAAAAAAAAAAACCCTACTGCAAACCATAATCGGATAGGCAGCATTTTTCCTGTACTTAAAATATCGATGTGCCATTTTATAGATAATTAATTCTTTAAATAACAAGGACTCAGGAGATGATTGCCATTTGATTTCAATCCTATTTATTTAGGGGAAATGGAAGCTGTAAGGACAAATACTTCATTTCGTAAACACAATGAAATCACACCTTTTATTCACCTATTCAGCAAATATTTATTATTTTGGTTTTGTTCGGTTTTGTTTGACAGCTCCGTCAGGCTGTCAATGATTTCACACATGACCATGCATCCAACAAGACAGGGCTAACTGTGAGAAAGTCTTTTTCCTAATAATTTCTCGGAGATCCATTAACTTTCACAAGCAGCAGTAGTAATGTCCTTTACATCAGAGACCTGGGGTGGCAGAGCTGAAGAGCAGAATGTAAGGGGAATGTCAGTCCTACCTGCAATGTTTTGGAGGAACCCCCCTCTCAATTTGGATAATTCCAAATGGTATCAATTGTATTGCTTTTGGTATTAGAATGAGATGAAGGAGAGCAAAAGAAAATAAGAAGGAAAAGAGAATGAGGTGAACCTGTCTTCTCAATACCCTTCAACAGGTTTTCTTGAATGTAATGTTCAACCCTTCTCTTTCCTTGGTTCTTCTTCACTCTACTTGAAATAGAGCTTCTGTTCTACCCAATTAATCCTTACTGTTTTTGTTGAACTAGCTAATGTTCTAGCTTCTATTTATAGCTTAACCTGATTGCTTCATTTTGTATGCTTTTTTGCCTCTGAAATCTTATAGTGCTGGTCAATACCAATGATATTAGCATCGAACCTATTCTTCTTGTCTTGTTTTGGCTAGAGGGTAAATTCCTTGCATTCAAAAAGTGAGACTGTTAAGTGTATCTTTTATTCTTATCTTTTCTATCTCCCATTGAACACAAGATGAATGTGCACAAGAAATAAGAGATAAAGATACCTCATGAACATTTTCACTTAGCAGTACTATTTCCCAATAAGGGGTAGTCAAGTGTCCCTAAAAGACATAGAATTTATAGGTCATGAAAGAAGTCCATCTTATAATTATGAATCACTATTGTGACCAAGTTTTTCCTATTCATAGTCAAAAACTCCTGCTTGCTGTACTGAAAGAGTCATCGTTAACAATTGAAAAATTCTTATTTCTGGGGCAGGAAAACTGAAAGCAGACAACACATCTGTAATCTGTTTTGAATTTAGGTATTCATTCATTTAACCAAAGATAGAGAAGACCTGGATGTGCTCTCTGGGCTTAGTCAAATATGAAATTTGTTGCATTTTCTTCTCCTTATTTTTTTAAGCATACAAGTGCTGTTTTATTGTTGTTGCTCGGTTTCTACTGCTGCAGTCCTGGAGAGCTCTTTTAAGCTAATAGAAGCACATGCAACAGGCAGAGAGAGGAGTTTCTGACCCCACACAAAGTAAGAGAACATAACTAACAAAGCCTTTCCATGCTGCAAATTAGAAAAACATTAAATATGGAATGTAAACCTTGAGAGCAATATTTGGATAAAAACAATGGGCTTTCTGAACATCCTGGAAAATAAAAACATTAAGGCTATGAATGGAACAATCTTTCTCCCTCTCTTTTTAACCACTATCATGGTTATGGGCCTTTCGTAGATCTGACTATTTTTCAAACCATCTAAATTTGTTTTTGTAATTTAGTTTATTTACACCAGCGTGAAAAGACCAGTGGTTAATATGGCAAATCCTTGATCAAGTTCAAAGAGCTACCAGAAACAAATAAGACAGTGACAAATATTTTATCTGTTCTGTTTAAATAAAGAAATATGGTGAAATATTAAAATCATGAAGGAAAATTTTCCATGAGGCAAGATTTTTGATAGCTGCTGGTTTATTTTAAATTTTCAGATGTACTTCCTAAATATAAATCCTTAAGTCATATTTTTTATTTATTGAGCGGCCCAAGTTTCTGTAAAGCACAAGAAATAAAGAATCAATAAATGGGATGGGTTCAAAGCTTCTTCACAGCAAAGGAAACAACCAAGAACATGAAGAGAGAGCCTACAGAAGGGGAGAAAATCTTTACCACACACATATCAGGTAGAGCATTCATCTCCAGGATATATAAAGAACTCAAAAACCTTAACACCAGAACAACAAATAACCCAATCATTAAATGGGCGAAGAAACTGAACAGACACTTCACAGAAGAAGAAATATAATTGATCAACAGATATATGAAAAAAAATTCAACATTTCTAGCAATTAGAGAAATGGAAATCAAAACTACACTGAGATTCCATCTCACTCCAGTCAGAAGGACAATCATCGAGAATACAAGCAACAATAAATGTCAAGAGGATGTGGGGAAAAAGGTACCCTGGTGGGAAATTGTTTCAGTTGTTTCAATACTATGGAAAGCAATATGGAGATTCTTCAGAAAACTTGGAAAAGAACCACCATTTGACCCAGATATTCTACTCCTCAGTTTATATCCAAAAGACTTAAAATAGCATACTACAGTGTCAAAGCCACATCAGTGTTTATAGCAGCTCAATTCACAATAGCTAAACTGTGGAACCAACATAGGTGCCCTTCAACAGATGAATGCATAAAGAAATTGTGGTATATATACACAATGGAATATTATTCAGCCATAAAGAAGAACGAAAGGATGGCATTTGCAGGTAAATAGATGGAGCTGGAGAATATCATGCTAAGCAAAATAAGCCAATCCCAAAAAGCCAAAGGCCAAATGTTTTTTGATATGCGGATGCTGATCCATAATACAGCAGGTGTTGGGGGCATCAGGGAAGAATGGAGGAACTTTGGATTGGGCAGAGGGGAGTGAGGGAAGGGGAAGGTGTGTGTGAGTGTGAAGGATGGTGGAATGAATCAACATTATTACACTGTGTACATGTATGATTGCACAAAGGGTGTGACTCTGCATCATGTACACCCAGAGAAATGAGAAGTTGTGCTCCATTTGTGTACAATAAGTTGAAATTCATTCTGCTGTCATGTATAACTAATTAGAACAAATTTAAGAATGTAAAAAAAAAAAAGAAACCCAAGTCTTGCAAATATTCATTTAGGTATCTAACATACATGTTTTAAATACAGGTACTTTGAAAATCTGTAGTACATATTTTCTATTAGGAGAAAATTCCAAATGCAAATTAGTAGGGGAAAAGACAAGACACTAAATAACTTAAGAGTGCATGGAATTTGCTTTTACTCGCATTTGCTTAAAATATTAGTTCATGATTGTTTCAGTCAGTTTTTTCATTGCTGTAATTTAACAACCTACCAAGAACAATTTTAGAGGAGGAAAAGTTTATTTGGAGGCTCATGGTTCAGAGGTCTCAGTTCATAGACAGTTGGCTCCATGCCTTGTGGCTCAAGGTGAGATAGAACATCATGGGAAAAGTATATGGTGGAGGGAAGTAGCTCACATGATGATTAGACAGCAGAAAGTGAGAATCCACTCACTAGTTACAAAATGTATACCCCAAAAGCACACCCCCAGTGTCCACCCCCTCCAGCCACACCCTATCTACTTTCAGTTACCACTCAGTTAATCCCCATCAGGGGATTAATTCACTGATTGGGTTAAGGTTCTCATAACCCAATCATTTCTTCTCTAAACCTTCTTGCATTGTCTCACATCAAAGACATAACAACAATTTATTTGTTTAAATACGCTAGTACTTGAAACTCAGTCCCCCTGTTTCCTTCAAGGAAGGCTGCAAATTGACATAAATATAAATGCTAATGGAATTCATGTTGGAGAACCCAGAACAAATGACTAATGCTCAGGTGGAAATAGTGGTGAGCTAGACATCATAACAGGTGCTTAGAGACTATGGAATTTTGTTTTTAAAATATCAGTACATGATTAAAAATCTTCTAGCATTTTAATCATGACTATAGCATTACATTTCTCTAAGAAAAAGCATAATTTTTTATTTTTTAAGTGAGCATTCTAACAAGGAGCAAACAATGAGAAACTAAAATGCTACAGACTCAAATGAGGAGCAATTGAAATGTACTTGATAACTGGTAATTTGTTGAAGTGTGCTGGTACTTGAAACTCAGTCACACTGCTTCCTTCTAGGAAGGCTGCACATTGAAACCATGAAGAATGTTGGCTGTCTGTGCAACCTGAGTTTGTGGTAGCATCATTCACATCATTTAATTCTCCCCAAAGACGTTGCAGCTATTAGGAAGCTTAATAAGGGTGTGAATGATGTAGTCACAAGATGAAACTGAAACTCTCATCAGACTTACATAAAACTCATGATGCAGGAAGATGTCTTCAAAGTACTAAGGGAAAGCAATATGTATGCATTAAATGGTATTTCATATATATAATACATATATATAATATGAATATATATGTATTACCCCTCCCCCCAGTGAAATTACTCAACCGTGGAACACAGTGGAAGAAAAAATGAATAAAAGAAAGAGATGCGTGATGTGCAATTTAAAAAAAAAATGTTGGTAGAGATCTTAAAACAATTTCTGTCCTTGCAATTTTGTAATTTAATACAATGTAAGAAAGTATTCATTTAAGCATTTTATCAGTGCTGGCTTGGTAGTCATGCCTTCTTTTACTTCTGCTTATCTTTGAAAGTTTTTTTTTTTTTTTTTTATTCTTCAATTCAGAAGGATAGCTTTACTGGATGTAGCAATCTTATTTGACCATTTCTTTCAGGGCTTGGAGCACATCATTGCAAGTACTCCTCAATTTAGACTTTGTGTTGAGAAATCATAAGTACTTCTGACAGGTTTTTCTCTAAAAGTGACCTGAAGTTTTTCTCTTGAGGCTTTCAAAAATTCTATCTTTTCCTGTATGGTAGGCATTTTAATTATAAAGTTTTGTAGAGAGGTTCTTTTCTGATCTCGCCTACTTGGGGTTCTGAATACTTCCTGTATCTGGATGTCCATCTCATTCTCAAGGTTTGAAAAATTAGCTGTTGTCATTTCCCTGAAGAGATTATCCATTCCTTTATCCTGTCTCTCACAACCTTCCTCAATTTCATAAATCTTAAATTTGATCTCTTAATATTGTCCAGAATTCTTGTATATTCTGATTATGGTTTCTTTTCTTTCTTTCTTTTTTTTTTTTTTTTTTCTTTATAAGGCTGGCCACTTTGTTTTCCAGCTCTCAGAATCTGTCTTCAGCATACTCTATTCTATTAGAGAGACTTTCAAATGAACATTTTATTTGATTAATTTTTCTTTCATTTCCAAGATTCCTATTCAATTCTTTCTCAAAAATCTCTATCTTCTTTTTGAATTTCTCATTAATATCCTTTGCTGACAATTCATTCATTAATCTTTCTGTGTTCTCTTGTAATTCATTGATATTTTTATAATCATTCTTTAGAATTCTTTATCAGCTATTTTCATCTACTTCAGTATCTTTGGGGTCAGTTGCTGGTAAATTGTGAACTTTAGGGCATGTGTTATCTTGTTTCTTGTATTTTCATATATTTTTGTATTCCTGTGTTGATTTTTGTGCATAATTTGGGATGAATTTCTTTTCTGCTCTTATGTGTGGGCCTTTTTAGGGTACAGCCTTCTCTTGCCAAAATGTCCTAGAGTGGTATAGATTGAAACCCCCTGTAGAAGTGGTATCCACAGGTTTTATTTTAATTATCTCTTCTTTTACTCTAGCAGTGATGACCATGAGTGGGATCTGAGGGCCCACTCCAAGCCCTTCCTATTTCATGGTTGTTAGTTGGGTTTTTTCTCTTCTATTCTTTGTATTAAAGTATAGCTGGTAAGTGAAATAAGCCAGACTTGAAAAATTCAAGGTCAAATATTTTCTCTTATATATGGAAACTAGAGTAAAAAAAACATTGAAAGAAAGTGGTTGGGAAAGGGATCAGACATAAAGATACAGGGAAAGTCAGTGGAGTAGAAGATGGAGAATGAGAGTGAAGGAGGAAAGAAGGGATAGGAAAGATAAACAGAATGAATTGAACAAAATCATATTAAATTCATGTATAAAGGTACCATTTACTTTGGATACATGTAAAAGAAAGGGAGTTTAGTAGAGCAGTTGAAGGACCATAGGGGATGGACGGAGGGGAGAAAAAGGGGTAAATGGAGATTGAAATCAAATTCTTTGCATGTAGGGTTTTGTCAATATGAACCAAAATACTATGTATAATATAAAGCACTAATACAATTAAAAGAAAGTATAACTGATATTTGAGTGTTGTTAATTTATGTGTGGAACAAGGTGCACTGTCTTTTGTTTGATTTTAGTTCAGCAGCAGGGACTCAACTCTGTGAACTTGTAGTGTCCCTGTAGGTTCTCAGCACCTCATAGAATGAGGGAGAGGGAAGTAAATGATAGCAACAACCAACACAAACAATATGTAACATGGAAATAAATACCCAATTCCTACTATGACATCTACAACACTAATTACCACAAAAGCAGAAATGGTGTGGTCAGCAATTACCAACAGCAAAATTACTAGATCCAGCATGAAAGCAAACAGCAGGTGTCCACTATGTCATTCACAACAATAATGATTGCAACAATAGTAGGGGCAGGACTTACATTAGGCAATTAGTTCTAAAAGATGATAAAAATACAGTTCATTAAGAGAAAGGAAAATGTGATAGAAAGGTAGATATGAATTTACAATGTTCAAAATGTGAACAAGGAGAATGAAGAAGAGATATAGCAGGGGACAGTTATGAGGAAAGAGGAGAAAGAAAACAAAGTAGAGAGACAGAGAGAAGAGAATTTGGTTGTTACTAGGAGAAGAAAGGAGAGAAAGTGAAACAAACACAGCAAAATAAACAAACCCCAAACCATAACTCTCAAAAGACAAAGTAAGGAAAAAATAACTACATTTTAAAAATGCTATAATATTCAGCCATAAAGAAGAATAATACGGCATTTGCAAATAAATGGATGGGATTGGAGAATATCATGCTAAGTGAAATAAGCCAAGCCCAAAAAACCAAAGCCCGAATGTTTTCCCTGAAAAGTGGAGAATGATATATAATGGGGGTTGGGGGTGAGGAATGAGAGAATAATGGGGGAACTTTAGATTATGTAGAAGGAAATGGGGGGGTTTGAAAAATGGTGGAATGAGACAGACATCATTACCCTATGTACATGTATGATTACACGAATGGTATGAATCTACATTGTGTACAACCATAGAAACGAAATGATGTACCCCATTTGTGTACAATGAATCAAAATGCAGTCTGTAAAAAATTAAAAGTTAAATAAAAAAAATTTTTTTAATGCTAAAAATGAGAAAAAAAGAAACAAACATGTATGGGTCCATGAACCAATCAACATAGTAAGAACACACACACACACACACACACACACACACACACACACACACACACACAAACACAGACAAAAGTTTCTTTTCTTTTTTCCCCTCTTTTATCCTGCCTCTCTTTTATTTACTTGTTCTTTGTAGGGATACATGAAAATAGAGTGTATTTTGACATAGTATACATACATGGAATGTAGCTTATTCTAATTAGATTCCATTCTTGCTGTTGTGCATGATGTGGAGTTTCACTGGTCAGGTATTCATGTATGAACATAGGAACATCATGTCCCATTCATTCTACATCTCACTCCAGTAAGAATGTCAATCATCATAAATATAAGTAACAATAAATGTTGGCGAGAATGTGAAGAAAAAGGTACATGCATACATTTCTGGTGGGACTGCAAATTGGTGCAGCCACTCTGAAAAGCAGTATGGAGATTCTTTTTCTTTTTCTTTTTTTTTTTTTTCTTTTTGTCTTTCTTTCTTTCTTTCTTTTTTTTTTTTTTTATACTGGGGATTGAATGAACCCAGGAGTACTTAACCATTGAGCCATATCCCCATCCCTTTTCCTTTTTATGTTTTATTTTAAGACTGGGTCTTGCTAAGTAACTGAGGCTGGATTTGAACTTGGAATCCTCCTGCCTCAGCCTCCTATAGCATTGAGATTATTAGGTCCAAGGCTTGACATCTGTGCAGCCATTTTAAATCCTTACCACCATTTTATAAAATAAGTTTTGCTTTTCCGCACTAGAGGGGTACTTGCAGAGAAAACAAAAATTAACATCTAACTTCCCCTTCCCCGCCTCTTGTTAACCACCCTAACTGAAACATCTCCTTATTTTTCCCCCCAGCCCACCGCAAGCTCTTAACCACAAACAGCTCATACAACCTTACACAAGTGGTCCAAAAACTGCCCTGTAAAATACCCTAGAGTTAAGTTCTTTTTGCCACGCTTGCTTTTCTAGGACTGATGGCCTTTGTCAGACTCTGATTGACAAATAAAACTTTCTTTGTGTGGATCTCTTTGTGTGGTTTCTGTGTTGTTCCTCTGCATTGTTTTTTTTTTTTTTTCCTTTCAGAGATTATAGGTATATATCACCACACTCAGGCATAAAAAAGTTTCTTAATAAAAAGTATGAAAGAATCATCTCCACCAAGGTGGTTAAAAAGTTGATGAAAATGGATGGTCGAGAAAGAGAGTACTAGAGTATGCTAGGGGTTGTTAACTCCTTCTTCTTTTTGTGTTGCTCATGGAGCTGCCAGTTGGACTGACCTAAAACTGAAGCCAGTTGAAATGGCTCTGAGTTTCCCTTCTCACCAGGATGAGGTAGGATGGAAGGGGAAGTACTGTCAATTGGAATTTTGTCTGCATGGACCAGATTAATGCACTCCCCAAGTAGAGCTGCAGAATTCGTTGAGGGGAGTTTTAGCAACTGGAGCTTAATCAGGCCTAGGAAATTTGTTGGGTGGAATCTGCTTTGTAGAGATTAAATCAACACAACCCTAGGGCCCTGCAGATGCCAACCTCTGCTGAGAGTCTGGATCTCAGGAACCTCTCAAGAATTCTACTCCTGAGGCTAGGGAGTCAATCCTGCACCCACTGTGCTGCCCATGAACATAGCATTCCCAGACTCAGTCCCTGAGTGTAGTCACACCTGACTCTTCAGATTCCTAACCCTCTTTAGTTGGCCATATGTACTGCAAGACTCAAAGAGAAAGAGAGCTGGGCTCCACTATATATTTCTGAGTTGAATTCTCTTCTGTGAAATCTTCTCTGTGCCTGAGTCACTCATGTTCTGCAAAGCATATCCTAGGCTGCACAGTAGGCACTTGCTGGGGCAGCATGGAATAATTGCTAATATCTTTTGGGCTCTGCAGCAGTAAGCTCAGTGTGGCCTCCTCAAGATGGCTCCTGTCTCAGTTCTCCATCCACCAGTTGAGTAATATAGAGCACTTTTCAAACATTGGTTCACAGTACATCCTCTGGATCAGCTAAGGTCAGGTTGCTTTTTTGATCTACAGCTTTTTCCATGCCAAATCTGTCCATTGTGTTTTTCCCTGTGTGTTATCCCTCCCCTCTGTGAGAACCAACACTGCTGCTGCAACCAGATTATCTCCAACATAGTCTTTCTTCTTTGTTCAATGCAGTTGAATTTCTGAGTCTCTAAGACACTGACTGTCTAATATTGAATTTTAGTGAAATCCCATTTTCACTCACCTCACGGAGAAGTGGTGCTTCTAGGAAGCTGCTCGAATTCCAAGTCATGGAACAACTAGGAATGTAGTCTTCCTGTAATCTAACATCTTGAATCACTCCTAGTCTATATCTTTTAATTGGGAAATTTAATTCATTTACATTTAAGGTTATTGTTCATAAATAAAAACTTACTTATGTCATTCTGCTCATTTTTTGGTTGTTTTGCCTTTCTTCTTCTATTGTTCATCTTCGTGGTATGATGGTTTTCTGTATTGATAGAGTTTGAATCTGTCTTTTGTGTGTCTACCTACTGTTAAATTTTGAACTTTCATATGTTTTTATGATGGTAGTTATCCTCCTTTTATTTCTAGTGTAGAGTCACTTAAACATTTATTGGAGGAACAATCTGGTGGGCATGAATTCCTTTTTTTTTTTTTTTTTTTTCCTGGTCCTGAGAAATCCTTACTTCTTCACTTATGAAGGGTAGCTTTGCCAAGAATAATATTCTCGGTTGGCATTTCTTTTTTCTTTCAGAACTTTGACTATATCATTCCATTCTTTCCTGGTCTATAAGGTTTCTTCTAAGAAGTCTGCTATTAGTTTAATGGGATTCCCTTCTAAATGACTTCATGCTTTTTTCTTGATGTTTTTAGAATTCTTCATTTGTCTCATACTTTTCTGTTTTTTGTCTTGTATTTCTTCAACAGTTTGTGTGTAACAGGCCTAAGAGTATCTTATCTTCAAATCTATTAAAGGAGTTTTGAGTTTTGGAAAGTTTACAGCAATTATTTAATCAAATAGGTTTTATATGCCTATTGCCTTCTCTCCTTCTAGAATTTCTATAATGCTAATGTTGCTGTCTTGAAGACAATTAATATGTCTTAAAGGTTCTCATCATTAATTTTTTTCTTTTTCCTTTTTATTTGACTGTATTATTTCAAAAGACCTATATATAAGCTCAGAAATTCTTCTGCCTCTTTAATTCTGCTGTTGAGGCTTTCAAGTGTACTTTTTACTTCATTTATTTCCTTTAGCACCAAGATTTTGGATTGATTCTTCTTATAATGTCTCTCTTTGCTGAATTTCTTAAACATATCACAAGTTATTTTCATAATTTCATTAAATTTTCTGTCTGTATTCTCCTTTATTTCATTAAATTTCGTTAGAATTTTTATTTTGAATTTTTGGTTAGGTAATTGGTCTATTTCCTTTTCTTTGGGATCTGTTGCTGGACAGTTATTATGTTTCTTTGCAGACTTAATGTTACCTTGCTTTTACAAGATTCTTTTGTTCCTTTGTTGGTACTTTTGCACTATGTGGGTCCATTGTCAATATTATAGAGTGACTTTCACAGTAAGAGATTTCCTGATGGTGATGTGGCCTAGGTAGTTGATTGGATACACTGTGATGATTTTGGTTCTAAGTGGGCAATTTAGTGTAGTGTCTATAGCTTCTTCAGTTATGATCCACATTGGTGATGTCTGTGGGTATCTCAGTGGCCTAGGGGAGGGGATGTAGTCTTGCTCTACCATCTGGGATTCAGATCCATTAGACGGGGCAGATTCATTGACAGCTCAGAGCAATTCTGTCAGTGTGGGGTACTTCTCAGTTTCTGAGGGTCATGTGAAGGTGGGGTTACCTGGTGAATCCAGATATATGCAATGCAACATTCAAGATAGCAGAATGACTTACCAGAGACAGGGACCAGGCTATACCAGTAGGCACAGACAGTATGGGTTAATATCCGAGGGCTAAATTGATGACTTTGTGAGATTTCTAGGGACTGGCCTGCTCAACTGAATTTTCAAAACTTCTTTCTAGGACTAAGGTGAGTAGTCAGGATTAAGTTTCTGTTTCTCAAGGCATCATAGGCTCGGCTTCTGAGAATGGCCTGCTCATATACTTCTTGAACAATAGGAAGATGAGCAGAGTCACTTGATTGCTTCCTAGGGCTCAGTAGGCCAAGTCTCTCAGTAAAGGCTTCTCAGCTGCTTCTAGTGGTTGTTGGTGGGTGGGTGGGGTTGCCTGACCACTTCCTGGGACAGCAGGAGGATGGGTGAGGCCATCTGACTACATCTTAGGTGGCTCAGTGAGTTGGACTGCTCAGATTGGTTGCCAACTGCTTACCTGGGCTGAAGGTGTTTTAGTGGGGCCATCCTGCTCAGTACTGTTGACAGAGTTGACAGAGTTGCTGGGAGAAGTTTCTTGGCTACTTCACAGGATTCTAGGTGGGTAAGTTCTCAAGATAAGACCATATAGCAAGAGCTTGGGGAGGAAGGCACAACATAGACTTAGCTCTTTCTCCCCTTGGTAACCTGGCAGCTCCCCACACTGGATTCAGAGCCTGCAAGAGCCACAGGGTTCTCTAGATTTAAATTTTTCAGATGTCCATGGTGTGAGAGGAATCAGCCAGGTCCTCCTGTTTACCCTTGTCCATTGAGCAAAGTCCATTTCTGTTTAGAGTGAATCTCAAGGGATGATACCATGAATTCTGTGTGCCTCATTCTGTTCTTTATAAGACCATTAGTACTCCATGCTTGGCAATGTCTGTGCCACATTCCTACTGCACTCTGGAGCTCTGCCTCAAACACTCCAGTGAGAGAGCTTGCTGCTTTTACTTTTTTGGGTCCTTTGTTTTGAAGGGAAGTGTACCAAGCAACTCCAGTCAGCTATCTTGCTGTTGGCACTCCTACTTTGGGAGCTTTTCTTTGTTTTTGTTTAGTTTTTTCCCCCCACTTCTTCATGATTTTGTATGGTACCTTCAGTCATTTTTGAAAAATCCTTATTAGAATATGTAGCATTTTAAAAATTTGATTCAATTTTCAGGTAAACATTTCTAGTAAATATTTCTTCTACTCCATTCTTGCTTTCCTTCTAGGAATAAAACTCTGCATGTATTTTAGGCCTTTTATGCAATGTCCCATTTATTTCCTATGCTCTTCTGTCTATTTGCCTTTATTTTCTTCTGTAAAATTCAGTATGGATGATTTATTCTAGTTTTTCAGTTTATTCATAATTCTTTAATTGTGCTTAAAAACCTGCTGAATTAATTTCAATATATTATAAATTAGGTTACACTATTTTTCAAGTTAAGAATTTTCATTTGATCATTTTTTATAGTGTTCACATTTTCTATTAAAATTCTTTCTTTATGTAGATTTGGAAGTCAAGTGACACTTTTATTTTCTTACTTTAAATATTGTGTGTTAAATTTATTTACCATTTATACATTAAACTCAAACTATCATTATTTGCTGAAGACATGATTCTGTATGTAAAAGATCCAAAAAATTCTACCAGAAAATTTCTAGAACTAATACATAAATTCAGCCAAGTAGCTGAATATAAAATCAACAACCATAAATCAAACACATCTCTATACATCAGTGATGAATCCACTGAAAAAGAAATTAGGAAAACTACCTATATTAATCAGGGTTCTCTAGAGGAAGAGAATCATACAGGAAGTATGATTATAAAGACAGGATTTATTAGATTGGCTTACATGACCAGAAGCTGAATAGTCAATAATGGCAGTCTCCAGGCTGAAGAGCTGGAGGAATCAGTAGCTGTGCAGTTCAAGAGTATGAAGCCTCAGAACAAGAGGGATCAATGGTGCTACCCTAGTCTGAGACTGAAGACTTCTGGAAACTCCCTGGAGGATCACTGGCAAAATCCACTTTGAAAGAGTGAAGAAGTGAGATTCTGATACCCTCAGGCAATTGCAGCAGCAATCAAGAACCATTCTAGTAGAATCAAACTTGCATCTGCTGCTGCTTCCTTGTTCTTTAAATTTTATTCCATCCGAGCCATGATCCTATTGGATGATGCTGCCCTTGTTCAGGGAGGGGCTCCAATTCACTCTCCCACATGCGATCATTCCTAGTTACACCTTTATTGACACACCCAGAAGTCTCTTAATCATCAACATCTCTTAACTCAGTCAAGTTGACAATTCAAATTAACTCTTACACTACGCCATTTGCAAGCTTCAAAAACAAAATAAAATACTTGAGAATTAATCTAACAAAAGAGGTGAAAGAGCTCTACAACGAAAACTACAGAACACTAAAGAAAAAAATTGAAGAAGATCTCAGAAGATCTCTGATGTTCTTGGACAGGCAGAATTAATATTGTCCAAATGGCCATACTACCAAAATCACTATATAGATTTAATGCAATTCCTATTAAAATTCCCATGAAGTTCTTCATAGAAATAGAAAAGTCAGTCATGAAATTCTTTTAGAAAAATAAGAAGTCCAGAATAGCCAAAGCAATCCTCAAGTGAAAAGTGAAGCAGGAGGCATCACAATATCAGATGTTAAATTATATTACACAGCTATAGTAACAAAAATGGCATGGTATTGGCACCAAAACAGACATGGAGATCAATGGTACAGAATAGAAGACACAGAGACAAACCCACATAAATACAGTTTTCTCCTACAAGATGAAGGTACCAAAAACATTTATTGGAGAAAAGACAGTCCTTTCAACAAATAGTCCTGGGAAAACTGGCAATCCATATGTAACAAAATGAAGTTAAACCCTTATCTCTCACTCTACACAAAACTAAACTTAAAATAGATTAAAGACTTAGACACTAGAACAGATACCTTGTGCCTACTAGAAGAAAAGTAGACCCAACTTTTCATCATGTTGGCTTAGGAACTGACTTTCTTAACAAGAATCATAAAGCAGAAGAAATAAAATCAAGAATCAATAAATGGGATGGGTTCAAACTTAAGAGCTTCTTCGCAGCAAAGGAAATAATCAAGAATATGAAGAGAGAGCTTACAGAATGGGAGAAAATCTTTACACACACACATCAGATAGAGCATTAATCTCGAGGACATATAAAGAACTCAAAAAACTTAAAACCAAAATAACAAATAACCCAATCAGTAAGTGGACTAAGGAACAGAACACCCACTTTAAAGAAGAAGAAATATAATTGATCAAAAAAATGTATGAAAAAAATGTTCAACATCTCTAGCAATTAGATAAATGCAAATCAAAACTATACTGAGGTTCCATCTCACTCCAGTAAGAATGGCAATCATCAAAAATACAAGCAACAATAAATGTTGGTGAGGATGTGGGGGAAAGGGTACATTTATGCATTACTGGTGGGACTGCAAATTGTTTCAACTACTGTGGAAAGCAGTATGGAGATTCTTCAGAAAACTTGGACTGGAACCACCATTTGACCCAGATACCTCACTCCTTAGTTTATACCCAAAGGACTTAAAATAGCATACCAGAGTGACACAACCACATCAATGTTTATAGCACCTTAATTCATAATAGCTAAACTATGGAACCAACCTAGATGCCAACAAATCAATAGATAAAGAAACTGTGGTATACATACACAATGGAATATATATATTCATCCTTACAGAAGAATGAAATGGTGGCATTTGTAGATAAGTGGATGGAGCTGGAGAATATCATGCTAAGTGAAATAAGTCTATCCCCCAAAACTCAAAGGCTGAATGTTTCTCTGCTATGTGGATGATACTTCACAGTAAGAAGGTGTGGGCACTAGGGAAAAATAGAGTTAGTTTGGATTAGGTAGAGGGAAGTGAAGAGAGGAGAGAAGTAAGAGAGTAGGAAGGATAGTATAATGAATTGGACATTATTACCCTATGTACATATATGATCACACAACCAGTGTGATTCTACATCACGTACAATCAGAAGAATGAGAAGTTATACTTCATTTTTGTATGATGTATCAAAATGTATTCTGTTGTCATGTATAACTAATTAGAACAAATAAAAAAACAAGATCAAACTAAAAATCATACAGAAAAAAGTGTTTATACTTATTTTTAACAATAAGAAATATTTTCATAAATGGTAAGAACTATTAATAAGATTTATTACAAGTATAGACTTAGTTCCTAAAACTCAGTAAGTATATCATAAAAAGCATACCTGAATTAAATAATGTTAAATGACAATGGCTCCATGCTTATCCCAATTTCATCTGGGTTTGAAAGGTTGGAGACTTAAAATTAACAGTGGTGTCTCAGCATAAGACAAATATTTTTTTATTATTAATTAAATATCTTTCTGATATAAAACTTGTGTTTTTCTGTTTTAGAATTGACTAGAGTTCATTGTTGCTTTTGTTGACTAATTTTCAGAATACATTGAGAAGATGTTTTTCTAATGCATAAGACCAGTAAAAGTTGAGCTTTTACTCTGTACTATTTGATTGATATTTCATGACATCATTTCTAATTCTTATCCCCTCAAAATGAAAAATATATAACAGTATTCCCAATTTACAGTTGGCAATAATAAAAATCACAATGGTAAACTAGTTATTGAAAGACATTCCAATTAAACTGAGAAGATCAGCATTTAAACCACGCTCTTACTGAAATTTACATTTAAGTCAATGTAGTATATGAATAGATTCTTTTAATATCACTTCAATGATACATTTGCAAAGAAAAACTATTTAAGGGAATTTATTCTTTTCACATGATTTCAAATAGGTTGCCATTTTTTAATTCAAATTCACATGAGAAGAATTTATAATTTTATGTTAAAAAGTATTTTGAAACATTTTCTAATATTATGGATTATTTTAAATAACATGTTTCTATTGTGAGATTTAAAAATAAATACCAATTAAATACCCTGTACCTAAACTGTGCGTATGTTATTCTTAAATATTTTAAAATATATTTTTAATTAGGTTTTCCTCTGAGGCTGATTTGGTCTCTCTGATAAAGAGGAAGAGGATAGTGGTAACATTTTTCTCAAATTAATATTCTGTGGGTAGTTTTATTTTCAAATTTATCTTCACAATTTTAAATGTACTAACATGTTTCTTTGCTACCAGTTGTAATTGTCATTTCATATTATCTTTCCTTGACTTTTTAGTTTTTACTATAATAAATATTAGAGTTAGGTAACTTTTAAAGAAAGAATAAATGTGTTTTACATTTATAAGCACTTGGGTCTCTTTTCCACATGGGCAATAACTACCCAGAATTCAGTATTTTGGGGGAGTTGTAAACTATTTCTCCTTAAACCTCTGTGAACATCATTTCCTTTTCATCTGGCATCAAGATCCAGGATAAGTCTATTTATTATCCCCATAATTACATTTTGCTGGAACACAATAGGCTTTACATTGTTTTACTTTAAACTTTTTTTTAATATGTCTCTATTATTTTAGTTCATTTATTCTAATTAGGAAGAACAAGTGATTTATATTTAACCTTTGACCTCCTGTTATCTCTATTATTATTGTCCAGTTATTCAATTTTCTGCATTTGTGAAGAACTCAATTGTATAAACAAAAATGTCTTTAGGAATAAATTCAGCTTGTACATAATATAAATTTTAATTATGCTTCCTTTTCTTATAAACCACAAAATTTTCCCCTTATGTTGCTGAAATTTCTTCAATTTATCACCTGTACCTATTCATATTCAGCCTGCAACATTTTCTTCTAAGCTGTCTTTTGATCTCTACTCATTTTTGTTGGACTCCTGCATTTCTTTCATTTTTACACCAAAGTTTTTGGTTTCATGTGAGTACATAATGTGTTCCTCTTTTTCATTCTCTTGTTTTCTATTTCTCCTGTTTTTTACACAAATAGGTCTCACTCCCCAACAACTCAGTGAATTTCTACATTTTTATTGTGTTACAGGTTTTTAAATTTATTATGGACATTCATACATACACTCTAATTCATGTGAATTGATCATAAAGTGAATAGACTCTTTTTAGATTCTGATCAAGGATAGCTTTGCTTTTGTTTCTAGAATGATAACAAATTTGGATCTTCTTGGTAGGTAAATTCAAGAGGTTTAAATGTGAACTTAACTGATGAAATCAGGAAAAGCGTCCACGCTTTATCTTCCTAGAAAGAGAAGTAATCCCAGACCTTGCATTTTATAATTTCTATTTTAGATATTTATCTGTTCCTTTTGAATTTTTTTTAAATTCTGAGGTGGTATTTAGCTAAATTTTTTTGAAGGAAATTTTACATATTAAGTTTCTTAGCTCTTTCATCCTGTGTGAGAAAATATTTACTGAAATAGTTGATTTGACTATTAATTTTATTTATTGCATTTTGGGAACCATATAGATTTTAAAACTCTCTATAGGAAAATCTCCATAACAGTTATCCTTTATGAATTCTTCCATTGTTTTGAGCAAATATATTTCATGATCAATCTATAATTCATTAAATTTTTGTGAATATTATTTTCCCTTTTGATTTGTTGGTATAACATTTAAATTTAATTTTGTAATCCATGTGAAACTTATTTGGGTGTGTAATGGAGATAATACTATAATTTATTTCATATCCTGAAATAGTTAACAAACCATGCCATTATCTTTATTAAATAATCTTTACTTTCTTTAAAGTCTAGAATTAGCTTCATGGTCTTGGTTTCCATGATTTGATGCTATTTCTGACAGACTTTTCTACATTGGAATTTCTAATAAGGTCACTGAATCATTTAACCAGAGGTCATGATCTACTTTTTTCTAGACTTTCTTTGTCAACAAACAGAAGTACATTTTCACAATTTATTTACCTATAATTCTCACCAATTTTGCTTCTCTATGGGCAACAGACTGCTTGAGGACGAAATAAGAGTAACGTATTTTTTTCCTTTTTTTGTTTTTTGTGTTTTTTTGGGTGCTGGGGATCGAACCCAGGGCCTTGTGCTTACAAGGCAAACACTCTACCAACTGACCTTCTCCCCAGCCCCATTTTTTTCCTTTGAAAATGGTATTGCCCATTATTTTATCGATGAAACACACTTGTGTGTGATTCCCATGCTAGAGAATACTGAAGAAGAAATGATGGAAGGAGTAGGCATATTGAAACAGAAAGGAGTTAAGAAGGATTGTTTATAGTGATTCATCAAGATATGAATTCTGGGACTTCATTCATTTTATTAATGTATTATCTAAAAATGACATTAAACAAAGTAACTCAAACATTCAATTTTTTCACTAAGGGTAATTTACTTTAAAAATAAATGGCTCTGACATTAAAGTATCTGGTTTTGCCATTTGGAAGTTATATGTCCAAAGGAAAACTAATTTACTCCTTCGAGACTTGTTATCCTTTTCAATAATGGTGGGATAGTACTGTTTATTTTATGGTTTTGGTGTGAAGAGTGAATTTTTTAAATGACAATTTAAATCAATGTATCAGTCACAGAACCTTGAAACATACTGAGTGATTCGTAATTATTGGCCATTCCTTTAATGTCTTTTCTGAAAAATTAAAAATTTCCATCATTTATACATACATTAATTACTATATGTTTCAGAACATGAACTTAAATTTGTAATTATAACATATCCATGAAGTAGGAATTATTTTAAATCTCATTTTGTAGATAAGAAAACTAAAGGGCAAAGAGATGAACTATTTTTGTTATAAAACTTGTATTTAGGAGAACCATCATACAAATCACAGATCCTCCCAATGTCAACTACAGATCTCTTACTCTTCAACTCTATTCTACTTCATTTAGTCAAAAAGATAGATTTAACAAACTGAGTCTGCACTCCCTCTTCTGATTCAGTTTCACATTTCCAAATACGTGTTCAGTATTAATTGTATACACTGCTATGATTTGTTCTGTCTGTGTATGTCTGGTATATCAATGTGCCCAATAGGACATATATTTGACTAAAGAACTGAAGTGTGTTCTTGGAAAGAGGTCAGGAGACCAAGCAAGTTCATACTGTTTTAAGAAAAAAGAAGGAGGAGGAGGAGAAAAAGAAAGAAAATAAATAAATACATAAATAAATAAATGAAGAAAGAAGTCAAGGATGTTCAGATTTAGAAGAGAAGATTGTGGTGGGAAAGACCCTGCACTACACTTCCATGAGCTTGTATCTAAAAATGAAAAAAGAAGGAGATGCTATAATCACAAATGAAAATAACTGAAGTCTTCATGTGTTATGGATTGAATCTGGAATGTCCCCCAAAGGCTAATGTGTTTAAGACTAGGTCCCTGATGAAGAAATTCACAGGCGGGGTTTTGGGGAGGAGATTGAATCACTGATGAATTTATAACTAAGAGGCGGGCCTACCTGGAGGTAGTAGGTCACTGGGGGCTTGCATTTGAAGAATTTGTACTGTCCCTGCCCCATTTGCTTCCTGGCCACCCATGAAGTGAGCAACCTTCCTCCTCCATACTCTTGCCACTGTGATGTTCTGTCTCATACAAGCCCATAGCAATAGAGCTGGCTGATCATGAACTGAAACCTCTGAAACCATGAACTAAAATAAATCTTACCTCCTTTAAGAATTTTTTTTTTCCAGATAATTTATCACAATGATGAAAAACTGAGTTACATGCCATGCTATAGTAAAAAAATGAGGAGAAGTAAATTGAAAAGAAGGAAGTAAAATTGTCAGTGTTTGCAAGACAACATGATCTTTGGAAAAACCTAAAGAATACCAAAAAGGTAACAAAAACAAAAACAAAAAATTTAAACTGATTTTACAAACTGAATAAAATTTCAGGGTAAAAAAATTAACACATAAAAATTACTAACACTTTTAGCACAAATAAGTCAAGCATATTAAAGGAGGTGAAATATCCCTAAAGCCAAACTATAAAATATTGATTAAAGAATTTGAAGAAGAAAAGGAAAGGCATCCCATGTTCACAAATTGGAAGCATTGGTATTGTGACAATGTTCACAGTCCCCAAAGCAATCTGTAGATTCAATGCAATTATCATCAAAATTTCAATGGCATTCTTCACAGAAATCAAAAAATAATCTTAACATTCATATGGAACCACAAAAGACTCTGAATAGCCAAAGCAATCTTAAGCAAAAAGCAAAAAGCTATAAGCATCACACTATCTGATTTGAAACATACCACAAAACTATAGTAACTGAAACTCCATGATAGTGGCATAAATTGACACATAGATCGATGGAACAGAGTAGAGAACTCAGAAGTAAATCCACATATTATAGCTAACTGATTTTCAACCAAGACACCAAGAATATTCTTGGAGAAAGGACATTCTCTAAAAATTGTGCTGGGAAAATTGAATATCTAAAAAGAGAATCATGAAATTAAAATCCACCTTTAATTAAAAACAAAAGTCAAGGATATAAATATAAGACCCTGACCTATAAAACTATTAGAAGAAATGATAGGAGCAACACTTCAGGAAATTGGTCTAAGCAAAAATTCTTTGCATAAGACCCCTAAAGCCAAGACTTAAAAAAGCAAAAATAAACAAATATGACTATATCAGACTAAAAAGCTTCTGCACAGCAAAAGAAAAATCCAACAGAGTGAAGGGAGAACCTGTACAATAGAAGAAAATATTAATAAACTATTCACCATGAGAAGGGATTAATATCCAGAATTAATACCCAGAAGCTCAAACAACTCAACTATAAAAGCCAAATAATCCAATTAAAAATGAGTTAGTTATCTGAACAGACATTTCTCAAAAGATAGCATGCAAATAGTGAAAAACTATACAAAAATATTCTCACCATTAGTAATCACCAGGGAAATGCAATCAAAACTATAAGATATTATCTCATCCCAATTAGAATGTCTACCATCAAAAGGACAAAAAAAAATGCTGGTGAGGATGGAAAATAGGAACTTTTATATATCATTGATGAGTGAACCTTAGCTCCTAAAAAAACTAGAAGCAAGCCAAGTGCAGTGGTGCATGCCTGCAATCCCCGCAGCTCCTGAGGCTGAGACAGGAGGATCATGAGTTCAAAGCCAGCCTCAGCAAAAGCAAGGGGCTAAGTAAATCAGGGAGACTTTATCTCTAAACAAAATACAAAATAGGGCTGAAATGTGGCTCAGTGGTTGAGTATGTAAGGTATAGAATCAACCTAGGTTCCTATCAGTGCATGAATGGATAAAGAAAATGTGGTAAAATATTATTCACCCATAAAAAGGAAGGAAATTCTTTCATTTGCAGCAATATGGATGAGCCTGAAGGACATTATATTAAATGAAATAAGACACAAAAACACAAATACTGTATGTGCTCACTTACATGTGGAAGCAAAAAATGTTGATTTCATGGAAGTAAAGAAGTAATATAATGTTTACCTGAGGTTGAGAAGTGTAGAGGAGGGAAGGGGGAAAAGAAAATAGATTAAAAAGCACAAAAAGAAAAGTCAGGATTTTGTATGAGGGTGATATTAGCTTCATAGAATGAGTTTGGAAGGGATCCCTCTTTATTTATTTCACAGAATACTTTTAGGAGTATTTGAATGAGTTCTTCTTTGAAGGTCTTGTAAAACTTGGCTGAGAATCCATCTGGTCCTGTACTTTTCTTGATTGGTAGACTTTTATGCCTTCTTCTATTTCATTGCTTGAAATTGATCTGTTTAAATTGTGTATGTCCTCCTGATTTACTTTGGGTAGATCATATGTCTCTAGAAACTTGTTGATGTCTTTGAAATTTTCTATTCTTTTGGAGTATAGACTTTCAAAATAGCTTCTTATTATGTTTTGTTTTTCAATATCCCCAATGAACATAGATGCAAAAATCCTTAACAAAATTTTAGCAAATCGCATACAAAAACATTATAAAGACAGTGCACCACGATCAAGTGGGTTTTATCCCAGGGATGCAAGGTTAGTTCAACATTTGGAAATCAATAAATGTCATTCACCATATCAACAGACTTAAATTTAAGGATCATTTTATTTTGTTATTCATTTATTTTCATTCATTAACTGTAATGATCACTATAAATTATTGAATACTTTAAAAAGTAAATCATATGATTATTCCATAGATGCAGAAAAAGCATTTGATAAAATACAACACCCCTTCATGCTCAAAGCACCAGAAAAAATAGGGATAGTGGGAACATTCTTTAACATTTTAAAGGCTATTTATGCTAACCCCATGGCCAATATCAACATCTTTCTAAATGGAGCAAACTGAAAGCATTCTCTCTAAAAACTGGAACAAGGGAGGGATGCCCTCATTCACCATTCTATCCAACATCATCCTTGAAACTCTAGCCAGAGCAATCAGACAGACCAAAGAAATTAAAGGGATACAAATAGGAAAAGAACTCAAACTATCACTATTTGCCACAGACATGATTCTATATTTAGAGAATCCAAAAAATTTCCACCAAAAAACTTCTAGAACTCATAAATGAATTCAGCAAAGTAGCAGGATATAAAATCAACACTCAAAAATCTATTGCATTTCTATTTATAAGTGATGAATCCTCTGAAAGAGAAATTAGGAAAACTACCCCATTCACAATAACCTAAAAAAAAAATGGGAATCAATCTAACAAAAGAGGTGAAAGACTTCTACAATTAAAACTACAGAACACTCAAGAAATAAATTAAAGAAAACCTTAGAAGAAGGAAATAGCTGTCATGTTCTTAGATAGGCAGAATTAATATTGCCAAAATGGTCATACTACCAAAAGCACTATACAGATTCAATGCAATTCCAATTAAAATTCCAACATCTTTCCTCATGGAAATAGAAAAAAAATCATGAAATTATATTTGGAAAAATAAGAGACCCAAAATAATCAAAGCAAATCCTTAACAAGAAGAGTAAAGCAGGCAGTATCAGAATATCAGAACTTAAACTATACTACAGAGCAATAGTAACAAAAACAGCATGGTATTGCCATCAAAATAGACAGGTAGACCAATGGTGCACAATAGAAGACACAGAGACAAACCCAAATAAATATAATTTTCTCATACTAGACAAAGGTGCCAAAAACATGCAATGGAGAAAAGATAGCCTCTTCAACAGATGGTGCTGGGAAAACTGGAAATCCATTTCAGCAAAATTAAATTAAATCCCTATCTCTCACCCTGCACAAAACTCAACTCAAAATGGATCAAAGTCCTAGGAATTAGACCAGAGACCCTGCACCTAATAGAAGAAAAAGTAGGTCCAAATCTTCACCAGCTGGCTTAGACTCCCAAAGCACAAGAAATAAAAGCAGTAATCAATAAATGGGATAGATTCAAACAAAAAGCTTTTTCTCAGCAAAGGAAATAATTGACAATGTGAAGAGAATCTACAGAGTAGGAGAAAATCTTTGCCACATGCACTTCAGATAGAGTACTAATCTCCAGAATTTATAAAGAGTTCAAAAATCTTTACACCAGGTTGGGGATATAGCTCAATTGGTAGAGTGCTTGCCTTACAAGCACCAAGGCCCTGGGTTCAATCCCCAGCATCGCAAAAGAAAAACAAAAACAAACAAGCAAAAAAACTTTCCACCAATAATACAAATAACCTGATCAGTAAATGGGCTAAGGAATTGGGTAGACACTTCACTGAAGAAGATCTACAAGCAAACAACAGATATATGAAAAAATGTTCAACATCTGTAGTAATGAGAGAAATGCAAATCAAAACTACCCTAAGATTCCATCTCACCCCAATTAGAAAGTCTATTATCAAGAATACAAGCAACAACAGGTGTTGGTGAGGATGTGGGGAAAAAGGTACACTCATACATTGCTGGTGGGGTTGCAAAGTAGTGCAGCCACTCAGGAAAGTAGTATGGAGATTCCTTAGAAAACTTGGAATGGAACCACCATTTGACCCAGCTATCCACTCCTTGGCCTATACCCAAAGGACTTAAAATCAGCATAATACAGTGATGCAGTCACATCAATGTTTAAACAGCTCAATTCATAATACCTAAACTATGGAACCAACCTAGATGTCCTTCAATAAATGAATGGATAAAGAAACTGCGATATATACACAATGAAATATTATTCAGCCATAAAGAAGAATAAAATTGTGACATTCACAAGTAAATGGATGGTGTTGGAGAATATCATACTAAGTGAAATAAGCCAATCCCAAAAAAACCAAAGGCCGGATGATTTCTCTGATAAGTGAATGATGATATAATGGGTCAGAGTAAGGCAAGAATGGAGGAAGGATGGATTGTATAGAAGAAATTGAGGGATGGGGAGAGGGCTGGGGGAATGAAAGATAATAGAAGGAGACAAACATCATTATCCCCTGTACATGTATGATTACACAAATGGTGTGACTCTACTTTGTGTACAACCAGAGAAATGAAAGTTGTATCCCATTTGTGTATAGTGAATCAAAATAATAATAATAATAATAATAATAATAAGTCAGGAGGATTAAATTCTAGTGTTTGATAGCATAGTAGGGTGACTGTAAGTTTTTAACAATGCATTACATATTTTCAAATAGCTGAAAGAGAGGATTTTGAATATTTCTAATGCAAAGGAATATTAAGTGTTTGAGGTGGTAGATATGCTAACTGCCCTGACTTGATCATTGCACATTGTATGTATGGGTTGAATGGAATACCATACTGCACCTCGTGAAGATGTACAATTATTGGGTTTCAGTTTTGAAATAATTTAAAATTGAAGCCAAAAAGAAAAGAAGGAAAGTGGAGATGAGTATAGCAAAGTTCCCTGTCTAGCAAAGTAGCTTCCTGGTAGAAGCAGGAGGTGATGAGAGGAAGTGACACACAGGTTAAATAGTGTGATCAGAGAAAGTCAAGTGTGAGGATGGGAAGAAACAGGCAGGTGCCATGGGATTGCTTAGTATATTACATATACTAGGACTTGAGGGTCTCCTGATTATGAGGTTATAAGGGGAAAGAAAATGCAATATGTGTGTTAATTTGGTCAAATTTCTTTACAACAGATAATAGCTGATAACTTTTCAGGACTAGAGTTCAGAATAATTATTTGGTTTTACTAGGGTGAAATTAGGTCTGCCAATATTTCCATTTCACCTGAACTACATTTCTAATTGAGTGTGTGATTTAGCGTATCTCAAAACACTTAGAACCATCTAAGTTAGTAACAATTCATTTTTCCCACATGAATTTATTCCATAAAATTAATTATATCTCTCTCTCAACTGGAATTTGGATCAATCAGATACAACTTTGAAAATGATCAGAATGTTTGGTTTCTGCAACTTCCAGTGCTAGACCCGGAAAATTAAGAAATTAATTACCCTGCTGCTTGGAAATTTGACCATCGTATCCCTCCATTATTTTCTTAAAACTATTAAATCATTTCCCTTTGCTTAAATGTGAGTATGGGAAGGAGGTCAGTTCAAAAGAATTATAGGCGTTTTCAAAAGAATTAAAGGAAGAGAAGCCGTTGCTCACTTGACATCGAAGTACTTGATAACTTAATGTGATCCTTGATGAGCCCACTTTTTAACAGTTTACTATATCTAGGAGAATATGGGAAGACATATTCCTAATGCAAACATAAAGATTCAAACAATAAATTAAGGGAAAGGCAAGATGTTGAATCATAGTTATAATATGTAGAAAGAAACATGAGGAGGTAAGATGTGGGTTTGCATGGGCTGGGAAACTAGTTGCCCTGGTTGAAGCAGGAGCTTCAGGGCTGGGGATATAGCTCAGTTGGTAGAGTGCCTGCCTTGCATGCATGAGGCCCTGGATTCTAATCCCCAGCCCCTGCCCCCCCCCCAAAAAAAAAAAAGAAAGATGGAGCTTCATCTCTAATCCCTTGCGAGAGTTTTAGACAAACACCTCACATTCTCATCTGCAATACAAGCCTAATCCTAACAGTGACCTGTGGAAATGTTGTGCCTGACACATATCAAGTGCTCAGTAAATGTTAAGCATTACTATGAAGCTCAAGCACTTTGTCACCCAGACAGAACAGCTGACACAGAGGGACAAACGACCTGGCAGGGAGGAACACAATTCTCCTTTTTTGATTCTTAGCTCACCCAAGATGGCAGCTGAATTTTGTCAAGGCCATTACTTTCCACCCAGAAAAATGCATTCTGCTTTTGCTAAAAGGAAAGAATTGTTTAATCTATAAAGTAACACAAGTATGTCTGATTTTGAGGCATCTGGGAATCTAAAACAGATAAACCTTTGAAATTGAGTCGTTGAGTTTTGTTTGCACGCCTATTTTTCTGCAGAACCCTTTAAAAAAATCAAATGTGAAAACCCAGAGTATATTGGTCATATAAATTATACCCTAGAAAATAAAGCATGACTTAACAGAAACCTTTTTGCCTCCTGAAAGGCTCATTTTGCTGTATTATTTTTATTGATAACAATATCAGGTTCTACATAAACAATCCACTCAGATTTTCTGGGCAATACTATTTAATTTAGTTGTAATCTTTTCACAAAAATAAATGCATTATCAAATCTGATTTGGAGTTTGAACTGAGATAAACTTTTTTTTTTTTTAATAACTAGGAGTGGGAGAAACTATGTCAAAAAATGTCCTGTTTTTTGTTTTTAATTTGGGATGGTCAAATCAGAGGTAGCTCTTCACACCCAGCAAATATGTATAGACTATTCTTTCTACATACACCATCATTCTTTGAGAAAACAGAAAATGCTGCATGAATAGACCTTTCCACAGGGCCTTTTTTTTTTTTTTTTTTTTTTTTTTTTTTTTTAATTTTCCAGGGTTTGGAGAAGCAACATCCATCACATTCCCTCAACTGTTGAGAATAATGCTGTTTTTGTCACACACAGGATCTATTTTGAGCTGAAATATACACACTGACTTTGGACTATAGGTTTGCAGACCTGTCAGCACAATGCCCCATTACAAACTATCCCTTTAGCAAGATGACTTCATTTTAGCAGCCTGTTCTGGTTTCTACATCCTTCCAGGTTTCACAGTTCAATGCAGTCAAATAAGGTGCTGGCGTTTTTAAGGCTCTGTGTTTTATTGGTCTATGAATGAAGGTAGGTGGCCAGGTGTTATTTCAGGGGTTCATCTGGCAATTTGATGCTAAGTTTGAGTACATTTAGACTAAGAGGGTTGAGATTTTAATACTGGAAACACAAGTATTCTGTTTATATAAATAGTTTTCATAACAGGAAGTGATAACCTGATTCAGTTGAAATAAGATTATAAGAAGGTTTAAACTTAATCTGCATTATTATTAAAAATCAAGACGTGGGACATAGCATTTCTTAAAGACAATTTATTAGAATCCGTGCAACCCTTAATTGCATTTTGAACTTTCTACTTGTTGGATACTAAGTAAACCCTAATTCTTCAATTACTTCACACATTAGTTTCACATTTGCTAATTTCTTATGAAGACAAAGTCATGCCTAAAACAGATATATATCTTGCCCTACAAACAGCCATAGCTGACTCTTTGTTTTGTCCTTTAGCCAGGAAAAAATTTGCCCACAAATGAACCATGTGTTCTGTGATACAATATATACATATATAGTTGTTTGTTTTGGTTTTATTTATGGCTCCTGGCTCACCACTCCTTCCCCAAGGTAAGTCACAGATACTAGAATTTCTCTTCTCCAAAGTGGTACATCGAAACTCTAATCTTTCCCACCTTTTAGACTCCCATTTCAGAAGGGGTCTGCTCCATACCTCTGAGGAAGAAATGCTGAAGAATTCAAATAGAGCCCTTGCTGGGTTTCCACATCCAGTCTACTAGCATGAACACACCCTTTTAGTCCAATCATATTTCAAAATGGTTATCCATGTTTTAATGACGCCTATGAAATGAAGTCTCTAAAGAACGCCCCAAACTACAGAGTTTACACAGCTTCCAAATAGCTGAACACATGGAATTTGCTGGAAGGTGGCATGTCTTCTGAGGGGGCATAAAAGCTCCATGCTTCTTCTCCCATACCTCTCATATGCATTTCTTTATCTGTATCCTTTGTAATACCCTTTAAAATAAACCAGTAAATATAATGTGTTTCCTGAGTTTTGTGAGCTGCTCGAGCAAATTAAACAAATCCGAGAGGAGATAGAAGAAACCCTGATTTATAGCCAGTGAGCTGGAACCACAAGTAAAACCATGTGAAGCCTGCATTAGTGTGGGGGCAGGGCAGGGTAGTCTCAGAGATGGAGCCCTCAAAGTGTGGATCTGACAGAATCTGCACATAGTGTGAGAACTGAGTTGCATTACACGACATCCAGCCTGTGTCTGCTGCTTCAGAATTGATTGCTCATTTGGTGTATGGGAAAAACTCCGCTTATCTGGTGCCAGAGGTTATCAGTGTCTTGAGAATATAGTAGGAGACACTGAGTTTGTTTTTTGCCTACTCATTTATGTGTGAGAAAAGAAAACCACTTAAAAGATTATGTTAGCTAGCAATAGGCTAAAGAAGAATCAAGCGAAGTCACAGGTTGAAAAGGAATTCCCAGTGCAACTATTCAGTGAATGTTTTAGTCAGCTTTATCATCTGTGTGACAGAAAAGCCTGACAAGAACAATTCCAGGAGGAAAAGTACATTTGGCTCAGTTTCAGAGGTCTCAGTTCATAGACACCCTACTCCATTGCTCTGGGCCGGAGGTGAGGCAGAACATCACGGTGGAAGAGTGTGGTGGAGGAGAGCAGCTTAGGACATAGCAATCAGGAAGCAAAGAGAGAGCTCCACTCATCTGGGTCAAAATATAAACCCCAAAGTCACAGCCCCAGTGACCTGCTTTATTCAGTCACACCCTACCCACCTACAGTTACCACCCAGTTCATCCATATCTGGTTAGGTTAAGTTCTCATAACCCAATCATTTCATATCTAAACTTTCTTGTATTCTCATACATCAGCTTTTGGGGGACTTCTCATACCTAAACCATAATAATAAACAAAAAAAAAATTGTTTAGTTTTTCTTATCTTTCCTTTAATTCTCTAGAAAGCAGCAGCATTAGTAACATCTGCTGATAGACTTGTGACGGTTAAAAGAGACAGTGCATGCAAAGAGCTTAAAAACAATGACAAGGACAGATGCAATTTACCTGTCCTTCCACTAAGAAAAAAAATCTGCCAAGTCCTTTTCAAATGTGCTTTGTGTTTTTCAGATTAACATAAAACTAAAATAGATAAAATGTACAATGTGTATGTACATGTAAGTACCTAATCTGAAGTGTGTATGGCTAACAAAAATCTACATGACTGAAGATATAAAACATGCCACTTTTTAATTCTCTGCTTCACTGCAGTGGTCTTAGAATTTTTATATTAACCTTAGTCGTTAAACTCCCTCATCTACCACTTTATATAATTCTCTGTTGTTAATTAAATTCAGTGAAATACATCCTATATGGGAATGCATTCTTAAATGCAGGATTGGCCCTAGGTGTTTATTTGAAGGTCATTAATTCTTATATCCAGCTCTGCTCTATGTGGGTATGCAGCTGGTCAACTGTTGCAAATCATTTAGAACAGTTTAGAATTAATAAAATGTCAAGAGTTTTAAAATAAGATTATTGTTAATGTAAAAAACAAATGACTTGTGTTTTTAACAACCAGTATACATGGAAGAATAAGAAAATTACTTTGAGAAGTACATAAGTTTGCCCTGATTGTTCAAAAATGTAGCCAAATTGTAGTCTGAATAAACATTTCTCAGACAGAAAATTTAGGGGTTTAGGGCATTAAATCTTACAGAAAAGGGAACCATTTATAAATGGTATAAATATTTATAAAACTTTTTCATTCGTATAAGTTGCATTAATTCTGAAGGCATTTATCTACACCATAAATATTGTTCTCTGAAATTCTGGTCACTCTTACTTGAAGTCTTCTTATAGATTGAGAGAGTCTGGTTTCTTGTTTTTTTATATAAATAATTCATAAATTTATAAATCACAATTTCATTTCTATTTCAGTCAATCTTTCTTTTGTACTTTACATTCAACATCCTACTCTGGAAGGTCTACCCTTTATAATAAAGAAAATTTCTGAATTTTATAGCTACCCTTAGATACCAGAAATCTAAGCACTTCTATATTTTCTAGGTAGGCAAAGAGAAATTTGAGCAGAAATGACTTGTTTTAAAATTTAAATATAATGAAGGCTGGGTTTCTCTTCCTTGTTGCATTAGAAAAGCACAAAATAGAAAATATCCCAATATTTTATTATTTCCTTGCTTTTACTGGAAGCAAAATAGTTCTAATTTCAAATCACAAATAAATCTGACCCTAATTAAATTATGTTATGACACTCTATTTCCAGAACCATAAGAGTAAAATTGACATGAAGTCAACAATAAACAGAATCTCTTTTAGAGCCTTATGATTCTGTGAAATTTCTGTAAGCAAGTAGTGGCTGCCTATTCAGTAATCCTAATACATAATTCACAGCTCACAGGTATTATTTGGATGAATAGAGGAGTGTTTGCCATATACATTTGTTGAATAAATAATTCAGAGAATAAAATGTCTAATGTGAAATGTTTAGAATTGCAAATAGGAATAGACAGGATAAAATAAGAAACAGCAAGAGATATAGAGTTATACTGAAAATTTTAATCTTGACCCTGGGTTTGAATCCCACAGTATCCTATACTCTTCCCTGTCTACTCTCTGGAAATAATTTTTTAAGAAAACATAATTTGAGGTCTCTGAAGCACTAGAAAATATTAGATCAGCAAAAGCGTGGTCCCTCAGTGATATGACCTTGCTGCTGATCTGCACTGGACTGTGTGATGGACAACAAGGAAATATACCTTACATTAAACCACTGAGGTGGGGAGTGGGGACTAAGCACTGTGTTCAGCCTATCTCCACTAATGCAACTACCCCAAAGGGTTTATGTCACAATTACACAAAGATACTATTCATTTGGTTCAGCACAGTGAATTTAAGATTTCCTCCCTAGATGGACTGGCTTTGGTGTGAGTTTCTTCTTGCCTTCAACATCTTGCAGTTCAGCCGTACCTCAAGATCTAGGCCCCCACTGCCCTCGTGTTTATGCAGGGGTAAATAACATTAAAAATTTTCCCTCCCTGTCTTTTCTGTGTTTTGGTGATAACATCCATGAAACTGAAGCAAATTTGCAATTTTAATTTCTAATATTAAGTACATTTTTAACACGGTCAAGAATGAACGAATGTGTTTACTTCTCTAACACTATGAAATGATAACTGTGATCTTCTTACTGATGAAGAAACAAAGATGTAAGATTAGAACAATAGACACTAGTCTTTAAAATAAGGAATATTATATGAGCAAATAAAAGAAGTGGCTATAGATTACTAGGATAGTAGAGACTCCTTAATTCATTAGAAAAAATAAGTTTTGGAAAGAATTCAACTAACATCAGTCTGTAGACCCAGAACTTACAAAAAATCAGTTTCATATGCAATTATAAGGAAAAATAAACATGAAATCATTTCATTATGACCAAAACTTTGGGGAAAATTTTAAAATCTCTCAACAACAAATAAAAATATAAATAGAGATAAAATAGAAAAACCTCATGTGAAATTTCATACATTTAAGTATTAAATTAAATTTAAGGTCTGTGGAAAGGGCTTTTCTCAGAAATTTTATTTAAAAATCAGCAACATAGAGCTCTACAGGCATCATTATAATGTCTTCTAATTGATAATAGTTGTTATATTTGAATCCTTTTTCATAAAATGTTACAAAGAACAGAGATACTATCATTTAAGAATATATACTGCCTATGAGAAAAGAAACTTACCTATAAGCTCATTTACTAAAAAACCAGAACAGTGATAGAAGTTTATTATATTAATTTTTCAAACCAAAATATAAAAAATTAATCTATAATAAAATTCATTTGACAGTATTCTCAAGTGGAAACATAGACAATAATAACAGACTTTCAATGGATTTTCCTTTTTAAAAGAAATATTATGCATTAATTAATTATGTTGATATTATTCTTGGAGGATCAATGAAGAGTCTTTTTTTCCCCCTTGCTTTCTATTGTTTAATTTTAAAAAAGAAACAGGAAAGAAGCCCTGGGGAGGAGACACTGCAGCTTAGAATTCTGGATGCTTCTAAAATAGCTCTAATAGAGTTTCAGACAGAATGAGGAAATGAGGATGTCAACCTATACTATGAAGAAAAAAATGATGCTTTCATGGATGCTGCTCTGCACTAATTAATTCTCTTTGCACATTTTTTTAAATACTTGTCTTTTACAAGTCATGGATCAATGAATGTATTCTGTCAAACACTTTTAAGAGAGTGAGCTTCCATTTTCATAAATACTAAGTATACCAGCAATAAAGATAGAAGACTTGACAAATACAAAAACATGCTTATGTTATAATCATTTATTCCTCTGTCATCCATTCGTTCATTTATTTAAAAATTGTTTTTAATACATACTCTGGATACTAAGCATTGTGGAATAACAGACCAAGGAGGTGTTGAGAAAAAGATTATTTGTTAGTATTCAAAGACTGCAAATATAACTGTAGGCTGATTATACAGTTTTACGTCACATGCATTTTATGTCATTTCCTTTGAAGGAAAGAGGATACTATCCAGTTTCCTAAATTTCAATTTTTCTGGAGGTGATATGTGTATTCAAACATTCTTTGCCAGACTGGGAAAATAGTGCCTTGGGAGATATTAAGCATCATGTTTTTAAAACTATGAATGGGACTTTTTACTGTATTGAAAACCCAATATTAACTTCATTTATAAAGTAAGACAATGACAATAACAACACAATTAGAGTGTCTGAACTAAAACTAGAAAGATGTGTATGTATATTATTAAGTGATTAAGAAGAATCAAAACAGAAGATTCTTTTATTCAAACCTGAACTGAATGATTTCATTTGATTAAAGTTTTTAATTTTTTTTTTTTTTAGTGAGAGTAAAAGTCATATTTTAGGGATTAACAAGTGATACAGAAATATTCTTGGCTAAAGGAGAAACAATGAATGTAAAATTTTCAAAATAACAAAAAAGCTTTTAAAGAGAAATTATTTACAAGACTGCTTAGACCTTATAAATATTTATGTCACAGCAGTATCTTAATATATAAAATAATATATACATATACCCCAGTTTCTTTATCCATTTATCTGCTGAAGGGCATCTAGGTTGGTTCCATAATCTAGCTATTGTGAATTGAGCTACTATAAATATTGATGTGACTGCGTTACTGTAGTATGATAATTTTAAGTCCTTTCGGTATAGGCCAAGGAGTGGGATAATTGGGTCAGAAGTTGGGTTCATTTCAAGTTTTCTGAAGATTCTCCACCCTGCTTTCCAGAGTGACTGCTCCAATTTGCAACTCCACCAGCAAAGTAAAAGTGTGCCTTTTTCCCCACATCCACACCAACATCTATTATTGTTTGTGTTCTTGATAATAGCCATTCTAAAAGAATAATATTATGGCATTTGCAAATAAATGGATGGAAGTGGAGAATATCATGCTAAGTGAAATAAGCCAATCCCAAAAAACCAAAGGCCAAATGTATTCCCTGATAAGTGGATGATGATATATAAACAGGGTGGGGAGTGGGGAGAGGGAGAAGAATGGAGGAACTTTAGATTATGTAGAAGAAAATGAGAGGGAGGGGCATATGAAAAATGGTGGAATGAGACAGACGTCATTACCCTATGTACATGTATGATTACACGAATGGTATGAATATACATTGTGCACAACCATAGAAACAAAATAATGTGCCCCAATTGTGTACAATGAATCAAATGCAATCTGTAAAAAAATTAAAAAATAATTTAAAAAAATAATGTTGAGGACATCAGTTGACATGTATGAAAGTCATTTGCTTAAAAATAAGCAAATCAATGATTAGGTTAAGAAACATTTAGGGCAGGAAGCAGGTGTTACTCATTTTTGTATCTGTAGAAATTCACAGAACAGCAGCTTTAATAGAGACTTAGTAATATTTGTTGAGCAAATGAGTGTGTGAATTAATGAGTGAGAGAATAAAGTGTAGGGCTATTTCTACACTGAGAGGTTCTAGAAATTTCCTCCAATTGAGGAAAAATCCACATTCCTATTCTTTATTGATATCTTTTAAAACTATGGTCTTTTTAGGTTATTTATATATGAAGGATCACCTTCCAGATGTGCTGCTCTGGGTCACATGGGAAACATTTATCTTCCCGTGCTTCAAAATCTCTCTTATATGATTCATACTGGATTTCAGTCCAACCACCTTTAAAAAAATAAAAACAAACATTCCCGAAGGTGCCCAAGTTCATGCAGTTCCAATACACCATATAAACTGCAATAAACCATATGCTGCAGGAGTCTAGAATAAATAGCCCTTTTAAAAAACTGAGCTGCCAACAAAATTGAGATTCCATTTTTAAATGATTTTCTGCAAAGTAAACATTTTTCAAGCTTGATCTTTGTGTAATTTTTCACTGGCATTTTTCAAAGCTAGAAAAAACCTGCACATGTTCTTTTTGTAAGGACGGGTTTAATACTCCACTGTGTCACCAAGTCCCAGTGAGCTAATTTGTTCTAAAGACAACATTACTACATCAATACAACGCAGCTTAACCTTCAACTAACCTTATTCTGTTTGCTTTCCATATCCCAACTGAGGCTCTCAGCCAAAATGTCCCCTCAATTCTGGGTTCATTTCTTGCTAGATGGAAAATATGTGCATATAAACCAGGCTGCTTTTGTATATTAGAGGAAGGGTAACATTCACCTTCACACAATCCAAAAATCACACACATATGTGCACGCACACACACACACACACACAAACACACAACCCTTGTTCCCTTTCTTACAAAATATGGAATCACTTCAGTGAGGCAGAATGCTTAGAATTTAAGACAGAACTCCACATTCAAGCTAGTTCCCTAAAGAGAAACTGTGAAAAAAAAAAAAAAAAAAAAACCAGAACAAATCCAAATCCTGCTGCTTAGTATTTTGGCTCGATTCTGTTTATTTCTTCAATTTCTAAGCCCTTGTGCTGCAACATCTTTGTCCACGTGAGCCAATGATTACAGTTCTTACTGAAACTTCCATAAAAACGACTCATCTCAGTTTCATCCATTATTTCTCCCCTAGCTCTGCCTCTTCTGAATGCAAAAGAAAAGCAGAAGTACTTTCAGTGTTTATTTGTTTCTTTCAAGTTTAAATGGTTTGCCTGAATTTGAACAGGCTGGAATTTGATACTCCTCTATACCAATAAGGTGATTTTTCCCCTATTTTACCCCCCCAAAAGTTGTGAAATATTGGTAACCTGAAATACTTTGGAATGACTTTATTCAGTTTATGTTAGTGAGATAAGTTAGAAGGATCTCAATTTGAAAAAAAAAAAAAAAAGTCTAGTTAGAAATTGTAAAGAGAAAAAAGAATGTCCTATATTTTATTTTAAGAAGTTCCATTTAATCAGCTAGGTGGTTTGCTGACCACTGAGATCTTATCTGACTATCTCTGATAACAATATGTGAACTGGAACCTGCTCTTGGCTGTTAAAAAAAATTAGTACAGCCAAGATAATATGAACTCAAATGAGCTTGATTAACTGAAGAAATCACAAATAATAAGTTATTCTCCATGTTAGTTTCTCTACAACACAAAGGACAAAAATCAAGGAAAAATGAAACTCTATATTAGGGAAAAGATTAAGTATTCTATCATCCATCTTGATTTTCAAAGATCTCCAATTCAGTGCATTCTTAAAATTTAGTGTCTTAGCAAGTTCTCACTGATGATTTGTAAATAAACAATTGTAAAAGTTCTTAAACACAGTTTTATCTAAGTTAAGTGGCAAATAAATACACTACAGAATCCAGTATCTATTCTCCAGTCTTTCATGTTTCAAATAAGAACTATGTTAGGTTCAGGACAATTTGCATTATGTATTTTTTATTGAATTCTAAATCCTTAAACATTGACAATGTGTATAAAACCAGTATATTTTTGTAGGAAAAGGAGACACATGATGTGATAGAATTGAATTATGTCATCCCAAAGTTCACATTGAAGTCCTAACCTACCTCAAAATATGAGCTTATTTGGAGATTTGATCTTTTCAGATATAATTATAAAGCAAAATCTTTGGAGTGGGCTCTAATTCAATATGACTGGTGTCCTTAAAAAAATGGAAAATGTTCACATACACACTCATCCAGGGAGAACATAATGAGAATACAAGGCAGAGATCTGCAAGCCAAAGAATGCTAAAGTTTCCCAGCAAACCAGCAGAAGCTGGGGAAGAGGCACCTAACAAATGTCCCTAATCCTCCTCAAGAGGAACTAGTTATGTTCCTACATTATGATGGGACTTATAACTTCTGAAACTGTGAGACAAGGAGTCTCCATTGTTTAAGTTTATAGTTCTTTGTTAGGGCAGCATTAACAAACTAATGCATCTTTTTCTGATGATTTTCTGACTCTCAACTCCTGAGTAAATTGAAATTTAAATATCCAAGTCAGTTATTTTTGTACACTAAGATTTTCAGGCAAAGTTTACTCAGGTAAAATCTCAAGACCTACCATTATGTTTTAGCAATTGCTCATATGTGAGACAATGTAAGAAGGTTTAGAAAATAAATTATTGGGTTATGAGAGCCTTAATCCAATCGGATAATGAATCCCCTGATGGGATTAATTGAGTGGCAAGTGAAGGTGGGTAGGGTATGGCTGGAGGAGGTGGGTCATTGGGGGCATGCTTTGGGAGGTATATATTTTGTATCTGGCCAGTACAGTGTCTCTTTCTGCTTCCAGATGATTATGTGAGCCACTTCCCTCCACCACACTCTTCCACCATGATGTCCTGCCTCACCTTGAGCCCCAAGGAATAGAGCTGGCTATCCATGGACTGAGACCTCTGAAACTCTGAGCCCTGAAATAAACTTTTCCTCCTCTAAAATTGTTCTGGTTGGGTCTTTCACTGCTGTGAAAAAACTGACTAAAACCCTTACTGAATCAGAATCACTGATATAGGTATTGGAAATACACATTCATAAAATGTTCTCTAAGTGATACTGATACACACCTTGTGCTGAGAATCACTGGTCTAATGTATGGGTGAGAACTACAGTTCCAGGGGTGATGTTCATTCCTTATTTGGAGGAGCAGACCCTACTTTTGTCATTAAAGGAGCCTCATGGTAGTGACTTTGACCATGGATACACATCAGATTCATCTGGGGAATTTTTAAAAACCACAATTGCAGGCTGTATCCACATCAAATAAAAGAGAATCTCTGGGGTCCTCATCCAGACATTGGTATTTTTTTAAACTTCCATGTGGTTGCAATGTGTGCTCAGGATGAGATCCTAAGTTTAAGTTGAAGAAGTCAACACTATGGGCAATGACTAATCAGCTAATTAACGTTTTCAAAGATCAGATAACTCCACATAACCTAAATAAATCAGCCAACATTCTCTTCAGAACTTCCTGAGTAGATCACTTCTTTGTTCTCCATTTCTTTCTTTTAATTTGTCCACTCTTGGTTTCTTTAATTCCATTCCACCTTTCTTTCACCTTTCATCTTTCTTTGGCATTCAATTCTTTTTCCCTTTCTTCCTGTAACCATCTAATTTATTCTCTCTCTGATCTTACATAGACAAATATGAAATTGAACTTACACATATGTATCACATTTTGGAGTCAAATTCTATTGTCCCTGAATTCTTTTTGGAAATCACTTGACCTAAAATACTTTATACTTCTTTAACACACACACCTTCTGTTAAATTAAGATGCTTTTTCACATGTTTCTTAAATATACACACCTGTCGCTCCTCACCTTCATTTCCTCTTTCCTTAGAACATTTTACAATACTGTTGGATTAAACATCAGGCCTCGGTATTAAAGAGCCAAGGGTCATGGTATGTTTTTCATTGCAAGGTTTATTTTCCTGGTGCAACTCTGAAAAACTTGGAAGACTTCTGGGAGCATGATAGCAGCTACCTGAAGGTGGTGGGAAGACACCACATGTAACATTCAGAGAAAGCACTGAGAGCAATACCTTGGGTTTCTCACTATGGAAAGAACCTGGAATGATGCCAAGAGTTAGGAACTGCCCATGGAACTTGTGGATGTGAACAATATTTTGGGTTGAGTTTAATTTCTTTGGACTTCCTTCTAGGAAGTTGTGAGTGCCATTTCCTCAGAATGGATAGCATCTTGTTCACCTTTTCTTATACTATCATTTTGCAGAGGAACAGGTTGTTTCATTATTGGATCACAGAAGTAACTTCTTAGTCACTCCAGAGAAAGGATTGCAGATGTTCTATGACAAATCTATTCACTAAAAAACAAAGTGCACTAACTCTATGTAAAGTCAAGCTGAAAAATTTCATCTGTTCACCACCTGCATTGAGTTTTTAAATTCTGATTGTTTTTTGTTTCCACTTTCTCTTTTATTTCTTTTATCTTCACAATCAGAGTAAACAATACAATTTGTTAAAAAGTATCCTCTGTTCACTCCATGGACATGTATGCACAAACCAATTAAATTTCATTATAAAGCTTTTCAGGAGTTGGCATCTAGATAAAAGTGCTTTGTAAAACACCAGATTAGATAGTAGGTGATATCCACACAATTAGCTGATCTCATTATTAAAAAGTTCAACAAGTGAGTGGGTTTTCCTCAAAATGACCAGATAACCCTGGTTTCTTCTGCAAGAAAAATGTTCATTTGCTTGGTCCAAAAGTGTTGGATGCGTTTTCTTCCTGTTGTATGATAGGTATTGCTGCTGTCTATTCTTTAACTATGTGATTAAAATGAGAACAGAATTTATAATCAGGAAAATAGTAAAAAGAATAACAGAATTAACCAAGACACTACTTTTGATGAAGAGGATTATGCAAAAGCACACCATTTTCTTCCTGACTGGATTTCCCCAACATCTGACGCAAAGGCACTGATCTCATTAAGCTCAGGATCCTTGATGTTCTTTTACTCTATCCTTACATGGCATTCTCCCTGTGTGTCTGTCTCTACAGATGGATTCTCTTCTTCTTACTAGAATACTAGCCAGGTGGACAAGGATCAATCCTCATGACCCTATCTTGATTGCATCCCCAAAGACTGTATTTCAAAAGAGTACCAGGCAAAGAGAGCAGCATATGTTTGGGGTACATGCTTCAATCCATGATGGTGGGTTTTAGGAGCATTCTGCATATGTCCTTATACAACAGTTAAATTTCTATGTTAGAAATACATGTTACGTGTTTATAAACCATTCCTGCCTTTAAAAAAATACCCAGTAGTTTCATATTAATTGTAGTTTTCACTTTCTACAAATCTACAAATACTTTATTTTTATAGAAGTGATATTAATTTATTGCTTTTAGATTTTCTTTTAATTCTTAAACTTTTATTTTGGATATGTCAATGTACATAAAATCAGAGAATATAATAAGATGAAAATGCATGTTATGTATCACTCAATCTAAGAAACATCTAATTACATGTCTAATCTTGTTGCTTTGATACCCTCTACCCACTTCCCTCCTTCCTCCACATAATTTTGAAACAAATTCTAGACATTGTATCTTTCCATTCATAACTGAAAATGTATCTCTAAACATTAAATACAACCACTTTTCTTCCACTTACAAATGTAATAATTCATTAATATTATTAAATATCTAGTATTTGAGTTCCCTGATTCTCTTATAAATTTTGATAATAGCAGAATTATTTAAAAAGTCATAAAATACACCTCATGTATTATTAGTTGATACTTCTATTAAGTCCTTCCTAATTTGTAGCTTCCTCTTCCTCTATTCTATGTATATATTGTTTTAAAGGAAACCAGGACTTTTGAGCAGCAGTGCTATGCTAGTGAACATGCTGAGCTTAGTAATGGAGGTAAGTCACATTGTGCAAGCTCCTTGTCTCCTCGTGGGCTGGTCATAAACAGTTCCCAATCCTTTTTGCTCCAGGAAGCCCACTTAGAGAAGCACTGCTCTAGAGTCTGCCACTGCCTAGGCACTGCTCACTCACACAGAATGCCATTTACCAGGTTCCTTTCCCCAGGTTCCCTGTAGACTGGTAGTCCATCTGAAGCCTGGATCAGAGTAACTGTTTGGGCTAGACAATGTCCTAGGTGGGGTGGTAGATGTCTATCAGCAGGCTCGACTCTCTGGTTATCTCAATTTTTTGTGGTGTTAACTGCCATTTAGTCATTATTTCTTTTATTAGTTTATAAATAATGGAAAAATAATAATCTAATCCCATCATTCCATCTTCATTTACTAAATGGGATATTCTATATTGAGTAATTTCTTTTTTATTAACTCCTGCATTACTTGGATGTATAGTGCATGTAGGAAAATCGAGATAAATGTTTGTTTCTCTTTATTATCAGTTTTTACAATACTGATGTTTATCTAGCATCCTCTGGAGGTGACCAATGAAGGCAGTGATGTGCATGTGTGTGTGCGTGCGTACATGTGTGCACCTGTGAAATTAACTCATGGGTTTAAATGCAACTATTTTAAGTGTTTCAATACACTGAACGACACCTTACGAATGCACACATTGTTTCATCTTTGTCCAGTGGGAACCTCTTCAACCTGGTTCCAGAGTTCTTTTGATATACCCTCTAGTAATCATAAATTAATTTCTTGATATCTGGCACCCCCCCCCCCCGCAATGCCCGAGGTTCATCTTGCATAGTATCTCTTGCAGAATTTGGAATGAGCATTCTCTCTGAGGAGATCTGGTCTTTTTATGGTCTCTGTCTTTTGACTGCTCTGGGATTCAATTGCCTATTGGCCAGTGTTTTCAAACTCTTCTGTATTTTATGAAGGGCAATTTTCTCTCCCTGAAATAAGGATTATGTAGATGTAGCAGAGCCCTTATTGTCTTTGAGTACTCAGATAAAACCCAGATGGTTGGTCATAATAACCACAATAAAATTTAATTTTAAGATGTAATAAAGGAAACTGAATGATGAAGTTGTTATGTTCCCTAAGGCAGCTGACTAGATCCTCATCTCTTTATAAAGGTTTGGTCGAAAACCTATTCGGTTTGATTTTCTTTAGCTATGGCAATAGGTCCAACTGAAAATTCTCCTATATATAATCAGCCAACAACCTTTCAACAAACTAAGTGCAGACCAATATTTTTGTATGTTATTTTTAAATCACAATATTGAAGTATTCTTAAGAAAGTCTTGGTTTCACCTGATTCAAGTTCCAGATTCATTCAGTTACTTTTTCTGTCAACATGTTTATTGCATACACCTCAAGGGTATAAGGAACTGGAGATTCGGAGATGAATGAAATAAGGAATTTACTCTCAGATTGCTGATGCTACATGGAGAGATTAAGTTTAAAATGACATCCAAAATACACAACACGAGATGAGGGAAAATTAAGAATATCTATTCTTTTGACTATCTAGTATTTCAAATGTGCGGTAAGCCATGACTTTCTTTTTTTTTTTTTTTTTTTTTCAACTTGGTAATGATAGATTATGGAAAAAGAAAAAAAATCACATTAATAGAAAGGAGTATATAATTTTAATGGAAACAATATAACATTGAGTCAAAAAAGGAAAAATTGGGGCTTTATCTGCTAAAACTGTGAGACCTTTAAATGCAAAGTGCCAGACATCTGGTTGCTACAGCCTCAGGGCCACAGCAATAAGCAAGCAAGAAAAAGGACTATGTCATTCTCAGAAATCCTGACCTCAGACTTGACATAAAGCCAAAGTGTTTTAGTACTTGGCAATGTTATTTTATTGACACATGTCAAATAATTCTAATTTATGGCCATATAATCCTACATCTTGAGGCTCAGCTTTGCAACACACAATGGAATTCAATACAATAGTCATGTTAATATTAGAGCCAAGTAAAATGAGAACTCAACTTTTATGTTGAGCTTCATGAGTTACAAGGAAAATCATAATGTGTTTAAGTGTTTGCTTGTTTTACTAATTCTATGGCCTGTGAATGTACTTATATCTTTACTGGAGTTAGCCTTTTCCCTCTACATTATATAATTAAGGATACAACTTAATTTCATAGATGATGAAAATAAAATGTGTCATATGCAAAAAATTGATGTTCACATAAAATAAAAAATATTCCACAGAGAATTCCTAATGAGGGTCCAATCTTTGTTAAACAGAGTAAATGCATTATTTTTGACAAATGAACATCTTATTCTGAAGAAATCTCACAAATGTATTTTCAATTTCACTCAATTATGTATTCAAGCATGGAATATTATCATTGACCATTTTTCTTATTTGTTTTCATAAATAATGTGATTTTTACATTTAAATCAATAACTATTTGTTGCTATTAAAATTATATTAAAACTGTACCAAATAACCTACTTCAGAATAATATTACTTCTGAATACCAATACAAAAATTCAGAATACAAAAGTAGGGAATAGAATCCAATAGCTCACTAAAAAAGCAGGGTTTTAAATTGTACTAATTAGTCTTGTATTAATTTCAAGTATGACCAATATTAGGAAATCCATTGGTTTGATTCACCATTGCTATGAATTGGGTGAATGTCTCCCCTAGGTCTATGTATTTAACAACTGGTCCAAAGCCAGTACTGTTGGGAGGTGGTGGGACTTTGGGGAGTTGGGGCCTAGGGGTAATTCCTTAGTTTGTTGTGGGCCCATCCTTAAAAGTGGTGGAATCACCATCTGTCCTCTGTCTCTGCTTCCTGGCTCAGGATGTAAGCAGTTTGTTCTGTCATGTCCTGTCCTCACCAAATGTTCCATGAAAATGGGGATGCCCAATATTGGAATGGAACCTCCAGAACCAGCAGACAAAAGAAGCCTTTTCTCTTTATATGTTAATTGCCTCATGTATTTCATTATAGTAATGCAAAAATGACTAACATACTATTAGTTCTAGAACCAAAAAAGTACATATCAATTCTTGAATAAAAAGCATTCAGTGATATCTCTTCCTTATTATAATATTCACACCTCAGCCCAAAATGGCACTTTACAAAATATGGGCTATTAGATGCATTAAGTGACAGGAATAAAACAAGGAAACCCACATTACCTTGGAGATATTAAAAATTGCAGAAGAAAGAGAATGGTATTTCATAAAGCAACCAAAAAGATACACTTTTTGATTACTATTTTAAATATTATCTTTTCCACTATGTCTTAAAACTATGTGTGCATATATGTTTATTTATATGTGTGTTTAGTTATTTATATGTTATATACATCATATACGTGAGAGAATACGTAGACAATACACAGATTAAGAAGGACTTCCACTAACATACTAACAGCAATTATTTCTGAGATACATGAGGAGGTATTTTGGAAAATTCTGACTTTCTTCTTCAGACTTTGTTGGCCATTACTTGCGTTTTAGTTTACATAAAGCATATAATTCTTAATTTTAAAAAACTTGCTTGGAGAAAGCAATCATTCTTTAACTATACTTCAAAGTAGAATAATGTAACTTACATAGATATGAACCTGCAAGTGAAGTTGAATTATTCTTGACCACCAAATATAATATGAAGTGATATGATACGATAAAGATATCTGGCATTGCATAACTCCCTTACTGTCCAAAATCTTTCAAGTCATTCCCAAGTTTCAAGGCAGTAAAAAAAATTATGTAAGTTTCACTTACTTTAATAGACACTGTCCTGAGCTTTAGACTAAATATGGGAAAAATAACAGACAGTGGTCTCTCCTCTCTCACTTAAAGGCACCCTTCCATTTCTTTGTGAATCTGAAACGATACAGTTAAATATATTTCTTTGGTAAATTATGCATAGAGAAGATCATGGAACCAAATTACTAATCCCTGCAATCCTTTTCTTCTAGTCTAGCAAGAGAAAACTATTAGTTGTAAGTTTGCCTTTTAATTATTTTAGTATCCTTTTAAATGTAGGGAAGAATTAGACTTCTCTATGTATCTCATATCATTTTTCTGTACATAAATAATTCTGCTTATTAAAGGTCCATTTGTCGATGTTCCACTGTGCCAGGCATCATTCTCTGCTGCAGGGATCCGTGACCCTTGAAGACTGAATCCTAAAGTTACAGCAGCAAGGAAAGAAGACTGACATGTGAACAAATAGATGCATGGAGTATTTAGAAACACAAAGAAGGGAGAGGCCTTAAACAGTGGTTAGGGGAAAGGAAAAAGAAAACAAATCAACAAAGAAATGCTGCTTGAATTTATTTTCTAAGGTTAAGTGTGGTTTTCAAGCAAATAGAATAAACTTTATTTGCAGATCCTGGAGGTAAAGAGTTGATAATTGAGTATGATCAGATTATATGATATAAATAGAGAAGAAGAAATGATAGCTCAAGATAGGCAAGAGACCAAAGTCAGATCATGGTAGGCCTTACCATCAGGGGAAGAACTCATCAGTTAGTGATGAAGAACTCATCACCCTATACTCTAGCTAGAATGCCCTATTCCTGATGTCTTAACTGGTGAACTCCTCTACAGCATCAAGACCCAAGGGAAAAAATCATCTCTTCTTTGATGCCACTACTGAATTAGCACTTACAATGAAACGCTTAAAGTGCAAATATTTCTTTGTTGACGACTAAAATAAAGGTAAATCAGAAATATCAGAGACAAAAACTAATTTTTTGGAATAAATCCTATCGTTGGCATAAAAAAATGTAATTGTTGGGTTGGAGCAATTAAATTTTGCTAGTACTGTCTTTGAGTAGGTTATGATTCAATGAGTTTTAGAAAAAACATTTGTTTCCCACCTGTTTTTACCCTTCAAAGATCTATTTTTCTTGGCAGAGTCACACCCAGAGGTTTGGCTCTATATGAACCTTGCATTTCCATTAGTTCTGAAAAAAAAAATAGGCAAGGTTTAACACATGCTTAAATGTTAGTTAAGTTTGCCCTTTTTATAAGCCCCAAGCACAGGTGTATTGAGTTTGCACTGGTCATTATGTATGACATTATGTTATTTTAAGCAATGATATTGCTTTTGCTGAAAAATAGATTAAGTATGTATAGAAATGGTTGTATAATATTTTTGGCTGAGATTATGCAAGTGTTATAATGCCAAGTCAACTCTATCCTAATGAAATAATAATTCATAAGAACTATTTATGATATCGTTTATTCCATCCCTGGGAGGATTATAATTTGTGACATTTCTGTTATATAAACGAAGATGAACAAACACATCAGCAGAAACCTGGTAGAACCCACAACCAGTTACAACATGCAGACTGTAGAAGGTAAGGTTATAACTTAATCAGAAGAATTCAAACTTTCAGTTATTCACCAGATGTCATTCAGCTTCTACATCATGCTTGGCTCATAGTAGGCACCTAATACTGTAATGATTGCCTGTGGAACTTCAGTACTAGGTTCTATGGAGATGATGAAAAATTAAAAATCCATTCTAAAGAAATTAGATATGTACGTAGAGTATCATACACAGGAAGCATCCCCTGGCCAAAATCTTGATTTCACAGTTGAAGATGCACCAGCCCCAGGGCAAATGACTCACCCAGCAAGACGGCTAGTCGAACTGGTCTCTGGAGGAAGAAGCACATGGGCAAGTGAAATCACATGAAAAGAAGTTAAAAGTCAACTGATTTATACTTTTTAAAGTGCACAGAACTGGGCGCAGTGGTGCATGCCTATAATCTTATTAACTCGGGAGGCTGAGGCAGGAGAACAGCAAGTTCAAAGTCAGCCTCAGCAACTTAGTGAAGTCCTAGGCAACTTATTGAGACCCAGTCTCTCAAAATAAAAAACTAAAATAAAGTAAAAAGGGCTGGGGTTGTGGTTCAGTGGTAAAGTGGGTTCAATTCCTTGTCCTTGGCACAAAAAAAAAAAAAAAAAATTTACATAGAGATGACTGAGTCAGATGAAAATATGGAGCATGTTTGAGGGTGGGCTGCAGAGCCTGGTTGGCCAGACATTGATTATGCCAAAACTAGCTGTTGCCTTCCCCTAACTATCCCCTACATCATCCACTGCCTGTTCCAGTTTCTGTGAGAAACACAACCTGTTCACTAGTGTCAACAATGCCTGCATGGCCAGTATGGCCTCAGTACAGAGGCCTGAGAGCTGTGAAGGAGGAGTCCAGGCATAGAATGGATCACCATTGCCATCTTCCTAACTCCATTCCTATCTCTTTTTCCTTCATCTTTCCCTTAAGACAATAACCAGTGTTAGCAGTCTTTATTCCAGAAGGTAAAATTGTAATGATTTTTTAATTTTTCTAAAGAAAAATTAACTGTGGTCTTTGAGTTTTTCCTGTTTGTATTATTTTATAATAAAAATCAAGGCCACCCATGTACACTGGACCTCTGATGCCCACATCAGAAACCCATACTGGACCCTACCACTATGTGGACCCCCCCGTGGCTCCCTAGCTACCAGTGTGGGCTCCCCCGGCAGCCTCCATCTCAGAACACTGCAACTGCCCCCATAGCCCCTTTGACATGGTAGCCTCCATCTGGGTACACTGGAAAGGTCCTGGAGGCAGCCACCTGCTGCAACACCACACACCACAGCACTGCATCTCCAAACAGACCACCCATCACCACCCCATGACCTGCCCTCACTGCCCCTTCTCTGAAAGAGACCACCTCCATCTTGGGATACCTCTGCCACCATCTTGGGTTTCCTCTGCTACCACCTTCTCCATCTTTAATTGGGGTACTCTCCATCCTGGGACACCAGCCAGGACCTAGAAGCCCAAAATCAAGGTACCTAGTTTCCCTCCGACACACACACCCAGCCACCAACCCAGCCCAGTGTTTGTAGTTAGGTGGCCAGCCTGCAGTTCCCAACACTTGGTTCTGATCTGCCTGATACAGAACAACTCTCCACAACAGGTGCAAAGGTCCCAGCACTCAGCCCTCAGGACCTGTGGAGAGAGAGGTTCCTGATTGGGAAGTCGAAAGGCTGGGATTAGGAGAGATATAGTGCGGAGACTAAATTAGAAAACAGGAATTATGGGGTCCAAAGCTGATATAAGGTGCTAAGACCAGACTCCTGCATCAAATGAGCAGACTGCAAAGGAGATTCCTGGGGTGCAGTCTTCCATGGGGAACAACAGTTGCTCTACCCTGCTTCCAGGAGTTCTGCCTCCAAAACTAACCCCTCCCATCCTAGTAACCTTAACCTTCCTGAGGGTGGAGATACCACCAAACTCCTGACAACCCCACCTATCAGATGAGAACAGAAGCAGGGAAGATGTCGAACTCCAACAAAAACAATTATTCAATTTTCCTTTAAGAATTATTTCTTCTTACTTTTCCTGCCCTTACATTTCCAACATTTGTGAAACCAAGTACTTTTCATGCATCAGGCTACTGAAGACTGAGATGTCTGAATAGCATATTAGTTTTATTGCATATTCTTTTATCTTTAATTTTTACATGTATTTCTTTTTCTCTTTCTCTTTCCCTTTCTCTCTATATATTTTCCTCCCACTTATCGTCTCCCTGGACTCTTTTTCTCTTTTCTCCTGCTAACAGTCAGATTCTTTTGATTCCTCTTTTATGCTTCCCATGATATAATACCTCTACATTTTCCTTCCTACCTCATTAACATCTCATCCTATACGCCCCCGGTTCTCTCTTTGTCCACCAGTAGAAACTGTAGACCCTTTCACAAACCTACTGTTTATATTGTAGGTAATAATCCAACACACCATTTCTGTTTATTGTGACAAAATTGTAAATAGAAGCTATTTGGTTTAAGGCTAATATTGTTTGCGTGGGGTGCTGTGATATTGATCTCCCCCTTAAAGGTGAGGTATTGGAAGCCAGCAGGTACACTGTAAGTCCATAGAGTAGAAACTCTAATACCTAGGACCCACACTGCTAGAGGGGAAGGCATACAAACAAAATGAAAAAAACAAGGAAAGAAAGCCCCCCAAACAAACTAGATGCTACAATAATAGAATCTCTTGACAGCATAGTAGAAGAAATGTCAGAGAAGGATTTCAGAATGTTCATAATTAAAATGATGGGTGAAGTTCAAACACAGGCAACAAAAGATCACATCAATGAGGAGATACAAGAACAAATGCAAGAAACAGAAGATTACTTCAATAAAGAGACAGAGACTCAGAAGAAAAAAAACAAATAGAAATCCTTGAAATGAAGAAAACAATAAACCAAATTAAAAATTCAATAGAAAGAATCACCAACAGATTAGATCACTTAGAAGACAGAACCTCACACAATGAAGACAAAATATATAGTCCTGAAAATAAAATTGACCACACGGTGAAAATGGTAAGAAATCATGAATAGAACTTCCAAGAATTATAAGATAACATGAAAAGAACAAATTAAAGATTTATTGGGATAGAGGGAGGCATAGAGATACAAACCAATAGAATAAACAATCTATTCAATGAAATTAAATCAGAAAATTTCATAGAGTACAGTGAAGTGTTCCAGTGGCAAAAAATAAAATAAAATAAAATTGTAAACCATCATACTGAAAAGCTGAAATTAATGTGATTCTATTGATTTGAAGGTTCAGAATTGAATGATGTTTAATTTTAACAAATCATATAATGAATTCTAACTGACCTCTCTTTGGTTAAAAAAAAGTTAGTATAAAAATAAATTTTAAAAAGTTAACATTAAATGATGAAACCATTGATTGGTAATAATTCTCCAAATTTACCAACTCATTTGTTTGTTTTATCTTATTTTTGTTCTTGTTGTTATGATTGCCTCCGGTAAATATTTTGACAAAGATAATATTGAGAGGATAAATTATGAATCATTAAATATTATAATTTGGCATATCTACTTTAAACTTTATTTTCACCCAGCTTTCAGTAATTCATTTTTACCAAATGATGTTTGATATTAAGATGGACACTATTTCCATTTCATCTTTTGGTAAACTGAGGTAAATAGCAAGGGCTGACTGACTTTATCTAACCATGAAGTGACCAGACCTGGAACATTTGGTGTAGTGATGAGCTAACACTCCTGTCCTTCACAGCAGAGTCTGCGTCCAGTACCCTCTTCTGTCTATGCCGGTGACACAGCTGAGGGTCCACTCCAGAAACATGCCTCAAGTCAGCACCTAAGCAGTTTGTCATTCCTTCTATCAGTCCCATGAAATCAGTTTGTACTGTAGATTCTCCTGTCGTGTACAACTAATTGGAACAAATAAAATTAAAAATTAAAAAAAAAACACACAATGAAGCTTTTTCTATTTATGTTCATTTAACTTGAAGGGACAAACATACAGGTCTTTACATCTATACATCTGCATTAGTCAGCTCAGGCTACTATAACACAATACCACAGACTTGATGACGTAAGTTAATTTTCTTACTGTTCTTAAGGTTGGGACAGTTAGAAAATAAATTCAGGATCAAGGTATGGGTACGTTTGGTTTCTCATAAGGCATTGCTCCTTGGTTTGCAGAGGGTCGTCTTCTCTTTGTGTCTTCTCAGGGCCTTTTTCTGTGCGAATGTGCACCCTCAGTGTCTTTTGCTCTTCTTGTAAGAAACTGGTAATATTGGGGGAGATTTCATTTTACCTGAGTTACCTCTGTAAATGCCCAATAACCAAATATAGTCCCAGTAGGGGTTAACATATATCCTTCAACATATATTTTGAAGGACACAATTTAGTCCATACTACTATCTTATTTGTTCTTATCCTAACCCCCACACTGAAGCTTTTGACGTAAATGCCTGCACTGCAGTTACCCTCTGCCACGAAGTAGAAAAATATTTGATTCAGGGTTAATAGAGAAAGAAATTAAACAAAAACCAAGTGGAATTCAACCCAATGAACCTGAATGACTAAATGAAAATGTAACAATTGAAGGTTAAATAAATTTTAAGAGAACTAAGCACCAAGGTTACTGTGGATTAGATGGAACTCAGTGTTCTTCCACTCAATAAAATAACTGCAAATGGGTTCACTGAATTTAAACATAAAAGTTGCAGTTTTTAAATTTAGCTACTTCCAGATTGACTACATTTTAAAATAAAAGGTTCCTTTGCATGCTAAAAACAGAATTTAAGCATATTTGGCACCTGATTATCTTACTCATCTCCCAGGAAAAATAACAAGATTTGCTTCTTGCTTCTTTTCTGGGGAGGTGGTGGTATGAAAGATGGTGAAATGAGACAGACATCATTACCCTATGTACATATATGATTACATGAATGGTGTGAATCTACATCGGGCACAATCATAGAAATGAAAAGTTGTGCCCCATTTGTGTACAATGAGTCAAAATGCAGTCTGTAAACATAAAAAAAATAATAATTAAAAGAAGAGAAAACCTTCTTATCACTCTGATGCAGTACTAGGATACATCTGTGACGCTTAACCAACACATTCATAAATTACAAAAGGCACTCCTAAACAGATCCTTGAATCTATAGGAATTGAAGGACAATAAAGTGTTAATAAACAAAGGAGAAATAATAAATTACTCAACAAATGGAGGGGGAGAATTCGCTAAATAATTAAAGACCATACACATAAGTCCAGCTAGATTTAAAAATTGAACATAAATGAAATCATAAAATATAGAAAAAATGACTGGTTTAAGCATATGGAAAGATTTCTAAGCATGAACGCATCCTTAAGGAAAAGATTAATAAATTCCATCTTATAGAAGTAAAATTCCTATACCAAATTTCAACATTAAGAATAAGAGATGGAATTACGTTTGGCTCCATTTCTTTTTGATATTAAGCAAGATGATACAGATTATTTTAGGAAAAGAAACAGAAAACCCACAAGGACAAACAGAAGGGAGATAAAGATGGCAGCCACAAAATTCGGATGCTATCAAGCAAAGTAATTATCGAAAACCGATTTGGTAACCAAGAAAAGAGAATTCTGTCATCAGTACAGAAAGCAGAGGCAAATTGATTTGAACCCTAAAGCTCAGGAAATGGGAGTGCCAGGTACCCCTAGAAGTGAGAATGAGGTTGGAGCTAAAGAGAGTGGAATGGGCAGGGCAAGTGGAACATGCTTGTAATTCCAGCAGTTCCCGAGTCTCGGGCGGGAGGATTGCAAGTTCAAAGTGAGCCTCAGCATATTGGAGAGGCTCTGGGCAACTTAGGGAAACCCTGTCTCAAAATAAAGAATATTAAAAGGGGTGGGGAGTGCTGGGGATGTGACTCAGTGGTTAAGCACCCCTGGGTTCAATCCCTGGTACCTAAGTAATTATTTAAAACAAAGAGAGAGGAAGCAGTTATTTATGTCCCCAATCAGGACCACTAGGAAAAGCAGCTGAGAAGCTCCTTTGCTACCTGGTGGTAAGCTGGAGATAGGGTCTCTGAAGAGAGCAAATCAGGTGTTTTCTAGAGTGGAGGATGCCCTCCTTCCTAGAAGGCAGGACTGTTATGTGAAAACCAGCAGATGGAGGAAAGTGCACATAGCAAATGCTAAGAATTCACTTCTTTACCCTTGGCTGGGAATCAGCTCATAGAATCTCAGTAGGCAGGAAAATAAAAAATCTTTTCCATGGAACCCCAAAGAACTAAAAAGGAAACTTAGAAGCATTTACTTCATGGACTGTCCAACAACATAGGTAACAACAAACTGCTCGGTTCATTGTGCTATCGTGAAGCCTGAAGTTGAGACAGGTCTACAAGCAAAGGATTTCTATCCCTGCTTCAGTGTCTTCCTCTCACGTTTTCACAATCATTCGAGGAAAAGTGAACATCTAGAGAAGCTGCAACATGAAATAATAAAAGAAAAGAGCTACTCAAAAACAACAGAGAGGACACAAGGACATAGGCCCTTAAAAAATAAATGACCATAACATTGTCAGATAAACAAAAGAAATGTAGTCTTCCAGGACATCGATGGGATTGTGCTTTAAAATTCTGTTCAGAAAAGAGGACTCCTCCATAAACAAAAAAGAAAAAAATATATATAACAGTAAAAATGAAAAAAAAAATAGAAGAAAGATAAAGATGAGAAAATCTTCTGTAAAGTGGAGAAGAAAGATAAAAAGATGGAACATAAGAGGGAAAATATAAGAAAAACAAAAAGTAGTCCAGGAGTCTTGTTATCTGTAAAAATTATATCAAAGGGAGAAATAGAAGAGAGTAAAAAGGAGAGGGGAAATGAATGAAAATTATTTAAATTGATGTTTTTCCCTAACCGAAGGACAGGAGTTTCACATTAAATGAGTCTACTGAGTGCTCAGTATAAATGGTAAATGTAGAGTCACATCAAGAAACAAAATCATTAAATTCCAGGAACATTGTTGATTTCTAAAAAGGAAAATTAAATGTATTCTATTCAAAGAATAAAAGAACTAGAATGAAGAATGGCTCTCACTAGTAATAATTATAGCTAGAAGAAAATGGAAAGATGCCTTTAAAATTCTGAAGAAAATCCCATTTAAAGTTTGTTAACTGCATTGTAAATTTCTGGGCAGTTTTTTTCATTGAATTAAGAAATCCAGGGTGCCAGTGTCTTTAGTTTATTCTTGAGCTTGTCAAAATTCCACAGGAAATAATTTTCTGATCTCCTGATTAAAGAGAATAATCTGGTAAGCCAGAATCCTGTGAGCTGAGTCCAGGAAATGAGTACAATTAACTGTCTCCCCATTAGGTGTTGAAATTTTGTCCTATAACTAGAATGTCAAGTAAGTATGAGGGAAGAATAAGAACCTTCTCAGATATGCACCATTTTAAGGCAGCGTTCAATCAAGCAAAGGTTAAATAATGAAAGGATAAAGCACAGAATTCAGAAAACTGTGGTTCAACTACACCACCGGGGTGGGGAACTCTCACAGAGGAGGGTGAAAGGAACTCCTGTGGAACTATATCCTGACTGCAGACCCCAGGGCAGATGTAGAGAGGGCCGGTGCTCATAAGTCTGGGGAGATTAGATTGATAGAATTCTATGACTTTTTTTTTAACATCTAAGGAGGTAATTTATATAATTCAGAGAAAGCTAGAGATAGTAATATAGAAAAATTAGTAAACACAAGATGAGACATTACTAAATCCAAAAGAAACAAAAAGTTGTAGTGAAGGTGAAAAGAATCGTAGAATGTATACATGACTCAGCTGCGAATCAATGCACAGTCCTGAATATTGACACAAGCAACATAACTATTGCGTTACTATGAGTCTGGGCAAATGGGTGGCACTTTGGTTGACAGTGCAGAGACGGACGATGAGACAACTTCGTCTTCATCTTACTGCAGAGAGTCTAAAGGTAATGACCAACGTTAAGAACTCAAGAAGAATTATCATGTGCCCATTTCCTAGAGATCTGAATATGAGGGTTAAAGCAAAGATTTAGAAATGCTAAATCTCTTTTAGAAAGGAGTTATTCATGGTAGGAGACTGAGATAGACAGATAGACACACACACAGATGGATAGACACAAAGATAAATAGGTGAAAGACAGAGATAAATAAAAAGCTTAAGCTTTATTGAACCCCTTAAACCTAAATTATTTGTAGATGTAAATTTGAAAAAAATAAAACTGAATTTCAAAGGCTCAGAAATTGAATATCAATAGTAGTGAAAAGTTACTTGTAACAAGTAACTTAGGGTTAATATAGTTAATATGTAAACATTTTAAATTTCAATTTTTATTTAAACTTTTATTCATTTTAAATTTAAATTGAAAAGTTATTAACATTTCAGTAAAAAATAACCAGAGGAGAGATACTACACGGAGTAAGAGATAACAAAAAGTATCTTTTTTATTAATAAAAATTATAACATTGAGATTTTTAAGACCCACTTAATTGAAAAATATTAGCAAGACAGTAGTATCCTCCCATAGATGGTAATGGCTCTTCCATGAGCTGTTTTATTGAAATATATAAAATGGTTCATTCTTTCCAAAAGTCATTTACTGATATGTCTAAAGAACTTTAAAAATTCTTATGTTATTTAACTCATAACTCAATTTCTAGGACTCTTTCCAAAGGAAATAAAATCTGAATTGTAAATAAAGTTTTATATGTTGAGAAATTGGAAACAACCTGAAATTCAAAATTATGCCTTTATTTGTGTTTCTTAGTCTGGTTGCTGGTTATATCAATGTTTTTACTTTGTGAACATTTATCAAACTTTAGAATAATGATTTGTTCACTATTCTATGTGTATATTGTATGCTACAAAATGTTAGAATAAAAAGAAAATGGCTAAACTCTTAAAAACCATGTTTTTATAAAAAAATCAATAAAGCAAAAACGTTTATAAGTGAAAAAGCAGAGCCATAAAGGATATCACTCAGTTTTTTTAACCTAATGGTATAAAAACTAAGAACATTCACATTGTTATAGAATCTTATAGAAATATATTACACTTTATCATAGCATCTAACATAATGATATTGAAAAAATGATATTTATGTAGAAAGTTTGGGCAGAAAAGTTTTGGAATCTGTGATGCATTTTCTTTTTTTCCTGTCAAAGGCATTTCTTATCCGGGTCAGTGCAACCACCTTAATACATTCTCTCTTCTTTGGTGTTTATTTTTTGACATTGTTCCTAACAGCCCTGCTGAACACATTAATTGTTATAATGACACTAACAGAGTTTAGCAATGCTATCAGATCATCAAAGGAAAAGAAACAATAAAAAATCGCATTTATCTACAACAGACATAAGCAGGAGAAAACATTGTAGAAACAAGATGTAAGTTGCAAGAGCAGGAAGCTAAAACTTAAAACAGAAACAAAAAATGTCTAGGGATAAACCCTAATCACTCACAAAATTTACAAACCTCTGAAAAAGTGTATAACAATGACAATTTCCTTCAAATTATTGCTTATATGCAATCCAATCCGATCCCTAGTAAAGGTGTGGGGATTTCTGTTTTTTAAATTTGCAAATGGATTCTCAAATGTAAGTAAATGAATAAAGTTCCAAGGAAATTTGTTTTTGGAAAAATAAAGGGAGCTTTCCTTATTAGATATTGACCTAATATACAGCCATGGCAATCGACATTCTGTGATCCTAGCACAGAAACTCTCAGGCCTGTTGAGTAGAGTAGATGACTGAGAGTCAGGACATTCTACACGTATGATAACTTAATAGAGATGACATTACACAAGTCTTGGAATTGAGAAATGATTGAGTAAAAGATGTGGAATAATCAGTGGAATAATCGTAATATGGAAGAAGATGTACAGTTACGTTTGTGCCTCATGCCAAATATAACTCCAAATAAACTGTGCATCTGTGGAAGGCACATACATAAAGCTAAGAGCACAAGGAAATAAAATTCACAAAAACTCTGTGATCATATATAAACACAATGTAAACACTCAGGAATTTAATAATATCTCAAAGACAAAGTTAACAGACAGGCAACAGCATAGACATTTACCATCTCTAACACTGGAGAGAACTCAAAAGTTAGATAGATAACAACATTTTACACAACAGAAAAAGAACAAAATGCCAAAAAGGATATGGGGTAAGGGATATGAAGAACTGTTCACTAGCGATCAGATAAATGTACTTCAACTAACAAGGTCCCTTTTTAAGATCACTAGAATGGCAGAAGTTAAGGTGCTTTTTAATACCTACCACAGGGAGATATATAGGAAAACAAAAATTTTCAAGTATTCGTGATGGGAGGTCAAAACAAGTGCAGGATTTCTGAAGGAATATCTGATAGCATTTAATGAAATTCAGATGTCCATTCCTGGGTATGTATCCCTGAGACTCACTCATAAGGGAAGAAAGGACGTGATCAGAGTAACTTGGAGGCAAACCAGATTCCCATCACTCAGAAGTTGAGCAGAAGAATGTGATTCTGCATAGGACACTTTGCTGCAGTCAGCGAGAGTAGTGAGTGGAATAAAAGGAAACCAAATGAGATTCACAGCATATGTCATATTTGAAAAAAAAAAGAAAACTAGCAAAATACAGATATAAAGCAACGTGATGTAATTTTCAAGATATGCATATATGTAAGGAACACATAGGAGATCAGCAGGACCATATTAAGGGTACTGGAGTGACTGATTATGGGGCTTTGGAATAGCAATGAAAATGGGAATGAAGAAGAAACATCAGTAGAATATGAAAGAAGATCCTTGTGAATGGCACAGGACAATTGCAGCCACTGACTGAGGATTATAAGCTCAATTCTGAGAATCCAAGTTCTTTATATAAATATATACATTTAAATGCTTAATCTGTATTTTTTTAACAAACACAACAGGTATTCTTCTTTAGTTTTTTTCTTCCACATTTTTATTGGTGCATTATAGTTGTACATAATAGTGGGGATTTGCACAGTAGGTAACTCTTAAGCTGAAGGACTGTAAACCACTCTTTGACAAACACTGACAGTCTGACATGATAAGTTCCTGAAATTCCTTGACCCTTTGTAATTTCTGCTACAAATATGTCCTACTAATTTTCTCACTTTGGGGGTAGCAGAATCTAACTCTCCCCATTGTCACCTGATTCCTGGCCCCTGATGTGCATACACACCTATTGTAGGTGTTTAATCAAACATTAATCTGGCTCCTGCTATGAAGGGATTTTGTGCATGTAATTAGGTTCCCAAATCAGTTGGTAAAAACAGGAAAATTATCCAGTGGGTCTGACTAAAACTCTGTGAAAGCAGAGAATTTTCTCCAGCAGGTCACACACAAGGAAGTGAGAGACTTACTTGGCTGGCCTGCATGAAAGCAACCATCTGTGCTGTGAACTTCCACGGGGCAAGAAACTGGGGTCGCCTCTCCTTGCTGAGAACCTTCTCCAGCAGCTAAAAGGAAACTGGGACTTCACAATTCATATAAGGACATGAATCGTGCCAGTGACCTGTGAACTTGGAAGAAGACTCCAAACCTCAGATAGAACTGTAGCCCTGGACAGTGCCTTGATTTCAGTTCTTGAGCAGAGAATCCAGCCAGGCTGCATCCAGACATCTGACTGACAGCTACTGTGACATAATTAATGTGTGTTGTTTAAGGCCACTAGGTTTATTGTAGATTTTTTTTTTTCTGTAGCAGTAGAAAATGGATATAATCTCCATTGGTATTCCTGTCAATTCCCTGCCTACCTGGTCAAATTTCCTTAATCTCTTTCTATTTCTGTTTCCTGTCTTTCAAGTAGGAATAATAATAGAATTTACCTCATAAGCTGTTATTAGAATTAAATAAAGAATTACACATAAAACACTTCAAAAGAACCTGGCACACAATAGAAGTTGTAGATTATATTTTCCAAAGATGGTCATACAAGTGCCTCAGTCTCACTTCCTCTCCTGAAAAGTAACTTTTCTGTTTTCTTATCAAAAAATAGAGTTTGTTTCTCCACCCCCTTGAATCTTAGTTTGGGTACAGCCTGGCCGCTTCAACAGATAAAATATGCTTTGCCAGTTCTGAGCATAATGCTTAATGGCCAAGCAGCTGCTTTCTGCCTCTTGGCTCTCTTGCTTTTGGGATGCACCTTCTGGGAACTTCAGCCATACTGCAAGAAGCCAAGTCTAATGAGAGGCCATGTGCAAGTCCTCTGGTGATTCACCAGCTCAGCTCCCAGCCAAGAGCCAGCATCAACTGTCAACCATGTGAATGTGCCACCTTGGAAATTCTCACCCATCCTGCACCCAGAAGACTGCAGCCCAAGGCAACAGTGCACGAAGCTGAACAACCAGTCGACTCATACAGTTGTGAGAGGTAGTAAAAAGGTTGTTCTTTCTCACCAAATTATGTGGTGGTTTGTTATGTAGCAATAGACAACTAATAGGTATTTTATGCATATTGTCATTTAAATGAAATTTCAGGGCAAGACCAGGATCCTACCTATGATTTAAAGCACTATTTCTCTGGGGAAATATTTTCTGGATTCTGAGTAACTGGCATACAAATCAGTTTTGAATAACTTATTTGGAGGTTTGGCACCATCTACATCAAAATTTGTCCAGCACTTACTTACTGGAATACTCGACTCTGGCAGGTAGAGCTCATCATGAGAAAAGCAAAGAATATGAATTAGACATGGTTTCTTACTGGAATCCAGTATCTTCCTGTGTTGTGTTTTATGTTAATCTCTTCTTTTCCTTGATCTCTTGATGTCTTCCTGGTACATAGCCTCCTCAGTCAAGTCTTATCTTTTTTTTTTTTTTTTACTTGTCGATGGACACAATATCTTTGTTTTATTTATTTATTATTTTCATGTGGTGCTTAGTATTTAACCCAGTGCCTCACATGTGCTACGCAAGTGCTCTACCACTGAGCTACAGCCCCAACCCCAAGGCTTATCTTAGATTGGCCCAGATTCCATAACTGTTTCCCCTTCAGACACACCACAACCTATTTTCAGTGAATCTGATACACTCTCATAAAGGATAAATAATGAAATGTTATTGACCGAGATTAGCATCGCCTGCATGTAACCCACTTCAGACAGGTTTGCTTTTCAGTGGAGACCACAAACTCAATTTCCTAATGGTAAGGAACACTGCAATATTTTCCACTGAAGGGCTGATCATCATCTCTTCAGGCCTTTTTATTTGTGGGGAGGTAAGGAGGGATTGAACCCAGGAGTGCTTAACCAATGAACTACATCCCCAGCCTCTTTTATTTTTTATTTTTTTAATTTTGAGACAGGATCTCACTAAGTTGCTTAGGACCTCACTAAGTTGCTAAGGCTGGCTTTGAATTTGCAATCCTCCTGCCTCAGCCTCCTGAGCCACTGGGATTACTGGTGTGTGCCATCATGCCCAGCTCTTCAGGCCATTTATAAGGACACTTGGAAAGTCTGGGAGACAATCCCAATGGTAGATACAAAACACAGGAGCGCACACACACACACACACACACACACACATATACTTAAAGCAAAGCATTTTGAAAAAAATAATTACTATGATAAGTCTAGCATCAACTGCAGATATACTTTCCTTTGAATTATAGATCTTAATTCAATTAGACATATCCATAAATTCACTTGAATTTCTGAAAGGATATGCATCTTTCTTGGCAGGGACCCAGCTTTACACACTGAATTAGGAGAGGATCTGAAACCAATCACTAACTTTCATCTATGAAAAGCCTGTGAATGACGTCCTGATGAATGTGTTTGTGGTTCTTCACTGCTCTTGGTTGGCAGCTCTGTTATTCAGTGACTTCATAAATGTGGACATGCATGTCTTCAGCAGCACAGAGCTCAGCACTGTCACATCCACTGATCGGGTCCTATTTGTAGTTCTGTTTTGAAAATTATTCTCTTATAATCTGAAATTTATCACACTGCCTGCTTCACAAGTGTTTCTCTGAAAATATAAACCAGGGCAAGGTCCTGCTAGAGTATGAAAATTTTGAACACATTTGTGATGTTCTAGGATATTGTCTCCTTCACAGTGACTATCACAAGCTAAGGAGCCTGCATCTTAAGCTTAGGATGTGACTTATATCTTCCCAAATGGTAAGTAATATTTCAGCTAAGGAATTGATTGGAGGCAACTACTCTCAGGGACATGAACTCATGTTTAGAGTTTAAGTATCTGAATGCTATGTGATAAGCTAATATGGAGTATCACAGATACACCTCTAGATAAATCAACCATATAATAAATGTTGATATCAAAAGAAATATTATTTCAGGTGAAGCTCTTATAATTATTGTGAATATTATTATTTGACAATTCCAAGAATCTTTTGTAGGTTCTCTCTGAAAATTTTCTAATTTATTCTCAATATTTTCAATTGTTTTAAAAAATTTTAAAAATCCAATTATGCTCATTACTATTTATCATTTCCCTCTGGGTGACCATTTCTTGAAGATTAACCCAAATCACCTTGTAGGTCTGTTTTTTTAAGACACTTAAAATGATGAGTAAATCATTACTCGAATATGTAATCCTAAAATCTTATTTTTAAAGCAAATATTTGTCTAAAATTTGTGATTTCTTTAGTTTTCATAACTTAAATATGAATGTATCACCCACAGTGTAAGCTGCCAGTAAACCAATCTTAAAGCATGCAAAGAGCTAGGATTAAAAACTATGAAAGCCTATAAAGGACATTTTCTATATTCATATTTACAATTTGAAATTGTTACATGGTTCCATGAGTCAAAGGTCATCTGGGATTAGGACAGCAGCTTCCCAAGAGAATGTGGACATCTGACCTCACCAAATGACCTCATCCCTAGGGACTCTTCCTTCTCATAAACGTTTCAAGCTGAAGTTCCACTGACTGTTGACTAAACAACTTTTAACTCAGTACAAATAATTCATGGTTTATTATTGTCCTTAAATTAGAAGTATGACATGATCTTTTTTTTATGTGTTTTACCATCTGATTTTTAGGTTTAAATGATCACTGCTGCTTATTATAAGTCATGTTCTCTGTCTCTTCGTTCTTCTGTGCTTATTCACTTTTCCATTCACTATTGTACATCCTCAAGTATATTTCTGAGAAAAGACCTGTCAACTGTGTACTTACACATCTTAAAATACAGTATTTTTAGTTGCTCACCATCTTTACTACTATCAGAATTATAAACCTTTTCAAAATAATATTTGTTGATTCCCTTCTCACTGCAGATATGCCTAATGAAATTATGCACACATTGGTATAAAAGTACTCCCAAATTTCTGTGCTCTGCAAAAACCATATTGTCCCTATAAGAAAAAGAGGAGACCAGGAGACCATAGTCTCCTAAGCACACTTCTGAAAATTTTTAATTAATTACCTTTACTGAGATATAATTGATAGTAGTAAAATATACCAATATTAACTGTACAATTTTATGATTTTAACACATACATATATAGCATGTAACTAGCACAATGATCCAAATACAGGATTTCTATCAACTCAAAAAGTTCCATTATGCTATGTTGTAATAATTTCCTTACTTTTATCATGGGCTGCTGCATTCATTCCATTAGTATAAAGTTGTGACAATTCATTTTTAGAATTTCACATCAATAAAATCATACAATATATTGCCTTTTGGGGGGAGTAAACACAGAGGTGCTTAACCACTGAGCCACATCCCCAGCACATTTTTATTTATTTATTTATTTATTCATTCATTCATTCATTCATTCATTTATTCATTTATTTATATTTATATCTTTTTGTTGGTTCTTTTTAGTTATACAGGACAGTAGATGTTATATAGGACAGTAGAATCCATTTTGATGTAATACACAAGCATGGAATATATCTTATTCTAGTTAGCACCCAATCTTATGGATGTACATGATGGTGGGATTCACTATAATGTATTTATTTAAATACATAGGAGAATTATTTCATATTTATTCTACTTTCTTTCCTTTTCCTCCACCTCCCTTCCTTTCATTCCCCTTTGTCTAATCTACTGAATATCTATTCTTCTCCTCTCCCCTCTTGTTATGGGCTGGCTTCCACATATCAACAAAAACATTCAACCTTTGGTTTTTTGGGGACTGGCTTATTTCACTTAGCATGATAATCTCCAAGTCCATCCATGTACTTGCAAATGTCACAAAGTCAATTTTCTGTATTGCTAAGTAATACTCCATTGTGCATATATGCCACAATTTCTGTATTCATTGACGGGCATCTAGGTTGGTTCAATAGCTAAGGTCTTGTGTGAGATGATATAAACATTGATATGGCTGTGTCACTGTAGTATCCTGATTTTAAATCTTTTGGATATAAATCAAGGAGTGGGATAACGGGGGCAAATGGTGGTTCCATTCCAAGTTTTTTTGAGGAATCTCCATACTACTAAGCAGACTTTTAAAAAAAATCCCCAAACAATTGCCTTGTTTAATTTCATTTAAGTCAGAATTTTCATATTTAATTCAAAGAGGGTTTTCTATATTAAATAAAGCTTAAAAATCAAGTTTGAATTTTAAATCTCTAATTTGCTCCTGATCTACATAATGTATCAGGCAGTCGAAGTTTCATAATTAGCTATAAAATAAAAATTACAAGCAATTATTTGTACATTTATTCCAAAACACAGATACAGTTTTAATTCTGAGCTAATAGCAGATAGTTTGATCCTGAAAACTAACAAGTAATTTTCACTTTGATTTTATTAATTATTAAGAATTTAATTTTTTCCAACCTGATAGACAAAAACAAGTGTCATTTCTGGCAGTTTAGTAAGCCATGCTTTAGTTATAAATAAGTTAGATTATTTTTCTCAGTTAATTGCACTTCTGTACTTTTTTCTCAGTGGATTTTCTGTCTCCCTTTGTCCTCTTTTTGTTGTGGAGTTCATATTTTCTGTATTGATTATAAGTATATATTCAAAAACATGGCAACTTTTATACACTTACGTTTATATGTAAAAGTCCTAACTACTAATGAGACTGGATTTAAAGGTGTAGCCCGGAGAGAGATAATTGGGGTAGGTGAGGCCATAAGAATGGAGCCCTAAACCTGGAGGATTGGGACTTTTGTAAGAAAGAGAGGAGACACTGGGGATATACACATACAGAGAAAAGATCACTTGAAGATAGTAAGTGGGTAAGCCTTTTCAATACAGAGAACTGATAGGAATCCAGTCATTCTGGCCCTTTGATCTTGAACTTCCAGCCTCCAAAACTGTGAGAAAATTAATTTCTGTTATTTAGTCCATCTAGGTTGTGGATTTTGTTATGGTATCCTTAACATACTAAAGAGCAACTAATATGTTGTCTATTACCATGGGGCAAATCTTTTTCTCCCTAGTTATTTTTCCCCCTAGTATGTCAATTCTATTATAATATCTTAAATATTTTTAAAGTAATCCATTCTATTAATGTTTCTCTTGAAGGTATTTACCTTTGATTTGTGCTTAGAGAGATTTCCCAAGTTCCAAGCTGATAATGATAATCATTTATTGTTTTCTAATACTTCTTGGTTTGATCTTGAACACTTAAAGTGCAGTCATATTTAAATCTTCATGCAATTATAGTTTATTTTGCTGTATGATGTGAGAGAAAAAAATTTATTTCTTTCCTAAAATTTAGCCAATTATTCCAACACTATTAATTAAATTAGTTCATCTGCTTATAACTGATCTGAAGTGCTAATTTCTTATATGCAAAATTATTTTTTATTCTTTGGTGACTGCATTTTCATTGGCCTGTATCCACATTGGCATCACAATAACATTCTTGTGACCCTTGAAAGGTCTTGGAAGGTTATGATGCCAAAAGAAGAAAAAGAATCTCTCCCAGATGCCACTGACTCTCACACATACTATTTTTCTCATATTATTCTGGACATTCTTACAACTTGTTTCTTTCAGATGTAAACTTAATCATATTGTCACAATCTTACATTAACCACATTAAGATTTTGCTTGGGGTTGACCTAAACATTCACAGTAGTCCTTGCTTATCTTTTTTTTTCACTTTCTGTGTCTTTGCCTTATGCATAGTCCACAATAGTCTGAAAATACTAAATGGAAAATTCCAGAGAAAGAGACCACTTCACTTAAGACATGTTAGTACAATATATTGTTGCTACTGTTCTATTTTATTTTTAGTTATTGCTATTAATCTGTCACTGTGTCTAGTTTATAAATTAAATTTCATCATAGGTATATATAAAAGTATATATAAGAGTCAGTACTGTCCATAGTTCCAGGCATCCACTGGGAGTCCTGGGACAATATCCTCCATGGATAAGGAGGGACTACTAAACATCATTTGAAGAGTAATGTTGCTTTTACCATTTTAAATTTTCCCACTTAGAAACATGGTACATCTATAATTTTCTTTCCTTGTTCATATTCCTTAATAAAATTTTGATCAAATAAGTACTGTATAATTCTCATTGCATTTATTCCTAGGTATTTTTATATCATATAATATATATTATATTTTACATATTTTATATATCACAAAATGTATATACACAAATATAATATATAATTACTATTCTTATTGTTTTCTTTCTAATATGTTTCCTATCAGGTTTGGTGGTACATTATAAAACTGATAGTTGTGTATGTATCTTAAGTAGGAATTTCCCTATTTTATACAAAGTTATAAGGTTGATTTTTGTTTGAAAGAAATTACAAAATAATGAGATGTTTGTTTCATGTTTTTAATAATTAATATTCTTATACATTGCTTATACACTGCTAGAAAAAATACTCATAATAGTCTTGAGGAAATTTTGTTTAGTTTTTGAAATTAGAAGACTTGACTTTAGGGTTATACCACTAAATAATGATTTTTAACTATAGGTTTTAGAAACATGTTTATATATTATTTGTCTATTCCTAGTTACTTAAAGGGTTTTACTGTATTTTAACAGAAAATTTTATTGTTTTACTAAGTATTATTTTGTTATTTATTCAGATAATATTTTTTCTAGAGCAGCACATTCATGGTTTAAACATATCATTAGATTTTAAAATATCGACACTATCAAGATGGCAGACTAGAGGGTGAATGCATTTCATGTCACTCCAGGACTCAGAATTCAAGAAGAGGATGTATTGAGAGACTCGGGACCAGCTCAGAGCCACCGGGTGAGTCTCTCCCACTGGACAAGGCTACCCAGATGGGGCGGTAGTACTGGAAAGCAGGAAACTTTGTGGAGTAGAGTTGCCCAGTGAGACTTCCCCACTGGAGCTGTGAACCCAGACTACCGGGAGCATTGTAGAGGAGGGGCCTCTTGGCGAGAGGCTTCAGAGCAGAGTGAGGGTCCCAGACCCACGGCAGGACAGGACCACAGACAGCTTCTCGGAGGAAGGGCTGCCAGTGAAAGACTTTGGCACAGGGTGAGGATCCTCAGCATAGGCAGTAGTTCTGGACCCCAGGGAACATCACAGAGGAGGGCTGACCAGCCCAGGGAGTACTTCTGGACTGAAGGGAACTTCTCACAGGAGCACTGCTCAGTGAAACTTCCCCTCTGTGTGAGTTTTTCCCACAGGGCAGGTCTTTCCCACCAGGGCAGTAGAACCAGAGACACAGGACCAGAGCAGCCATGCCCCAGCCTGCAGTCTAGTTCCCCTTTTGACTGACCATCGGTCAACAAGTGGAAGCGCCTCTGTCCACTAGAAGGGAATATATTCCACCTGAAAGCCACTACCCCTAGAGGGATAGCTTCCTTGTCTATCACTGCATTATCAAGTTCCTCCAAGACTTCAGGCTACTGAAGGCTAGGAGGTGAGTTATTGGAAACCTACAGGGACACTATAAGTCAATAGAGGAAATCTGCAATATCTCAGAGTTTCACTACTAGAGGGGTAGATAACTGACCAGTATGAGAAAACAAGTAAATGTCCCAAGCAAACCTGGATTCTACATCAATAAAATCCAATGACAGCATGGCAGAAGAAATGTCAGAAAGGGAGTTCAGAATGCACAAAATTAAAAGGATCAGAGAAGAAAATGTTGAGATGAAAGACCAAATGCAGGCATTGAATGATCACACCAATCAACACTTAAGAAAGCAAGTGCAGGAAGCAAAAGATCATTTCAATAAAAAGAGATACTGAAAAAAAAAAAAAAAGGAGAAAACCTTGAAATAAAGGAAACAATAAACCAAATTAAAAACTCCATAGAAAGCATAACCAATAGGATAGAACACCTGGAAGACAAAACCTCAGACATTGAAGACAAAATATTTAATCTTGAAAACAAAGTTGAACAAACAGAGAAGATGGTAAGAAATCAAGAACAGAATCTACAAGAATTATGGGATATCATGAAAAGGCCAAATTTAAGAATTATTGGGATTGAGGAAGGCTTAGAGAAACAAACCAAAGGAATGAACAATCTATTCAATGAAATAATATCAGAAAATTTCCCAAATCTGAAGAATGAAATGGAAAACCAAGTACAAGAGGCTTATAGGACTCCAAATACACAAAATTACAATACACCCACACCAAGGCACATTATAATGAAAATACCTAACACACAAAATAAAGACAGAATTTTTAAAGGCTGCGAGAGAAAAGAATCAAATTACATTACAGGGAAAACCACTTTGGATATCAGCAGATTTTTAAACCAGACCCTAAAAGCTAGAGGGCTGGAACAACATTTTTCAAGCTCTGAAAGAAAATGGATGCCAACCAAGAATCTTATACCCAGCAAAACTTACCTTCAGATTTGAAGACAAAATAAAATCCTTCCAGATAAACAAAAGCTAAAAGAATTTACAAAAGGAAAGCCAGAACTACAGAACATTCTCAGCAAAATATTCCATGAGGAAGAGATGAAAAACAATGATGTAAATCAGCAAAGGGAGGAACTACCCTAAAGGAATAGCCAAATAAAGGAGAAACCAAGTTGTGTCAAAAACCAAAAATGAGTCAAATGACAGAGAATACAAATCATATCTCAATAATAACCCTGAATGTTAGTAGCCTGAAATCATCAATCAAAAGACATGGACTGGCAGATTGGATTAAAAAGAAAGATCCAACAATATCCTGCCTGCAAGAGACTCATCTCATAGAAAGTGATACCCACAGACTAAAGGTGAAAGGATGGGAAAAAACATACCATGCACTTGGACTCAGCAAAAAAGGCGGAGTATCCATCCTCATATCAGATAATGTGGACTTCGAGCCAAAGTTAGTCAGAAGGGATAAAGAAGGACATTTCATAAGGATTAAGGGAAGCATAAATCAGCAAGACATAACAATCATAAATATCTATGCCCCAAACAGTGGCTCATCCACATACGTCAAACAAATCCTTCTCAATTCCAGTAATCAAATAGACCACAACACATTAATACTAGGTGATTTTAACACACTTCTTTCACCACTGGACAGATCTTCCAAACAAAAATTGAACAAAGTAACCATAGATCTCAATAACACAATCAATAATTTAGACTTAATGGACATTTATACAATATGCCATCCGAAAAAGAGAGAATGCACTTTCTTCTCAGCAGCACCAGGATCCTACTCTAAAATAGACCATATATTATGCCATGAAGCTACTGTTAGCAAATTCAAGAAGATAGAGGTACTACCTTGTATTCTATCAGATCATAATGGATTGAAATTAGAAATAAATGACAGAATAAAAAACAGAAACTACTCCAACACTTGGAGATTAAATAATATGCTATTGAATGATGAATGGATAACAGAAGACATCAGGGGGGAAATAAAAAAATTCTTAGAGGTAAATGAAAACAAAGATACATCATCTCAAAATCTCTGGGACACTATGAAAGCAGTACTTAGAGGAAAATTTATTTCATTGAGTGCATTCAATAAAAGAAGAACAAATCAACAAATAAATGACCTAACACTAAAGCTCAAAGTCCTAGAAAAAGAACAGAGCAACACCAAAAGTAGTAGAAGACAAGAAATAGTTAAAATCAGAGCTGAAATCAGTGAAATTGAAACAGAAGAAATAATCAAGAAAATTGAAAAAATAAATAGTTGGCTCGTTGAAAAAATAAACAAAATTGATAAACCCGTAGCCACACTAACAAAGAGAAGGAGAGAGAAAACTCAAATTACTAAAATTCGGAATGAACAAGGAAATATCACAACAGACACGAGTGAAATACAAAATATAATTAGAAGTGATTTTGAAGATCTATACTCCAACAAAATAGAAAATCTCAAAGACATCAACAGGTTTCTAGAGACATAAGAATTACCTAAACTGAACGAGGAGGACATACACAATTTATATAGTTCAATTTCATGTAACGAAATAGAAAAAGTCATCAAAAGCCTACCAACAAAGAAATGTCCGGGACCAGATGGGTTTAGACGAGTTCTACAAAACCTGTAAAGCAGAGCTCATTCCAATACTTCTCAAAGTATTCCATGAAATAGAAGAGGAGGGAACCCTCCCAAACTCTTTCTATGAAGCCAATATCACCCTGATACCTAAACAAGACAGAGACTCTGAGGAACGAAAATTTCAGACCAACATCGACACAAAAATTCTCAACAAAATTTTAGCAAATCACATACAAGAATATATTAAAAGATAATGCATCACGATCAAGTAGGTTTTATCCCAGGGATGCAAGGTTGGTTCAACATCCAGAAATCAATAAATGTAATTCACTATATCAACAGACTTAAAGTCAAGAATCACAAGACTATTTCAACGGATGCAGAAAAAGTATTTGATAAAATGAATCACCCCTTCATGCTCAAAACACTAGAAAAATAGGGATGGGGGAACATTCCTAAACATTGTAAAGGCCATCTAGGCTAAGTCCATGGCCAATATCATTTTAAATGGTGAACAACTGAAAGCATTCCCCCTAAAAACTGGAACAAGGAGGGATGCCCTCTTTCACCACTTCTATTCAACATTGTCCTCGAAACTCTAGCCAGAGCAATTAGACAGACCAAAGAAATTAAAGGGATGCAAATAGGAAAAGAAGAACTGAAACTATCCATATTTGCTGATGACATAATTATATATTTAGAGGAATTGGGAAATTCCACCAGATAACTTTTAGAACTCATAAGTGAATTCAGTAAAGTAGCAGGATATAAGATCAATGCTTATAAATCCAATGCATTTTTATACATAAGTGATGAATCTTCAGAAAGAGAAGTTAGGAAAACTACCCCATTCGTAATAGCCTGGAAAAAAATTAAAATCCTTTGGAATCAATCTAAAAAAAGAGGTGAAAGACCTCTACAATGAGAACTACAGAACACTAAAGGAAGAAATTAAAGAAAACCTTAGAAGATGGAAAGATCTCCCATGTTCTTGGATAGGCAGAATTAATATTGTTAAAATGGCCATACTACCAAAAGTGCTATACAGATTCAATGCAATTCCAATTGCAATCTCAATGACATACCTTACAGAAATAGAGCAAGCAATTATGAAATTCATCTGGAAGAATAAGAAACCCAGAATAGCTAAAGCAATCCTTAGCAGGAAAAGTGAAGCAGGGGGTATCGAAATACCAGAACTTCAACTATACTACAAAGCAATAGTAACAAAAATGGCATGGTATTGGTACCAAAATAGACAGGTAGATCAATGGTACAGAATAGAGGACATGGACATAAACCAAATAAATACAGTTTTCTCATACTAGACAAAGGTGCCAAAAATATGCAATGGAGAAATAATAACCTCTTGAACGAATAGTGCTGGGAATACTGGAAATCAATATGCAGAAAAATGGAACTAAACCCCTCTCACCCTGCACAAAGCTCAACTCAAAATGGGTCAAGGACCTTGGAATCAGACCAGAGACCCTGCATCTTATAGAAGAAAAAGTAGGTCCAAATCTTCACCATGTTGGCTTAAGATCACACTTCCTTTATATGACTTCCATAGCACAAGAAATAAAAGCAAGAATCAATAACTGGGATAGATTCAAACTAAAAAGCTTTCTCTCAGCAAAGGAAACTATCAGCAATGTGAAGAGAGAGCCTACAGAGTGGGAGAATATCTTTGCCACTCATACTTCAGATAGAGCACTAATTTCCAGAATCTATAAAGAACTCAAAAAACTCTACACCTAGAATACAAATAATCCAATAAATAAATGAGCTAAGGAAAGGAACAGACACTTCACAGAAGAAGATCTACAAGCAATCAAGAGATATATGAAAAAATGTTCAACATCTGTAGTAATAAGAGAAATGGAAATCAAAACACCCTAAGATTCCATCTCACCCCAATTAGAATGGCAATTATCAAGAATACAAGCAACAATAGGTGTTGGCGAGGATGTGGGGAAAAAGGTACACTCATACATTGCTGGTGGGGTTGCAAATTAGTGCTGCCACTCTGGAAAGCAGTATGGAGATTCCTCAGAAAGCTTGGAATGGAACCACCATTTGGCCCAGCTATCCCACTCCTTGGCCTATAGCCAAAGGACTTAAAATCAGCATACTACAGAGATACAGCCACATCAATGTTCATAGCTGCTCAATTCACCATAGCCAGATTGTGGAACCAGCCTAGATGCCCCACAATTGATGAGTGGATAAAGAAATGGAATATTACACAGTCATAAAAAAATAATAAAATTATGGCATTTGAAGGCAAATGGATGAAATTGGAGAATATCATGCTAAGTAGTGAGATAAGCCAATCTCAAAAAACCAAAGGACAAATGATCTTGTTGATAAGCGGATGATGACACAGTGGGAGGTGGCAAGGGGGCAAGAATGGAGGAAGGAGGGACTGTGTAGAGGAAAAAGAGGGGTGGGAAGAGTGGGGGGTAAGGAAAAAGTAACAATGAATCGAACATCATTACCCTATGTAAATGTATGATTGCACAAATGGTATGCCTGTCCTTCATGTACAAACAGAGAAACAAGTTGTACCCCATTTGCTTACAATAAAATAAATTTAAAAATGAAAGATTTTAAAATATCAAACAAGTTTACAACTCTGAATAATAATGTATTTGGGTAGATTGTACTTCTATTTTAAATAGTGTGGGACTTACTCTTTTATTTAAGGTTATATTTCATAAAAAAAATTTAGAGTAGTTTACTCAGACCTACTATCCTGTTACAAACCATTAAAACATCATTTTCACTTATTAAAATCACAGAAGGCTGGATCAAGTTATAAGAATTATCACCCCAAAATCTAAATAAAAGCTTGAATCCATAGAACTAATCTGAGCACCTCAATTGCTATTGCTTGAGGGCATTGCTGACTAGGAAAAGCAAAGCAAGCAGAACTCTGGTCTTCCTGTACTCCTCGATTCAATGGGAGGGACTGAAGAGCAACAGGCTTCTGTCCTGTTTACAAAACCCTGAACCCAAAGTACTACAGTTTTCCTATAGAGGATCTCAGAGACCAGTCCACCTGACTCCCTTTTCTAGAGGCATGCAAGACTGATTATCTTAGCACAGAGCAGGTAGGGAGTAGAGAAGAGAACATCCTAAGTTACATCAAGACAGTTCTTGAATTTGCATTTTAAAGTCACCCTACAAAATGATTCTGACTGTTGTTTAAAGCAGACCTCGATTGGTAATGCTCCCAAGACACTTGGCAGAGACAAATGCAAATTCTCTCTGAATGATGGCATCTTTATCTCAGGCCTCAATAAGTTCCCTCTCCCCTCTAAAATAGTTGGCCCACAGTGAATGATTACTAATGACAAAAGGGAACAATGCAATTTGAGAAATTGTAGAACAAAACTCACTGAAATTTCAAAAATTGTAATTATCTATCATAGAATATAAAACAATGATACTTGCTATGTTTATGAGAGAAAATAAACATTGGAAAATATGGTACTGAATATTATACCAAAAGAAAAAAATGGAAGAGAGATACAGAAGGAGAAAGGGAGATAGAGACAGAATGATTTAATACATTTGAATCGAAGTGTGAAGGAATTTTAAAAAATAGACCATTAATAGGTAAAATTATATCATTTCATAAGACAAGACTTTTATGCAAAAGTAAGAACTTTTTTTCTTTCTGACTCTCATAACAGTTTCGAGAGATACCAAGAAAATTTGACAGAACTACTTAAGGGAATAGACAAACCCATTGTAAAGGTGGGAAATTATAACTTACCTCTTTCAATAACAACAACAAAACAACCAAAATCTAAACACCACCCAGAAAGACTTGAAAAACATGATGAAAAACATAGTCTTAAGAGCATAAACCCCTGCACCACTTCACTTTCTTTTCTAGCAAATCCAAACATTGTTTAAGAATCGACTATCTACTTGGTCATAAAAATAAGTTACAACAAGATCTTCAAAGATGACCAGCCCAGGCCCAACCCACCCATGTGGATCTCCAGCACTAGCCCACCAGCCTGCAAATCTCTAGAGCCTGGCACAGACTCAGCGACTAGCTGCAGCTCTCCATCTGCTGCCATCGTGGATTATCCCCAGAGGACACCACTGCTATCTTTAGTTGGTGCGGCTCCCATCCTGCAACACCTGCTGGAGACTAGAAGCTCATTATCAAGTACCTTTCATGCATCAGGCTACTGAAGGCTGGGAGGTTTGAATAATATATTACAGTTTTGTTGTAGATTTTTAAAATTTTTATTTATTTTTTTCTTGCTCTATTTCCTCTTATTTATCTGCTTCCTTAGAGTCTCTTTCTCTCTTTTCTCATGCTAGCAACCAACTTATTTTGATTCCACTTTCACTCTTCCTATGATCTAGTACCTCAATATACTCACTTCTTATCTCATTAACATTACATCCTAAACCCCTCTCCATCCTCTTTATCTACCATTAGAAACTGTAGGATTATGTAGAAGGAATGGGGGGGGGGTGAAAAATGGTGGAATGAGACAGACATCATTACCCTATGTACGTGTATGATTACACAAATGGTATGAATCTGCACGTTGTACAACCATGGAAACAAAATTAGGTATCCCATTTGTGTACGATGAATATAAATGTAGTCTGTAAAAAATTTAAAATAAATTTAAAAATCCAAAAATTACAAACAAAAAAATAGAACAAATAAATGGCAATAACATAGACAAAAAAGAGGATGTTTGGAATAAAAAAAAAAGAAACTGTAGACCTTATTACAAACCTATTGTTTATGCTGTAGATAATAATTGAACTCATCATCTCTGTTTATTACAATACTGTTAATATTCTAATAGAGGCTATTCGGTTGAAGGCTGCATATTGTTTATATTGGGTGCTGTTAATATTGATCTCCCCCTTAAAAGGTGAGGTATTGGAAGCCTGCAGGGACACTATAAACCTATAGGGGAGAAACTGTAATACCTCAGATCCACACTGCTAGAGAGGAAGATACACAAACAACATGAAAAAACAAGGAAAGAAAGTGCCCCAAACAAACCAAGATGCTGCATTAATAGAATCTACTGAAGAAATGTCAGAAAAGGAGTTCAGAATATACATAATTAAATGAGTCATGAAGTGAAGGATGATATAAAAGAGCAAATGCAGGCAATGAATGATCACTTCAATAAATAATTAAAAGAGCAAATGCAGGAAGCAAAAGATCATTTCAATAAAGAGATAGGGATTCTGAAAAAATAAACAAATTCTTGAAATGAAAGCATCAATAAACCACATCAAAAACTCAATAGAAAACATCACCAACAGAATAGATCACTTAGAAAACAGAACCTCAGACAAGGAAGAAGAAATATTTAATGTTGAAAATAAAATTGACCACACAGAGAAGATGATAAGAAACCATGAAAAGAACCTCCAAGAATTATGGGATAACATGAAAAGACCAAATTTAAGAATTATTGAGATTCAGGAAGGCACAGGGATTAAAAACCAAAGGAATACACAACCTATTTAACTAAATAATATCAGAAAATTCCCCAAACCTAAAGAATGAAATGGAAAATCAAGTACAAGAAGTTTACAGGAGACCAAATGTACAAAATTACAACAGATCCACATGAAGACACATTATAATATAAGAGAAAATTCATTGCATGGAGCACATTTAATAAAAGAATAAAAATTCAACCAATAAATGACCTAACATTACATTTTAAAGTCCTAGAAAAAGAAGAACAGATCAACACCAAAAGTAGTAGAAGACAGGAAATAATTAAAATCAGAGCTGAAATAAATGAAATTGAAGCAAAAGAAATAATTGAAAAATTTGACAAAACAAAATGTCAGTTCTTTGAAAAAAAAATTGAAAAACCCTTAACCACACCAACAAAGAAGAGAGAGAAAAGTCAAATAACTAAAATTCGTGATGAAAAAGGAAATATCACCACAGACAATACTGAAATACAAACATAATTAGAAGCTATTTTTAAAATCTATATCCCGACAAAATAGAAATTTCAAAGACATCTACAAATTTCTAGAGACATGATCCACCCAAACTGATCAGGAGGACATAAGCAATTTAAACAGATCAATTTCAAGCAATGAAATAGGAGAAGCCATCAAAAGCCTACCAACCAAGAAAAGCCTGGGACCAGACGGATTCTCAGCAGAGTTCTACAAGACCTTCAAGGAAGAACTAATACTGATACTACTCAAAGTATTCCATGAAATAGAAAAGGAGGAAAGCCTTCCAAACTCATTCTATGAAGCTAGTATCACCCTGATACCAAAACCAGACAAAGACACATCAGGAAAGAAAACTTTAGACAAATATCCCTAATGAACATGGATGCAAAATTTCTCAAAAAATTTCTGGCAAATCACATACAAAAACATATTTAAAAACTAGTGCACCACAAACAAGTGGGATTCATCCCAAGGATGCAAGTTTAGTTCAACATCTGGAAATCAATAAATGTAATTTATCACATCAATAGACTTAATGACAAGAATCATATGTTTATTTCAATAGATGCAGAAAAAGCATTTGATAAAATACAGCACCCTTTCATGCTCAAAAACACTAGAAAAAAGAGGGATAGTAGGAACACTCCTCAACATCATAAAAGCCATAAATGGCTAGACCCAAGGCCAACATCATTCTAAATGGAGAAAAATTGAAAGCATTCCCTCTAAAAACTGGAAAAAGACAGGGATGCCCTCTTTCACCACTTCTATTCAACATCATCCTTGAAACTTTGGCCAGAGCAATTAGACAGACCAAAGAAATTAAAGGGAGATGAATAGGAAAAGAAGAACTCAGACTATCACTATGTGCTGTTGACATGATTCATTATTTGGAGAATTCAAAAAATGCCACCAGAAAACTTCTAGAAATAATAACTAAATACAGCAAAGTAGCAAAATATAAAATCAACACCCATAAATCAAATACATTTCTATTTGCAAGTGATGAATTCTCTGAAAGAGAAAGTAGGAAAACTACCCTGTTCAAAATAGCCTCGAAAAAAAAAAAAATGGGATTTAATCTAACAAAAGAGGTGAAAGATCTCTACAATGAAAACTACAGAACACTCAAGAAAGAAATTAAAGAAAACCTTAGAATATGGAAAGATCTCTCATGTTCTTGGATAGGCCAAATTAATATTGTCAAAATGACCATACTACCAAAAGTGTTGTACAGATTCAATGCAATTTCAATTGAAATCCCAATGACATACCTCATAGAAATAGAGAAAGTAATCATGAAATTCATTTGGAAGAATAAGAAACCTAGAATAGCCAAAGCAATCCTGAGCAGGAAGAATGATGCAGGAGGTATCACAATACCAGACCTTCAACTATATTACAGAACAATAGTAACAAAAACAGTATGGTATTGGCACCAAAATAGACAGGTAGAATATTTCCTCTGATAAATGGATGCTGATACATAATGAGGGTCAGGGGAGAAAGGGGTAAGAGAAGAATGGAGGAACTTTGGATTGTGTATAGGGAAATGAGGGGAGGGGAGGGGTTGGGGGAAGAAAAGGTAGTGGAATGAGACAAATATCATTATCCTACATACATGTATGATTACACAAATGGTGTGACTCTACATTGTGTATAACTAGAGAAATAAAAAGTTGTACTCTATTTGTGTACAATGAATCAAAATGCATTCTGCTGTCATATATAACTAAATAAAAAATTAATAGATAAATAAACTTCCTGGAGGGAAGCAAAACATTCAATGAAGAAAAAAAGAAGTCACAACAAATTTTAAAACATTGAAAATGAAGCAAATACAATATATCTTCTGATTAGTTTGATTAAACCAGTAATTACTAGCTATATACTTAGAGAAAGTATTTTAAAAATTAGAAAATATTTCAAAGGAATCCATCCTAAAGTAAGAAATCATAAAATCACAAACCGTTTTTAACAAAATGAGTGTTGAAAACTATGAATTAGAAATGTATGATGCAGTAGGGAAAAAATGGTCAGCCTTACAAGTACATTTCACAAAATAAAAAAGATTCAGGTTTATTAAGGTATAACATTCACCTAAAAAAGCTTAAAAGAGAATAGGAAAATATAACTGAAAATATAGAAGGAAGGAAGAAAATAATAAATTGTAAAATAGACACTAATGAAGTAGAGGACAAAGAGAATGAACAAACCAGGAATTATTTCCTTCAAAAGACAAACTAAAGGAACAATCTCATGGTGAGAATTTCAAGAAAAAAAGAGAAAGCACAAATAACAAATATTGGAGAGGGAGGAATATCTAATTGGGTCCCCTACATTTTTATTTCTGGCAATCTCCGGCATGATTGCAATAATTTGCATGTTAGCATGTTTCTATCAATTCATTTGACAAAAAATACTCGTGTTCATTATATTTTCCTAAGAGCTGTATATTCTTAAAAAGTAAATGATAGATAGAAGATAGACAAATAGAGGTGCCCAGCTCTTGCTTCCTCTTTCACAAGAAGCAAAACAACATGCAGATAGCTGCATTCTGAGTGAATAACTGTGGGAGAATGCTGGATAGGGAGACTGGAACCTTAGAGGACTTGGCGACCTGAGGTTGCACCATAGAAAGAGGAATGAATGAAGTACCCCAGAAAATACAACTTTGACCTCCAAGTTGGGTGAAGGAATCCCCTATTCTTGGAAAGGGATGAGTGAGAGAGTCCCAGTAAAACCCACCGTCACAGACACTGGCAGTCCCATCTCTTGGAAAATTGTACAGTTGTTGTCACAGGCTTGCAGCCCAGTTAGGGACACAGTTTGGCATTCACACTGTAGTTTGCTTTGGAGGAGAAATTCATATTATGACTCATCAACCCCTAGAACCTCAATGTTAGTCAGCTTTTATCACTGTGACCAGACTACATGATAAGAACAATTTAGATGAGGAAAGATTTATTTTGAGAGCTTGTTTGGAGGGTCTAGCAGGGGAGCGCAGCTACTCGTATACCCTTGACGGAAGAACGGTCCTCCTCTATCGGGGAAGGTCGTCCTCTTCGACCCAGCGCGCAGCTTAGGGAGGGACGCACATGCAGCAGTGAGGGAGGAAGGGGACACCCTCCTAGCCAGCCAGATCAGCCGAATCAACCCTGGCGATCAATGGGGTGACAGATGTCGCAGCCAGATCGCCCTCACATCCAAAAGATTTATTTTGGCTCAAAGTTTCAGAGGCTTGGTTCCGTGACTGGCTGACTCCATAGCTTTGGGCTTTGGGTCTGGGGTGACAGAACATCATGGCAGAAGGGAGTGGTAGAGGAAAGATGTTAAGCCTATGGCATCTGGGAAGTAGAGAGAAGGGCAGAGAGAGAGAGAGAGAGAGAGAGAAGGAGGAGGAGGAGGAGGAGGAGGAGGAGGAGGAGGAGGAGGAGAAGGGGGAGGAAGTAGAAGAGCCTGAGCCCAGGAAATAGCCTTCCAGGGCATACCCCCAGCGTCCTGTCTCCTCCAATCATGTCCCACAATTACAGTTTCCAACTCCCCGTAGTCCATTCAAATTATTAATCCATCAAATGGATTAATCCACTGATTAGGTTAGAGCTCTATGATCTGATCATTTCTTAAAACTCTCACCCTTAACTGGGGACCAAGTCTTTAAGGAATGAGTCTGGATGACACTTCATACCCAAATCATAGCACTATATTTTCATAACTAGATGTTAACTTAAGAAGAGAGCTATTGTTCAAATTCATACTGCCTTAGGGGTCAGAAACCTCTTCATTTCCCATAGCTGGAACCCAGAGATTTTCCAAACCAATGGCACAGGGGCGTACACACTCAAATACAACTTGACCTAGCAGAACACCTGCTCACATCCAAGTCCATGCTAGGCCCTGCATTATAGGACACAGGTGCTTCAGCGCACAGAGGCGGGAAGGGGCTTCTCTCAAGAACTGAGAGGTAAGAATGCCTTCTCCCATGGGCCACTGCTTGTGAGCTCACATCACTGCTGGGAGTAGGAGAAGGTAGCCTGGTTTCCTGCTCCTGTCTTCCTCCATGGGTAGTCACAGATGGGCCTGTGGTATTACTGGGACTGAAGGCACATTCTTTCCACCCTTCACTACTACTCGGGCTACCAGTGCCAGAAACCCTTGCCAATAGAAGAGTTTGCTCCCACAGTGCCCAAGGAAATGTCCACTACCCTCTTTACCTGACACTGACTCTAGGGTTCACAACACCTACCTGTGCCACTGAAGTGTCCTCACCCCCACATGGACCCCAGAGACAGTGGACCTGTTTGGCCCCACCACTGAAAGTTCTATGCCCAATGCCATTAATTACAGCTCAAGAAGCTATGAGATTACAGTATTGTGTCCAGCTGGGACAAAAGCCAACATTGTACACCAAAACAACACCATAAGTCACATCTTTAGGTAAAAACTGTGTAGTATTAACATCACCTTCTGAACATGGTAGAGATAATTGATCCATTAAGTGTGCATATCTCAATGTAAGATCACAAGAAATATTGAAAAAACAAGGTGATATGGTACTTCCAAAAGAATACAATAACTCTCTAGCCACCAATTACAAAGAAGATGGTACTGATTAAACTTCTGATAAAGAATTTAAAATAATAATTATAAAGGAACACGTGAGATTAAAGTTAATACAGACAGTTTGGATGAAATTTAAGAAACAATATAAGACATGAATAAGGAATTCAGCAAAGAGATAGAGATCTTGAAAAAGAACCAAAGAAATCTTATAAATTAAGAGCTCAATAAGTCAAATAAAAAATACAGTTGATAGCCTCAATCGTAGACTAGATCAAGCAGAAGAAAGAATATCTGAACTTAAAGACAGGTCTTTGAAATATCCCAATCAGGAAATATATAAATAGGAAGAATGGAAGGAAGGAAGGAAAGAGGGAGAAAAGAAAAAAAAAAAAAAGAAAAAGGTGAAAGAATGAAGATGTCCTATGAGACTTTTAGGACTACTAAACAAATATTTGAACTTTGGCAAGAAAAGGAGAAAGACTTAAAAACCTATTCCTTGAAATTAGTAACTCAAAACTTACTTAATTTTTGAAAAGATATGGACATTCGTGACAGGAGGATTACAGGACACCAAAGAGGCATGACCAGAAGAGATCCTCATCACAGCATATTCTCATTAAACTTTGAGAAGTATAATACACACACACACACACAAAAAAAAAAACTCTAAAAATTGTAAGATAAAAGTGTCCAGTCAAATTGAAGGGGATGTCCACATGCTAATAGCAGACTTCTCAGCAGAAATCTGACAGGCAAGAAGGAATACAACCACATATTCCAAGTTCTAACAGAAAATAACTCTAAAGAATACTACACCCAGTAAAGCTATCCTTCAGAAATGAACAGAAAATAAGTAATTTTCAAGACAAGCAAACACTGAGGGAATTTCATTACTATTAAAGGCTTTACAAAAGGTATTTAAGGGAGTCCACCACCCAGAAAAAAAGAAACTATCATCATGAAAACATGTGAGAGTATAAAGACCAATTAAAGAGCAGATGTGCACACACACACACACACACATGCGTGGGCACACGTGCACACAAACACACAGAACTAAGCCTTATAATCCAACAAACTATGCAATCCAACCACAAGGATGAACAAGAGAGGAAGACTAAAACAAGACATATTCAAAACAAACAGAAGAAATTTAACAAAATGACAGGACTAAGTCCTTACCTATAAATAAAATAATAACCTTGAATGTGAATGGACTAAATTTCCTGGTTAGAAGAAACAGATTGGCTGAATATAAGTTGATATCAAAAAAAAAAAAAAAAAACCAGGATCCAGTATTATGCTGCCTACAAGAAACACACCTCACCTGTAAAGTCACATGGAGTCTGAAAGTGAAAGGATGGAAATTACATTCCACACAAATAAAAACCAAAAGAAAGCAGTGGTAGTCATTCTTATATAGGACAAAATAAACTTAAAGACAAAAACTGTAAAAAGGGATAAAGCGGGTCCCTATATGATGATCAGGGGAATAATTCAACAGGAAGATATGATAATTGTCAATATATAGGCATCTAATTGTGGAACACTCAATTTTATAAAACAAATATTTTTATCTAAAAGGGGAAATAGGATCAGTTACAATAATGAGGAAATTCAACAGGCCACTTTCATCAATGGATCCAGATTTAAAAACAATTCACAAAGAAACATTGGAGTTAATCTACATTGTTGATCAAATGGATTTAACATACACTTACAGAACATTTTACTGAACAACTGCTGAATACACATTCTTTTCATCAACACATGGAACGTTCTCAAGAATAAATTATATATTAGACAACAAATTCGAAGAATCAAAATTGTATCATTTGGCTTTTGCTGACCATCACGGAATAAAATTAGAAATAACAAAAGAAACTTCAGAAATAATACAAGTTCATGGAGACTTAGTGACATGATACTGAATGAATAATGGGTCATTGAAGAAATTAAAACAGAAAATTTCTTGAAACATTAAAAATGAGGGCACAATATGGTAAAAATTATGAAATAAAGTAAAAACAGCAATAAGACAGTAGTTATTTCAATACACATGCATCAAAAGATTTCAAATAAACAACCTAATTATGCATTTAAAGTACCTAGAAAAACAATAGCAAATCAAATTATAAATTAGTAGAAGGAAAGAAATAACAAGGATAAGAGAAGAAAAAATAAAATAAAATAAAATAAATTAGAGACTACAAAAATAATATGAAACCAAAATGAACTGTTGATATTTTGAAAAGATAAACAAAATCAACAAATCTCTATCTAGACTAAGAAAACCCAAGAAAACATAAATAGATAAAATTAGAGATGAAAAAGGAGACATTACAATTGATACCACAGAAATATAGAGTACCACTAGAGACAAGTATAAATAACTATACGCCAACAAATGGAAAACTTAAATGAATAAATTTCTGGACATAAAAAAAAGCCTACTGGAATTGAACCATGAAGACACAGACCAGTAATGAGTAATGAGAATCAGTAATAAAAAAGTCTTCTAAAAAATAAAAGTCCAGGGTTAGATGATTCCTTTATTGAATTCTCTCAAACTTTTAAAGAAAAATTTGTACCAATTCATCTAAAATGATTACAAATAGTTGAAAGAAATGGAATTCTTCCAAATTAATTCTATGAGGCAAGAATTCCCTGAGAGTTAAAACAAACAATAATATAATAAAAGAAAACCATAAGTCAATATCTCTAAAGAACACAGCTACAATAACTCTCAATATAATATTAGGAAACCAATTCAACATCATGGCTAAAAGAACATTCATCATGATCCAGTGGTATTTATTTTAAGGATGCAAGGATGGTTAAGAATAAAAAATTAATAAATATAATACATCACATCAATAAAACAAAGGACACAACACACTTTTTCTTTATAAATGCAACCAAAAAGAAGAAAAAATAAAACAAAGGACAAAAGTTTTTTGTGATTATCTCAATAGATGAAATCATCCATTCAAATTCAGCATCACTTCAGTATAAAAACTCTGAACAGATTAAGTATAAAAGAAACATACCTCAACATGATAAAGACAATGTAGACAAACCCACAGCCAATATCATATTGAAAGGGGGAAAGGTGAATATTTTTCCACTAAGATCTGGAACAAGACAAGGATGTTCACTCTTATCTGTTCAACCTAGAAGTGGAAGTCTTGGCCCGATTCCCTAGGCAAGTTAAAAAAGCTAAGTGCATACAAGTAGGAAGGGAGGAAATCCAGACATCCATGTTTGTAGGTGATCTGATTTTATACATAAAAAAACCTAAAGACTCCATTAACAGTCTATTAGAATTCAGTTAAATTTCAAATACGAAACAAACCTCCAAATCAGTAGCATTTTGTATACTAATACTGAGATTGCTGAGAAAGAAAACATGAAAGGAATCTCATTCATAATAGAAACAAAATAAAGAGATAACCTAGGCATAAATTTTACCAAGTGGAAGATCTCTAATATTTCTACACAACTCTGATGAAAGTAATTGAATACACATACAAAAAAGGAAAGATTGCCCATGTTCGTGGATTGAAAGAGTTAATATTGTTAAATTGTCTGTACTACCTAAAGTAAATTACAGAATCAATGCAGTCCTCTCAAAATACCAATGACATTCTTTACAAAACTAGGAACAAAAATTCTAAAATTCATATGGAAGCACAAAGTACCCTGACTAAAAAAGCATTCTTGAGCAAAAACAACAAAGCTGAAGGTATCACTGACAAATATTCTACAGAGGTTGTAATAATCGAACCAGTTGGTATTGATATAAAATAGGCACAATGGACTAAGGGAAAAGACAGACTGCTCAGAGATAACTCTATGTATTTTCAGCCAATTGATTGTTGATGAAGGTATCAAGAGCATAAGTTGGAGAAAGGACAACTTCTTCAATAAATAGTGCTTTGAAAACTGAATATTTACATGCTGAAGATTGAAACTTGATCCATAATTCTCAACCCTTGCAAAAATAAACTCAAAATGAATCAAAGGGCTTTGATTCTCTACTACTAGAAGAAAACATCAGGTAAATACTTCAAGACATTGATATAGGAGATGATTTTTTAAAAAAGACTCCAAAATCACAGGAAATCTGTAAAAACAGATAAATTGGATTATATCAAACTAAGAAACTTCAGTACAACAAAGAAAACATTTGAGGGGATAATCTATAGAGTAGGAAAAAAAACTTCAAACTATTCATCTGACAAAAGATTCATATACCAAATATATGAAGAACTTTTATTACTTTTTCCTTTTTCTTTATTTTATTGTAAACAAATGGGAGACAGGTTGCTTCTCTATTTGTATATGGAGTCAAGGCATACCATTTGTATAATCATAAATTTACATAGGGTAATGTTGTTTGATTCATTCTGTTAATTTTTTCCCTCCCCCCACCACCCTTTCCACCCCTCTTTTCCCTCTATACAGTCCTTACTTCATCCATTCTTACCACCCTTCTTATCCCTAACCCTAAACCTAACCCTAATCCTAACACTAACCCTCCCAACCCCCAGTATATGTCCTCATCCCCTTATCAGCAAGATCATTCGTCCTTCACTTTTTTGAGATTGGCTTATCTCACTTAGAATGATACTCTCCAATTTCATCCATTTGCCTGCAAATGCCATAATTTTACCATTCTTCATGGCGGAGTAATATTACAATGTGTATATATGCCACAGCTTCTTTATTCATTCATCAACTGAAGGGCATCTAGGTTGGTTCCACAATCTGGTATGGTGAATTGAGCAGCAATGAACATTGATGTGGCGGTATCTCTGTAGTAGGCTGATTTTAAGTCATTTCGGTATAGGCCAAGGAGTGGGATAGCTGGGCCAAATGGTGGTTCCATTCCATTCTTTCTGAGGAATCTCCATACTGCTTTCCAGAGTGGCTGCACTAATTTGCAACCCCACCAGCAATGTATGAGTGTACCTTTTCCCCACATCCTTGCCAACACCTATTGTTGCTTGTGTTCTTGATAATCACCATTCTAATTGGGGTGAGATGAAATCTTAGAGTAGTTTTGATTTGCATTTCTCTTATTACTACAGATGTTGACCATTTTTTCATATATCTGTTGATTGCTTGTACATCTTCTTCTGTGAAGTGTCTGTTCATTTCCTTAGCCCATTTGTTGATTGGGATATTTGTATTCTTGGTGTAGAGTTTTCTGAGTTCTTTATAGATTCTGGAAATTAGCGCTCTATCTGAAGTATAAGTGGCAAAGATGTTCTCCCACTCTGTAGGCTATCTCTTCACATTGCTGATAGTTTCCTTTGCTGAGAGAAAGCTTTTTAGTTTGAATCTATCCCAGTTATTGATTCTTGCTTTTATTTCTTGTGCTATGGGTGTCCTGTTAAGGAAGTCTGATCCTAAGCCAACAACGTGAAGATGTGGACCTACTTTTTCTTCTATAAGATGCAGGGTCTCTGGTCTGATTCTGAGGTCCTTCATCCACTTTGAGTTGAGTTTTGTGCAGGGTGAGAGATAGGGGTTTAATTTCATTCTGTTGCATATGGTTTTTCAGTTTTCCCAGCACCATTTGCTGAAGAGGCTACCTTTTCTCCATTGCATATTTTTGGCACCTTTGTCTAGAATGAGAAAATTGTATTTATTTGGGTTTGTGTCCGTGTCCTCTATTCTGTACCATTGATCTACCTGTCTATTTTGGTACCAATACCATGCCGTTTTTGTTACTATTGCTTTGTAATAGAGTTGAAGATCTGGTATTGCGATACCCCCTGCTTCGCTCTTTCTACTGAGGATTGCTTTAGCTATACTGGGTTTCTTATTCTTCCAGATGAATTTCAAAATTGCTTGCTCTATTTCTGTAAGGTACATCATTGGGATTTTAATTGGAATTGCATTGAATCTGTATAGCACTTTAGGTAGTATGGCCATTTTGACAATATTAATTCTGCCTATCCAAGAACATGGGAGATCTTTCCATTTTCTAAGGTTTTCTTTAATTTCTTTCTTTAGTGTTCTGTAGTTCTCATTGTAGAGGTCTTTGGCCTCTTTTGTGAGACTGATTCCCAAGTATTTTGTTTTTTTCGATGGTATTGTGAATGGGGTAGTTTTCCTAATTTCTCTTTCTGAAGATTCACCACTTATGTATAAAAATGCATTGGATTTATGAGCATTGATCTTGTAACCTGCTACTTTACTGAATTCACTTATGAGTTCTAAAAGTTTTCTGGTGGAATTTCCAGGTTCCTCTAAATATATAATCATGTCATCAGCGAACAGGGATAGTTTGAGTTCTTCTTTTCCAATTCATATCCCTTTAATATCTTTGGTTTGTCTAATTGCTCTGGCTAGAGTCTCAAGAATGATGTTGAACAGATGTGGTGAAAGAGGGCATCCCTGCCTTGTTCCACTTTTCAGGGGGAATGCTTTCAGTTTTTCACCATTTAGAATGATATTGGCCAAGGGTTTAGCGTAGATGGCCTTTACAATGTTAAGAAATGTTCCCACTACCCCAATTTTTTCTAGTGTTTTGAGCATGAAGGGATGCTGTATTTTATCAAATGCTTTTTCTGCATCTATTGAAATAATCATGTGATTCTTAACTTTAAGTCTATTGATATGCTGAATGACATTTATTGATTTCCAGATGTTGAACCAACCTTGCATCCCTGGGATAAAACCCACTTGATCGTGGTGCACTATCTTTTTAATATATTTTTGTACGATATTTGCTAAAATTTTGTTGAGAATGTTTGCATTGATGTTCATTAAGGATATTGGTCTGAAATTTTCTTTCCTCGATGTGTCTCTGTCTGGTTTAGGTATCAGGGTGATATTGGCTTCATAGAATGAGTTTGGAAGGGTTCCCTCCTTTTCTATTTCATGGAATACTTTGAGAAGTATTGGAATGAGCTCTTCTTTAAAGGTTTTGTAGAACTCGGCTGAGAACCCATCTGGTCCCGGACTTTTCTTTGTTGGTAGGCTTTTGATGACCTCTTCTATTTCATTGCTTGAAATTGATTTCTTTAAGTTGTGTATGTCCTCCTCGTTCAGTTTAGGTAATTCATATGTCTCTAGAAACTTGTTGATGTCTTCGAGGTTTTCTGGTTTGTTGGAGTATAGATTTTCAAAATAGCTTCTAATTATGTTTTGTATTTCATTCGTGTCTGTTGTGATATTTCCTTGTTCATTCCAAATTTTAGTAATTTGAGTTTTCTCCCTCTTTCTCTTTGTTAGTGTGGCTAAGAGTTTATCAATTTTGTTTTTTTTTTTTTCAAAGAACCAACTATTTATTTTGTTAATTTTTCTGATTGTTTCTTTTGTTTCAATTTCATTGATTTCAGCTCTGATTTTAACTATTTCCTGTCTTCTACTACTTTTGGTGTTGGTCTGCTCTTCTTTTTCTAGGGCTCTGAGCTGTAGTGTTAAGTCGTTTATTTGTTGATTTCTACTTCTTTTGTTGAATGCGCCCTATGAAATAAATCTTCCTCTAAGTACTGCTTTCATAGTGTCCCAGAGATTTTGATATGATGTGTCTTTGTTCTGGTTTACTTCAAAGAATTTTTTATTTCCCTCCTGATGTCTTCTGTTATCCATTCATCATATAATAGTGTATAATTTAATTTCCAGGTATTGGAGAAGTTTCTGCTTTTTATTCTGTCATTTATTTCTAATTTCAATCCATTATGGTCTGACAGAGTACAAGGTAGTATCTCTATCTTCTTGTATTTGCTAACAGTAGCTTGTGGCATAAGACATGGTCTATTTTAGAGAAGGATCCATGTGCTGCTGAGGAGAAAGTATATTCATTCTTTGTTGGATGGTATATTCTATATAAGTCGGTTAAGTCTAAATTGTTGATTGTGTTATTGAGATCTGTAGTTTCTTTTTTCAATTTTTGTTTAGAAGATCTATCCTGTGGTGAGAGAGGTGTGTTAAAATCACCTAGTATTATTGTGTTGTGTTTATTTGATTTCTGGAATTGAGAAGGATTTGTTTGACATACATGGATGAGCCACTGTTTGGAGCATAGATGTTTATGATTGTTATGTCTTTCTGATTTATGCTTCCCTTAAGCAGTATGTAATGTCCTTCTTTATCCTTTCTGACTAGTTTTGGCTTGACATTATCTGAAATGAGGATGGATACTCCTGCTTTTTTGCTGTGTCTGTGTGTATGGTATGTTTTTTTCCCATTCTTTCACCTTTAGTCTATGGGTATCTCTTTCTATGAGATGAGTCTCTTGCAGACAGCATATTGTTGGATATTTCTTTTTAATCCAATCTGCCGTCTATGTCTTTTGATTGATGAGTTCAGGCCATTAACACTCAGGGTTATTATTGTGATATGATTTGTATTCCCGGTCATTTGACTCATTTTTGTTTTTGACATGATTTGGTTTCCCCTTTATTTGGCTATTCCTTTAGGCTAGTTCCCACCGTTGCTGATTTGCATCGTTGTTTTACATCTCTTCCTCATGGAAATTTTTGCTGAGAATGTTCTGCAATGCCGGCTTTCTTTTTGTAAATTCCTTTTGCTTTTGTTTATCATGGGAGGATCTTATTTCATCGTGAAATCTGAAAGTAAGTTTTGCTGGGCATAAGATTCTTGGTTGGAATCTGTTTTCTGTCAGGGCTTGGTAAATGTTATTCCAGGCCTTTCTATCTTTTAGGGTCTGAATTGAAAAATCTGCTGATATTCTTATTGGTGTCCCCCTGAATGTAATTTGATTCTTTTCTCTCGTGGCCTTTAAAATTCTGTCTTTATTTTGTATGTTAGGTATTTTCATAATAATGTGCCTTGGTGTGGTTCTGTTGTAGTTTTGTATATTTGGAGTCCTATAAGCCTCTTTTACTTGGTTTTCCATTTCATTCTTCAGATTTGGGAAATTGTCTGATATTATTTCATTGAATAGATTGTTCATTCCTTTGGTTTGTTTCTCTAAGCCTTCATCTATCCCAATAATCCTTAAATTTGGGCTTTTCATGATGTCCCATAGTTCTTGTAGATCCTGTTCATGATTTCTTACCATCTTTTCTGTTTGGTCAACTTTGTTTTTAAGATTAAATATTTTGTCTGCAATATCTGAGGTTCTGTCTTCCAGGTGTTCTATCCTACTGGTTATGCTTTCTATGGAGTTTTTAACCTAGTTTATTGTTTCCTTCATTTCAAGGATTTCTGGTTTTTTTTCAGTATCTCTAATTCTTTATTGAATTGATCTCTTGCTTCCCGTATTTGGTCTTTTAACTGTTGATTGGTACAATCATTTAATGCCTGCATTTGCTCTTTCATCTCCTCCTTCAATGCCTGCATTTGCTCTTTCATCTCCTCGTTTGCTTTCCTGATTGTTTTAATTATGTACATTCTGAACTCCCTTTCTGACATTTCTTCTGCTGTGCTGTCATTGGGTTTTAGTGATATAGTATCTAGGTTTGTTTGGGACATTTTCTTCCCTTGTTTTCTCATATTAGTCAGATGTCAGTGGGACTCTGAGATATTGCAGATTTCCTCTCTTGGCTTATAGTGTCCCTGTAGATTTCCAGTGTTCACTTCCCTGCCTTCAGTAGCCTGAAGTCTTGGAGTAACTTGATAATGCAGTCTTTATTTTGTATAAGAAAGCTGTCCCTAGCCTGCTACTGGTTCCTGGGCTTGGAGCTGGCTCTGTGAGGTAGGCTTTCACTGGGGGGCCTGCTCCTAGAAGCTGGCCATGTGGAAGGAGCCCACCACTGGAGTGAGCAGGGCTACCAAGGGAAGACTCTAGCTGCCCTTCCCTGCTCTGATAAGGTGCCCCTATTCAGGCCTGCCGCCCAGTCTGAGCTTCTCCCGGTGGGGGAGACTCACCCCATTGCTATATTATAGTCCAATCTCTCTGTGCCTCCCCTTCTTGAATCCTGGGTTCTGGAGCGACAGGAGATGCAGTCACCCTCTAGTCTGCCACCTTGGATCGTCCCATGGAAAGAACTTTCGGCCGGAGCGGGCAGGGCCGACTGGAGTAGTCTCTGGCTGCCCTGTCCTGGTCCCTGAAGCTGCCTGTGGGCCAGAGCTCACTGCGCTGGCTCCAGGACTTGGAACTGGTTCTGTGCAGAAAGGCTTTCACTGGGGGCCTGCTCCGAGAAGCTGGAGAAGCTGGCCATGTGTGAGGAGCCCACTGCCGGAGTATGCATGGCTGCCTGGGGAAGACTCTAGCTGCCCTGCCCTGCTCTGATAAGCCGCCCCTATCCAGGCCTGCCGCCCAGGTCGAGCTTCACCCTGTGGCAGACACTCACCCCATGGCTCTATTTTAGTCCGAGTCTCTCAATGCCTCCCCTTCTTGAATCCTGGTTTCTGGAGTGACTGGAGATGCAGTAACCCTCTAGTCCATCATCTTGGATCCTATATAAAGAACTTTAAAAAATTTTAATAACAACAACAAATTATCCAACTTAAAAAATCAGGAAAGACATTTCTCACAAGAAGTAATTCAAATAGCCAGTAAATTTATGAAAAAACATGTAAGTTCACTAGCCACTGGGTAAATGCAAGTCAAAATCACAGTGAGTTATATCTCGCTCCAGTTTTTTTTTTTCTTTTTTTTATTGTAAACAAATGGGATACATGTTGTTTCTGTTTGTACATGGCGTAAAGGCATACCATTTGTGTAATCATAAATTTACATAGAGTAATGTTGTTTGATTCATTCTGTTATTTTTTCCCTTCCCCCCACCCCTCCCACACCTCTTTGCCCTCTATACAGTACTTCCTTCCTCCATACTTGCCCCCCTCCCTAACCCTAACTCTAACCCTAACACTAACCCTTCCCTCCCCCCCATTATGTGTCATCCTCCACTTATTAGCAATATCATTCGTCCTTTGGCTTTTTGAGATTGGCTTATCTCACTTAGCATGATATTCTCCAATTTCATCCATTTGCCTGCAAATGCCATAATTTTATCATTCTTTATGGCTGAGTAATATTCCATTGTATATATATACCACAGCTTCTTTATCCACTCATCAATTGAAGGGCATCTAGGTTGGTTCCACAGTCTGGCTATTGTGAATTGAGCAGCTATGAACATTGATGTGGCTGTGTCTCTGTAGTATGCTGATTTTAAGTCCTTTGGGTATAGGCCAAGGAGTGGGATAGCTGGGTCAAATGGCGGGTCCATTCCAAGTTTTCTAAGGAATCTCCACACAGCTTTCCAGAGTGCATGCACTAATTTGCAGCCCCACCAGCAATGGATGAGTGTACCTTTCTCCCCACATCCTCGCCAACACCTGTTGTTGCTCGTATTCTTGATAATCGCCATTCTAATTGGGGTGAGATGGAATCTTAGGGTGGTTTTGATTTGCATTTCTCTTATTACTAGAGATGTTGAACATTTTTCCATATGTTTGTTGATTGCTTGTAGATCTTCTTCTGTGAAGTGTCTATTCATTTCCTTAGCCCATTTGTTGACTGGATTATTTGAATTCTTGGAGTAAAGTTTTTTGAGTTCTTTATAGATTCTGGAGATTAGTGCTCTATCTGAAGTATGATTGGCAAAGATATTCTCCCATTCTGTAGGCTCTTTCTTCGCATTGCTGATAGTTTCCTTCGCTGAGAGAAAGCTTTTTAGTTTGAATCTATCCCAGTGGTTGATTCTAGCTTTTATTTCTTGTGCGATGGGAGTCCTGTTAAGGAAGTCTGATCCTAGACCAACAAGGTGAAGATTTGGACCTACTTTTTCTTCTATAATCTGCAAGGTCTCTGGTCTGATTCTGAGGTCCTTAATCCATTTTGAGTTTAGTTTCGTACATGGTGAGAGATATGGGTTTAGTTTCATTCTATTGCATATGGATTTCCAATTCTCCCAGCACCATTTGTTGAAGAGGCTATCTTTTCTCCATTGCATATTTTTGGCACCTTTGTCTAGTATGAGAAAATTGTATTTATTTGGGTTTGTGTCCGTGTCCTCTATTCTATACCATTGATCTACCTTTCTATTTTGGTACCAATACCATGCCGTTTTTGTTACTATTGCTTTGTAGTAGAGTTGAAGATCTGGTATTGCAATACCCCCTGTTTCACTCTTCCTGCTAAGGATTGCTTTAGCTATTCTGGGTTTCTTATTCTTCCAGATGAATTTCATGATTGCTTGCTCTATTTCTGTAAGGTACATCATTGGGATTTTAATTGGAATTGCATTGAATTTGTATAGCACTTTAGGTAGTATGGCCATTTTGACAATATTAATTCTTCCTATCCAAGAACATGGAAGATCTTTCCATCTTCTAAGGTGTTCTTTAATTTCTTTCTTTAGTGTTGTATAGTTCTCATTGTAGAGGTCTTTCACCTCTTTTGTGAGATTGATTCCCAAGTATTTTATTTTTTTCGAGGCTATTGTGAATGGGGTAGTTTTCCTAATTTCTCTTTCTGAAGATTCATCACTTATGTATAAAAATGCGTTGGATTTATGGGCATTGATCTTGTAACCTGCTACTTTACTGAATTCACTTATGAGTTCTAAGAGTTTTCTGGTGGAATTTCCAGGTTCCTCTAAATATATAATCATGTCATCAGCGAACAGGGATAGTTTGAGTTCTTCTTTCCCAATTCGTATCCCTTTAATTTCTTTGGTTTGTCTAATTGCTCTGGCCAGAGTCTCAAGAACAATGTTGAATAGAAGTGGTGAAAGAGGGCATCCCTGCCTTGTTCCAGTTTTTAGGGGGAATGCTTTCAGTTTTTCACCATTTAGAATGATATTAGCCATGGGCTTAGCATAAATGGCCTTTACAATGTTAAGGAATGTTCCCACTATCCCTATTTTTTCTAGTGTTTTGAGCATGAAGGGGTGCTGTATTTTATCAAATGCGTTTTCTGCATCTATTGAAAATATCATGTGATTCTTGACTTTAAGTCTATTAATGTGGTGAATTACGTTTATTGATTTCCTGATGTTGAACCAACCTTGCATCCCTGGGATGAAACCCACTTGATCATGGTGCACTATCTTTTTAATATGTTTTTGTATGCGATTTGCTAAAATTTTGTTGAGAATTTTTGCATCGATGTTCATTAAGGATATTGGTCTGAAATTCTCTTTCCTTGATGAGTCTCTGTCTGGTTTAGGTATTAGGGTGATATTGGCTTCATAGAATGAGTTTGGGAGGGTTCCATCCTCTTCTATTTTATGGAATACTTTGAGAAGTATTGGAATGAGCTCTTCTTTAAAGGTTTTGTAGAACTCGGCTGAGAACCCATCTGGTCCCGGACTTTTCTTTGTTGGTAGGCTTTTGATGACTTCTTCTATTTCAGTACTTGAAATTGGTCTATTTAAATTGTGTATGTCCTCCTCGTTCAGTTTAGGCAATTCATATGTCTCTAGAAACCTGTTGATGCCTTCAAAATTTTCTATTTTGATGGAGTATAGATTTTCAAAATAGCTTCTAATTATGTTTTGTATTTCAATCCTGTCTGTTGTGATATTTCCTTGTTCATTCCGAATTTTAGTGATTAGGTTTTCTCTCGTCTTCTCTTTGTTAGTCTGGCTAAAGGTTTATCAATTTTGTTTATTTTTTCGAAGAACCAACTATTTATTTTGTCAATTTTTTGTATTGTTTCTTTTGTTTCAATTTCATTGATTTCAGCTCTGAGTTTAACTATTTCCTGTCTTCTACTACTTTTGGTGCTGTTCTGTTCTTCTTTTTCTAGGGCTTTGAGCTGTAGTGTTAGGTCGTTTATTTGTTGAGCTTTACTTCTTTTATTAAATGCGCTCCATGAAATAAATTTCCCTCTAAGTACTGCTTTCATAGTGTCCCAGAGATTTTGATATGATGTTTCTTTGTTCTCATTAACCTCTAAGAATTTTTTAATTTCCTTCCTAATATCTTCTGTTATCCATTCATCATATAATAGCATATTGTTTAATCTCCAGATGTTGAAATAGTTTCTGTGTTTTACTCTTTCATTTATTTCTAACTTCAATCCATTATGATCTGATAGAGTACATGGTAGTGTCTCTATCTTCTTGTATTTGCTAACATTAGCTTTGTGGCATAATATATGGTCTATTTTAGAGAAGGATCCATGTGCTGCTGAGAAGAAAGTGAATTCACTCTTGGTTGGATGGTATATTCTATAAATGTCCGTTAAGTCTAAATTATTGATTGTGTTATTGAGATGTATGGTTTCTTTGTTCAATTTTTGTCTGGAAGATCTGTCCAGTAGTGAGAGAGGCGTGTTAAAATCACCTAGTATTATTGTGTTATGGTCTATTTGGTTTCTGAAATTGAGAAGGATTTGTTTGACATACATGGATGAGCCACTGTTTGGGGCATAGATGTTTATGATTGTTATATCTTGCCGATTTATGCTTCCCTTAAGCAGTATGAAATAACCTTCTTTATCCCTTCTGACTAACTTTGGCTTGAAGTCCACATTATCTGAAATGAGGATGGATACTCCAGCTTTTTTGCTGGGTCCATGTGCATGGTATGTTTTTCCCATCCTTTCACCTTTAGTCTATGGGTATCTTTTTCTATGAGGTGAGTCTCTTGCAGGCAACATATTGTTGGATCTTTCTTTTTAATCCAATCTGCCAGTCTATGTCTTTTGATTGATGAATTCAGGCCATTAACATTCAGGATTATTATAGAGATATGATTTGGTTTCCTGGTCATTTGGTTCATTTTTTAAATTTTATTTATTTATTTGTTTGACACAACTTGTTTCCTCCTTTATTTGACAATTCCTTTAGGATAATTCCTCCCTTTGCAGATTTGCTTCTTCATTTTTCATCTCTTCCTCATGGAATATTTTGCTGAGAATGTTCTGTAATACTGGCTTTCCTTTTGTAAATTCTTTTAGCTTTTGTTTATCATGGAAGGATTTTATTTCATCGTCAAATTTGAAGGTAAGTTTTGCTGGATATAAGACTCTTGGTTGGCATCCATTTTCTTTCAGGGCTTGAAAAATGTTGTTCCAGGCCCTTCTAGCTTTTAGGGTCTGGATTGAAAAATCTGCTGATATCCGTATTGGTTTCCCCCTGAATGTAATTTGGTTCTTTTCTCTCACAGCCTTTAAAATTCTGTCTTTATTTTGTGTGTTCGGTATTTTCATTATAATGTGCCTTTTTGTGGGTCTGTTGTAATTTTGTGTATTTGGAGTCTTATAAGCCTCTTAAACTTGATTTTCCATTTCATTCTTCAGATTTGGGAAATTTTCTGATATTATTTCATTGAATAGGTTGTTCATTCCTTTGGCTTGTTTCTCTAGGTCTTCCTCAATCCCAATAATTCTTAAATTTGGCCTTTTCTTGATATCCCATAGTTCTTGTAGATTCTGTTCATGATTTCTTACCATCTTCTCTGTTTGTTCAACTTTGTTTTCAAGGTTAAATATTTTGTCTACAATGTCTGAGGTTCTGTCTTCCAGGTGTTCTATCCTATTGGATATGCTTTCTATGGAGTTCTTAATTTGGTTTATTGTTTCCTTCATGTCAAGGATTTCTGTTTGGTTTTTTTTCAATATCTCTAACTCTTTATTGAAATGATCTTTTGCTTCCTGTATTTGCTCTTTTAACTGTCGGTTGGTGCGATCAATCAATGCTTGCATTTGCTCTTTCATCTCATCATTCAGTGCGTGCATTTGCTCTTTCATCTCATCGTTTGCTTCTCTGATCATTTTATTTATGTACATTCTGAACTCCTTTTCTGTCATTTCTTCTGCCATGCTATCACTGGGTTTTATTGATGTAACATCTAGATTTGTTTGCAGCATTTTCTTTCCTTGTTTTCTCATATTGTTCAGGTATCAGAGGACCGCTGAGATATTGCAGATTTCCTCTATTGACTTACAATGTCCCTGAAGATTTCTATATATATCCCCCCTTAGCCTTCAGTAGGCTGAAGTCTTGGAGGAAGTTGATAATGCGGTGCTCCACAAGGAAGCTGCCTCTCTAGGAGTGGTGGCCTTCAGGTGGTGTATAATCCCTGCTAGTTGGCAGAGGTGCCTCCACTTGTTGACCAATGATCATCCAAAGGGGACCTTGGCTGTGGGCTGAGGCAAGGCGTGTTTGGGCCTGAGTCTCTGGTTTTACCGTCTTTGTGGGGAAACCTCACCTGGCAGGGAAGACTCACCCGGTGGGGAGGTCTCGCTGGTCAGTTCCCTCCTAGAGGTTCCCCTCAATTTACAGCTACCGCCTGGGCTGGGCTGCCTTCCTCTGCAAAGTTCCCAGGGGCCTGGCCCTACCTCCTGGGCCTGGGAGCCTCACCCTTTGCAGATGACTCTCCTTAGGCTGCCCTTCCTCAGAGAATCTGCCCGCAGGCCTGGAACCTTCGCTCCGCCCTAAGCCTGTCTCTTAGCGGCTCTTCCACCAAGAAGCCTCCTAGATCTTGGGACCCTGCTCTGCACCTAATCGCCTGGCTATGCGGCCCCTCCTCTGAGCAGCCACCTGGGGCCCCGAACAATCGCTCTGAGTCCCAGAGACCCGCCACAGGCCTCTTCCTCCAGACAGCCGCCCAGTATTCCGGTGCGGTCACTAGGAGTCCAAGATACTCACTGCGTGCCTCCACCTCCACCAACCACCCGTAGCCCTGGGCAATCAATCACTCCGAGTGGAAGTGACCCTCCCCGTTCCTCCTCCTTCTCCAGATAACCCCTGGGGTGTCCAGGAGCGGTCGCTCTGAGTGGCTCTGAGTCCACGTGACCCGCAGCACGGGTCCTCTGGGCAACTGCCCGGAGCTCTGGTGCGACCACTCAAGACCAAGCGTCCCACCACGCTTCTCCTCCAGGCAGCCCCCCTGTGTTCAGGAGCTGTCCCTTTAAGTCCAAACAACTCACCACTCGCCTTCTCCTTTGAGCAGCCGCCTGGAGCGCTAATGCAGTCACTGCGAGTCCAAAGGACCCGCCGCGCTCCTCCTCCTCCTCCTCCTCCTACTCCTCCGGGCAGGCCCCAGGGTTCAGAAGTGGTCTGAGTTCAAACAGCTCGCCACGCAGCCCCTCCTCTGGCAACCGCCTGTAGCTCTGGTGTAGTCACCCCGAATCCAAGCGGCCGCGCTCCTCTTCCTCCTCCTCGTCCTCAGGGCAGGCCCCGGTGTTCAGAAGCGTCGTTCTGAGTCCAAACAGCTCGCCACGCAGCTTCTCCTCTGGCAACCGCCTGCAGCTCCGGTGCAGTCACTCCAAATCCAAGTGGCCACGTTCCTCCTCCTCCTCCTCAGGGCAGGCCCCAGTGTCCTGAGTCCACACAGCTCTCCTCGCCACTCCTCCCCTGGGCAGCCACCGGAGCCCCAGTGGTTGCTCCGAGTCCCAGCGCTGTGCCGAGCGGCCTCCTTTACGGCGCTCCCAGCTGTCCGAGTTCACTGCTCCAGCGGGGGGAGGGGCGTCTCGCCGGCAGTTCTACTTCACAAAGTTTCCTGCGTTCCGGGACCACCGTCCCATCCGGGATGCCCCCCCAGGGGGTGAGAGTCACCCGGCTGCTTTGAGTTGGTCCCAAGCGTCTCAATATCTCCTCTTTTGAATCCTGAGTCCTGGAGCAACATGAAATGCAGCCACCCTCTAGGCCGCCATCTTGAAACCTCTCTCGCTCCAGTTTAAATGTCTATTATCAAAACCATAAAAAATAAAAAAGTTAGTAAGAATGGGGGAATGGGGGATTATCATACACTGTTGGTGGGAATATAAATTAAAAGAATCACTATGTAGAATAGTATGATCATTCCTTAAAATTAAAAATAGATCTACACATGATCCTGTTAACCTACTTCTGGGTATATATTCAATGGAAACAAAATCAGCATATCAAAGAGAAACCTTCATGCCCTATATTTGTACTCCACTATTCACAATAGTTGGTTTATAGAATCAATTTACATGCCCATCAACAGATCCATGGATAAAGAAAATGTGATATACATACACAGTGAAATATGCTAAAAAGAATAATATTCAATCATTTGTAGCAAAATGGATGGAACTGGAGAACATTATAAGTAAGTCAGAAACAAAAAGACAAATTTTGCAAGTTCTCTTTCATGTGTGTATATTTTAAAAAGTTAATCAAAAGGTATAATCCTAGAGACTGGTAAAGATGGGGAGGTGTGGAGGAGAATAATGTGAAGTTCAGTAACCCAAATACAAATAGACACGGAAAGGTCTACTGCTCTATAGAAGAGTAAGGTGCCTAAGGTTAACAATAAACTTTTATGTAATTTGTGAATAACTAGAAGAGAGGAGCTTGAAGCCCCCTAAAGCAAAGTAATGATAAGGGGATAGAAATGTTAATTACCCTAATTTGATCAGCACACATTGTGTACATGCATAAAAATATCACTCTACCCCATAAACATACAGAATTGTTATGTATTAATAAATTATTTAATTAAATGATACTCGTTATCTCAATTAACAACTTTTGTTTGGAAAAGTGTTTCCACTTGTCAGATATTGTAGGCACGGTATTAAATATTGATGAAATACAGAAGAAAATGGGATAGTTCTGCCTACTAGAAGCTCATATCCTGCTAGGGATATAGAACAATACATACAGAATTGCAGAGAAAATTGGTAAGGGTTTACATGGAAGTACCCTCAAAATTTTATGAAAAAAAAAAAAAAGGATTTTTTTTCATTGAAACTTGAATGATGGAAATGGGGCAAGAGAAAATAGAATAAGTTTTTGTTTCACCTATATTTCTAAAGTTCAGTGGTGAATAAAAAGGCAAAGTAGTATAATAGTAGAGGGGAAAGAATTACAAATGATGCGAAGTATATAGAATATGGCAGAGGAAAAGAATCACAAATTACTAACTTAGAATACAGCATCTAGGGGATATCACAAGTTTGATTTGATTATTTTTTAGTAAGAATACTTTAGGAGTTATATTTTTCAGGTTTGGGTATATAAATAGCAGTTTTATAGGACTCAGAATCATTTCAGTTGTTCATATATGCCACTAATTCCTTTTGAACAGAAGAAACATCCCCTGGATCTTAGCTCCATCCTTTGGAGGAAGAATGTTCTCAATGCCACATTGAGATGGCCAGTTAACATCCCTGGGTAATACTCTCAAGAGGCTAGTGGATCCAGGAATCTAGGATATTTAAAAAGATGTACTAGACTGGCAAATTTCAAAATGGTACCAATTGGTTTCAACTTTGCGCTAAAACATTTTATTTATTTATTTATTTATTTATTTTTTATTGTAAACAAATGGGATACAGGTTGTTTGTCTGTTAAACATTTTAAATTTATGTCTGTTATTATAGAAGAAAATGGAGAGGGGAAATGCATTTATTATTTCTTAATCCAGCTACTGAAGGGGAAAAAGTTATCTATAGGACCAGCACCCACATTAAGAGATCCTTTTAATTAATCTCATGTGTGGCCTAAGAAAAAACTGGGAAAATGGACTATTTATCATATTAGTAAAGTACAATTAGATTCAATATCAAGATACATGAAGAAATGCTTTTATTAACTGAAATATTACTGAAATTTCTACAACTTTGTCTGCTCTTCTAGTTATATGGTCAAAGACAGCAGTGGTAAATATACATTGATTTGAAAGTCCATAAATTCTTGTCAAGTGAAAGGGCACAGAACATTCAGAAATAATCATTTTTATTCTTTGGCTCTCAAAAAAACATAGATATTCATATCCACAGTAGATAAAAATTTGTAGTGAATTGACAGAAGTTGTTCACCAGTGCCCAGAAAATATCAATTTAAATGTTTAAGTATATTGTCATATTTTCATTGTTGAACAAATCATGTGGAATTGAATATTCTTGGAAATAAAGCAAGCTAAATCAATGTGTGCCAGTATCAGATCTCTTTCACTCTACTTTATCCCTGGGAACTCTAGCCCACAGAGATCTCCCTTGGGGAATGTTCAATTGATTATCTGCCCAGTGAAATTCATGGTTTGTCTCATTGATCACCAGGAAGATCCTCTGGCTGTCTTATTTCAGTTCTCTAATATTTCAAAAGCTTCTCCTTGCAATTCATTCCCTTAAATTTTTTAAAAAATTGTTTCATGTTCTGTTATAAAGTAACCCATGAAAAAAATTATCATGAAGGATAATACAAAAATCAAACCCAAGTGAGAGAAACCAGATCACTATTTCACAAATGGCACAGCCTACATGAAGTAATGTAACATGTATTACTTACTGGTCATTGTTCAATTGTGTGTTAGTTTTACTTCTTTGACTAATACATATATTTCTGAGGGCTGGGTCTTTGATTTATTTTTCTTGTGAAACTCATAGCCTCTGTTTGTTAGGGGAAGGGGAGAAAAAAGCCTCAACACCAGGCTTCCACCTAACCTTCAGTGTAGGCTGTCGTATTATTTCACGTTTTCCACAGTGGAATACACTCATCCCTAGGTATCTGTTAGGAACTGGTTCTAGGACCCCTCTCAGATACCAAAATTTTCCAAGTCCCTCATATAACATGGAGTAGTGTTTGCATATAACCTGTGTACCATTCCCTGTTACTTTAAATCATCTGCTTACAATACCTCATGTAGACTCTATGCAGATAGTTGTTACACTGTTGTTTATGGAATAATAACAACAGAAAAGGTCCATACGTGTTCAGTACAGATGCAAATATTTTTTCAATTATTTTTTATCTGAAGTTGATTGAGTCCATGGCTGTGGACCCCACAGAAACAGGAGGCTGAGTAAAAAAGAAATAGAGAGAGTCCATTGCTAACAAAAATTTTAAAAGAGAAAGGTATGAAATAAGGGAAAGAGGAAAGGAGGAAGGGAGAAAGAATCCAGCTGACCACCATCCAAAGCAAAGAACATCACAGGATAATGGATTGATAAACCATAACAGTTTATTACCCAGGCATCTTCCTTTAATGTTTCTCTTAAAAAGAAAAAAAGTTTTATTTGTAGAGTTAAGTGCTGATTGATTATCAGTTAAAATTGGATAACTTTAAAAATGCTGTCGATTTTGTGGACTCTTACTGGTCTACACAATTTCATTTTATAATAGAACCCTTATGGTCTTCTGGAATCAGATCTAAAATTTCGTAGACTCCAGTACATTGAATTGCTAATGCTGAAAGGGTGAGTGACATTTGACCGTAGGACTCCCGAGGCAGAAGCAGCACAGTTGTGCTCATAGTAGGAAACAGTCCACACTTCACACAGAAAAGGCTGCAGTCCTCCCTTACTTGACTAAGAAAGTTTCAGAAAAAAAAAAAAAAAAAAAAAAAAAAACCTTTTAGGTATATATGTTCTATTTCTCACAAAGCCAAGAGTCTAGAAAACATCTTCACTGTTTCTTCCAAAGTTTGTGCAGATTTCTGTTATTTAAAAAGGAGTATTTGGTATTAAGTTTTTGTATTTGACATCCTCTCTTTTTTTCCCCATGTTTTTGTCTTAAAAGGCTATTTATGTAAGAGTCTATCCTTTAAAAGGGAGCTTTGTAATTTGGAGAACTCTCTTCTTCTCTCTTTAATTCCAATGAAATAAGAAAAGCTCCTTCACTCTGATGGCAACGATATTCCAAATTCATCTAATTACTAAAACAAAATATAAGAAAAAATTAAAAATAACTTTGTCTTCAATTTATACTTTCAACTTATTTTATTCATCCATTTAAAGAAAATACTGTCCTCTATGTTGATTTCTTCCTTTCATCATCAGTTTATAAAGTACCAAACACCCATGTTATTATATCTCAATAATGTTCTTTCTTTTAATTTTGCTTTTAAATATCCCACTCTAGACCACTACAAAGAAGACAGATGTAGTAAACAATTTTTTTTCAGGGTAACATAGTTCCTTTAAAAAACATTTTAGAATATGGACCCTCCCAAACCAAATTTTAATCAATATTTACTTATATATTAATAAGAAGTTAAATACCCTGGAGGAAAAAAATCCCCTGGACTTGAAAGAAATGAAGAAAGAAATTCTCAAGAAAATTTCCTTTTCGATATGTCAGATCTAACCTTCAGAAAATGAAGAATAACTATGTTAATTCCAGTTCTTGTCAAACTCATTATGTGGCCAACATTAAAAAAGAAACATTCAGAAGTCTTTTTTCCCTTATTTGACTTCACAGAAAATAGAAAATTATATCCTGAGAACACAAGAATGTACCCTACAAGGACGTGCAGGATTTTCCTCTCCTGGGTATCCTACCATACTGTGGTATAGATATTTTTATGTGACAGAATGGGTGGAACAGAATTTGCCTTCCAAAAATCACTGAGAACTTTTTGTGCTTTATTTTGTAATTCTTTAAAATGACTACCTTGTTTTCTTACCACAAAAACCTTCTCTTTGACTTCTTCATTGGGAGCATATTAAGATTCCTCCAGGATGCTTAGAGAGGGGAAACATTTCAAAGTGTGATTCAGTCTACTGTTTGGAAACTTGGAAAATGAAGACAACACATTTTTATACCCATATAAACGCAATGTGGCTGACCAAGACTGCTATTCTGAGTGTCAGAGACCAGCCATAGGATTAGAGCATCTCTGAGCTATTTCCATGCCCTACAAAAAGGTATATTCCCATTTCTTTCCACCACTTGGGCTATTGAAAACTCTACCACTCCTTTTTAAATAAGCAGTCAACCATTAGCATCTATAGCACATCTGCAGAATGAAATTGTACTGGTGTAAAGATAAAGATATATTTGATTCCTATTTAGCCTAAGAATTCCTTTTTCATAATTCTTAATTTTGACTATTTCCATATTTTGATTGTCTTTCAATATCTCACAAAGTGATTTGATGGTTTCCTGGGTCAACTTCCAACAGAGTAGGCATCGACTCAGTGTGGCAAATGGTTTGATAATGCATTGCATAAAATCACGGTTTAAAAGGGGATTGACCCCTCTTGCACAGCAGTGGCAGTCATGAAGCAATTAGAAAAATCTACAAACCTCTTCCAAGGCTTTCATACCCTTTTGTTAGTGCTAAGTTCAAATATGATGATGGATCTAAGAATTATCTCTTTGGAGGGCCATCCCTGAAACTTACATGTCTATCTTAGTTCTTGGTGTGGGTTGTTACATTTTGGTGACTTTTGTTGTTGAATTCTACAGAAACATCAAACAGAGTCTGTGTCTGGGCCACACAAGTCCACATTCTAGACTTACTTCACGTTGCTCACCAAGGCAGCACAGGTAATGACAAATGGACTTGTCAATATTACATGCCTTTCATATTAAACACTTTAATATTCCAGCATTCCTGTAGTATGAAATATAATTTATACTTACGAACATAGCAAATAGGGAAAAATGGATTTCCCAAAGCATATTGTTATGACAAAAGAAGAAAAACTTAGAATCCTGCCGTGAATGCCCTAAATGGATCTATGTTTAGATTTGTGCCAAAGTATAGCAGAGGTCAGGGTTCTAGTACACCTATTCCCAGAATTAGACCTCAAAAATTCTTGAACATCTGTTAAATAGATCTAAACAGTTATTAAAAGTATACATTGGTAGAAATGATCAATTAAAATCACTTAACTAGTGATTTTTGTATTGTACAAAATTATAAAACTTTAAAATAATTTTCCAAGTAATTGCTTTATCTGTGGCTGTAATATTATCAACTAAGTCTTTGCATCCTTGCAAGCCTAGGACTTGGACCCACTGGAAATAAATTCACAGTGAAAAGAAGTCATTTGCCTTATAATGTCTTTGATTAGATTTTCTTCTTTTTTCTTTTTTTCTCAGTATGTCTTGGGGTCTTAGGACCATTTCATATAGGATTATTCATCTAGTCCTAACCTAATGCCTCTCAGGACATAGGCAACATCACCAAATATTTATTGGTTTTCAATTTTCTTTTGAACATCTGTAAAGATAAGATGATGCGGCATGAGTCCTACGACAATTAAGAGTTTGTTCATTTTCCCAGAGTTCATAATCTAATAAGGAAGACAAGACATTTATAGAACAAACGCAGGGTGAAAAATGACCACTGGTAATGGAGATTTAATGTGTGGGGGAAACAGTGGAGAGAGGAGCATTTTCTGGTGGGGTCACTGAGAAGTGGGGCTTTCTGGATTGGTATTTGAGATCAGCCTGCTGAGAAAGGCAGCAATTGGAGGTGGCATGTCAGGTAGACACAGCGGGACAAATGTGTGGAGGCAGGGAACAGTCACAGCCCAGGAAGGGACTGAGCAGAGGCTGAGCTGATGCAAACAGATTTCATGATTAATGGGAGAAAAAGCTCATTTGAAAATGTGGAAGGTCCCATATTCCATGCTAAGAGCCTTAGGGTCAGTTCTGTGGGCAAAGGGAAGCATCTGAGGGAATCTCTAAAGAGACCACCTACCTATACCTCAGAAAGACTAGGCTGTTATTAGAGCACAGGGTGAGTGAAATTAAATCAGGAAGCGTGGGAGGGAAAAAGAATAGACTATTCTAATTGTTTAGGAAAGAAGTCATGGCAACATGACACGTGCAACTCCCTATTTTAAACATACGTGCACACACACACACACACACACACACACATGCACACTTTCTCTCTTCTCTACCAAGTCAGCCTCCAATACTTCCCTATATAGCTTTCTTCTTTCCATTCACAGCAAACTCCTTGATCATTTTCATCTCTTTCCATTTCTATTCCCCTCTAATTTACCTCCTTAACTCTCTAAGACTTAACTTCCCTACCACTGTGCCAATGAAACAACTTGCCAAGTATACATGTGATTTCTTTATTGCTGCATCCAATACACAGCTCTTAAATTGTGCTTCCACAATACCCAGCCTCCTGGATTTCCTCTCACCTTTCTGCCCTCTCCTCAGTGTCCACCTCCCTTACCTATTGGTGCTCCTTGGGCATCTGTCACAGCCCGAGTTCCGCTCAGTCGTGGGGTCAAAGGCTCTGAGATCTCAGCTATTCTCTGCCTGCTAGTGATCTCTGAACATGTATCACTGCCTGGATCTCCCTCGTGTTTCAGAATCCTGTCTAAGGTGTACACACCTGTCAGTTTGGGCCCTCCAAGTAGCAGATGTCAAATATCTTGGAGTCATGGTCAGGTCAGGTGTGGGCTGCAGAGCAAAGGTGGCTTTTTGGAGGCATCCCACACAGAGTAGCAAGGCCTGGTTCTAGTCTTCCATCATGATAAACTGTGGGATGTCAGTGGACATCCCATCTGAGACTATGGCCCCCGCATGATGACAGAGCAGGACGTTCTCAGTTCCCTGTCCACGTCCAACAGGGTCTCCTAAAGGGAGAGACCAGCACTCTCAGGGCTTCTTCACCAGCCAGTTACTGAATACTCAAGTTAGAAGTTCTACGGACACCACAAAGTCTTCTACGACCCATTATTTTTTGTGAATCCCACACTCAAATTTTCCTCTTCCTGATTTCCATATTACTATTATTCCTAGGCCTGGTACTCATACCTCCCAAATACTGTCTAAATCACACACACACACACAACACACACACACACACACACACACACTTCACACACACACTTGCAAATGAAGTTTTTATCTACTCATCTGTTTATTTATCTTTCAAGTCTGAGGTGAAACACCTGAGTGCTTACTTGGTTCTTATACCATCTTCTGTTTTCCCTGTCATTGGACTTATTACACTAATATTATAATGACCAATTTATTTTAATTTTGAAATATTCCTAATATAAAAAACACAAAAAATCATGTCCATTTACTATTTTCACTTCTGATTAACTTCTCTTCTTTTAAAAATATACAATGAATAAGGCTGATATTTTGTATTTCATAAGCAAATCTCAAAAACAATTGTGTAGAATTCTCTCCCTTCTTGTTTGCCTCTTTGACTCAAGAGAAAGCTCTCTGAAGGTCTGGGCAGTGTTTGTCCTGCTGCTTTTCATACTATATGTTCAAAAGTAGTTTGAAACAAATTCTTCAGTAAAAAAATAAATAAATAAATAAAACATGGAAGGAAGAGATTGATCTGAATGTTTTTAACATGGTACTTACCTTCTTCTTCAGTGTGATCTTCTGATGTAAATCTACCATGACTCTTGATGTTTTAGGTGTTGTTTACTGAGCAGGGATCCGGGGTCCACAGACACTCAAAGAAAAAGAAAAAAATTAGAAGTAAAGTTTCATGGAAGGTTAAGTAATAATAAGTTAATACACACACATCCACACACATATCTGTAAGATACTTCTGAAAAATATCTTCAGTTTTTCAGAAACTTAAAGACCTTTAAAAAGATCTCACCTTTTAGAAAACAGATTGGAGTAGATAATTCAGCTCCTTTTCCAGCTAGAATGGTCAAAAATGCAAGGGTCTCAACCAGACAGAAGGCTGCCTTGGGACCCCTGACTCCCTCAGACTCAGAATCAGTACCCCCACCATTCAGTACTCTTGAAAGTTATAACAATCACAGCACTTGTGCTAAATGAACAAACCTCTGAGGGATCCACCATGTGTGGAATTAATCACCCTTAAGTATGTGTGTGTGTGTGTGTATATATACATAAACATACTTTCAGAAGTGACAGAAATGGAACTGTCAGCTACTTGTGCTATTGGGTTGCCAGATAATTTAAGCTACTTTCTGATTTGAGTGATGTATTTCACTTTGCCAGCAGATGTTTAAACCACACACTCACTTTTATTTAAGAAAATTTCAATCTTTCTGGAATCATATATGAGTCTGAGTAGGACTTAGGGGAAAAGGATAAGGATATCCCACTCCACATAGGTCACACAGTAAAGTTGGGAGGGAAAGGAGCCCACAGGAAGCCTCGTTCCCCATCCAGCATCACGGAGCTCCCACCACAGAATCAGGAAGTCTGTGTGCAATAGATTCCTCCCACAGGAGCCAGTCTTTGCAAAGGCAGCCACCTTTGATTTTCCTCATTCTTATGTTTGATTCCTTTTATTCTCTCATTCTAGTAACATTGCATATACACTGGTTGGGAGATATAATGGCCCATGTTCTAAACCTATAACTGACAGACTATGAGGGAGACAATCTAGAAAGTGAAGGAAAAGACAGGCCATGTTTTATTTCCAGCAAGCCTGTCTTAAACCCACTCTTGATATGCAGTGTTCAGAAAGGCAGGTGTTCATTATTATGACTATATAAATAATTCCTTGGCAGACACAAGGCATTTTTATAAAGTCAGACTTGACAAGTGAGGATCAATCCTCTCAAAACCACGATTATTTTCCTTTTCTCACCAAGATTATGCTTTTCTTAGCATCCCAAAGGCATTTTTAAAACTATTGTCTTTCCAAGAGGCTACAGCAGGAGATTTTGTGAATCAGAGTTGGACTTAAATGAATAATCCGAGTCTATATAGGGAATTGGTCTCTCTCCCTGTCAATGTCTCTCTTATTCTCTCTGGACATGTAGTAGAAACTTTCCTACCTGATACATACAGTAACAATGGTTTTTCTATTAATTGTAAAAGTTTTAAAAAGTGATACATATTAAAATATATAATCATACTACAATACTTCTAGTTAATTTAAAAAATGTAATTATGCATCTGTTCACCAACATTCCAATGAAGAAACAAGATTTTCTCTTGATAACCTGTCCTCTAACTAGAATCTAAAGTATTTCCTGTGGAAAGTTTTATCATGTGAAAATTCCAATGTCAACATTAAAGTAGAACTATGACATAAAGATACTTTCAAAATTATTCCAAACTTTTACAGTTGATATGGTCAGACCTAATTTTTTTTTATTGTAAACAAATGGGGTACAACTTGTTTCTCTGTTTGAACATGAAGTATGGGCATACCATTTGTGTAATCATACATTTACATAGGGTAATGGTGTTTGATTCATTCTGTTATTTTTTCCTTCCCCCCATCTCTCCAACCCCTCTTTCCCCTCCATACAGTCTCTCCTTCCTCTTCTTGCCTCCCTCCCACCCCCCATTATGTATCATAATCTGCTTATCTGTGAGATCATTCCTCCTTTGGTTTTTTGAGATTGGCTTATCTCACTTAGCATGATATTCTTCAATTTCATCCATTTGTCTTCATATGCCATAATTTTATTATTCTTTATGGCTGAGTAATATTCCATTATATATACCACAGTTTTGTAATCCATTCATCAATTGAAGGGCATCTAGGTTAGTTCCACAATCTGGCTATTGTGAATTGAGCAGCTATGAAAACTGATGTGGCTGCATCACTATAATATGCTGATTTTAAGTCCTTTGGGTATAGGCCAAGGAGTGGGATAGCTGGGTCAAATGGTGGTTCCATTCCAAGTTTTCTAAGGAATCTCCACACTGCTTTCCAGACTGGCTGCACTAATTTGCAACCCCACCAGCAATGTATGAGTGGACCTTTTCCCCCACATCCTCGCCAACACCTATTATTGCTTGTATTCTTGATAATTGCCATTCTAATTGGAGTGAGATGGAATCTTGGGGTAGTTTTGATTTGCATTTCTCTTATTACTAGAGATGTTGAACATTTTTTCATATATCTGTTTATTGCTTGTAGATATTCGGTGAAGTGTCTGTTCATTTCCTTAGCCCATTTATTGATTGGGTTATTTGTATTCTTGGTGTAGAGTTTTTGGAGTTCTTTATATATTCTGGAAATTAGTGCTCTATCTGAAGTATGAGTGGCAAAGATTTTCTCCCACTCTGTAGGCTCTCTCTTCACATTGCTGATAATTTCCTTTCCTGAGAGAAAGATTTTAGTTTGAATCGATCCCAGTTATTGATTCTTGCTTTTATTTCTTGTGCTATGGGAGTCCTGTTAAGGAGTTCTGCTCCTAAGCCAACATGGTGAAGATTTGGACCTACTTTTTCTTCTATAAGATGCAGGGTCTTTGGTCTGATTCAAAGGTCCTTGATCCATTTTGAGATGAGTTTTGTGCAGGGTGAGAAGGGTTTAGTTTCATTCTTCTGTATATGGATTTCCAGTTTTCACAGCACCATTTGTTGAAGAAGCTATCATTTCTCCATTGCATGTTTTTGGCACCTTTGTCTAGTATGAGAAAATTATATTTATTTGGGTTTGTCTCTGTGCCTTCTATTGTGTACCATTGGTCTACCTGTCTATTTTGGTACCAATACCATGCTGTTTTGTTACTATTGCTTTGTAGTATAGTTGAAGTTCTGGTATTGCAATACCTCCTGCTTCACTCCTCCTCCTAAGGATTGCTTTAGCTATTCTGGGTTTCTTATTCTTCCAGATGAATTTCATGATTGCTTTCTCTATTTCTGTGAGCTACATCATTGGGATTTTAATTGAAATTGCATTGAATCTGTATAGCACTTTTGGTAGTATGGCCATTTTGACAATATTAATTCTGCCTATCCAAGAACATGGGAGATCTTTCCATCTTCTAAGTTTTTCTTTAGTTTCTTTAGTGTTCTGTAGTGGTCAGACCTAATTTGAAAGCAAAATTTTAAAAATGATCTTTCTTTTGTCAATTAAAAATTTTAAAACTTATTTTTATATAATCAATCATTTTTTTGCTTTTTATTAATATTTTATTTGTTCTACTTGGTCATACATGACAGTAGAATGCAGTTATACATTTTGATAAATCATAGATAAATGGAGCATAATATCTCATTCTTCTGGTTGTACATTATGTAGAATTCCACTGTCATATAGTTATATACGTACATAGACTAATAATGTCTGCTTCACTCTATTATCCTTCCTACCCCCATACCTCTTCCCCTCCCTTCACTCCCCTCTGCCAAACCTAAAGTAACTCTATTCTTCCCTAGCACCCCTCTGGCCTTATTGTGAACTCTCACAATAGCTAAACTATGAAACCAACCTAGGTATCCTTCAACAGATGAATGGATAAAGAAAAGAAAATGTGATACACACACACACACACACACAATGGAATATTACTCAGTTTTAAAGAAGAATGAAATTATGGCATTTGCTGATAAATGGATGGAGTTGGAGAATATCATTCTAAGCAAAAAAAAGCCAAACCCCAAAAACCAAAGGCCAAATGTTTTCTCTGATATGTGGATGCTAATTAATAGTTTAAAAAAACTTTTTTGCTAATTCATTTTTCCTTTTGCACCCATTTCACTAGCTATTTGTTCCCAATATCCCTACCCCATGCTTCATCCCAGGATGTTGCAATACTATCATATTCTACAGTTACTCTTGAGATCTGCAATTGGGAATGGGGACTGGTTTGTCCATGGGCATCTAGAGAACTGTACTGCAAGTATTCCTTGCAGAGGGTAAGGAGAAGAATAGTCATCATTCAGAGGTACAGAATCAGAGGTAGGTTCATCAGTAGACAGTGTAGAAAGCCTTGGTCCATCAGGCTAGTGACTTAGTTTTGTATTGATTAAGAGCACTTCTACTGAGAAGCAGCGTGATCTGACAGTGATTTGATCTTGATCCTGCCATTTACCTGTTTCACAACTTTGGTTGATGTACTTAATCACTCTTTACCTTAGTTTTCTTTTTGTAAAATGTAATGTAAGAAGTGTTTCTTGTAATAATGAGTTATTTCCTGATTTTCACTTAAATAACTGAAAGAAATTGTCAATATCACATCTTTCACCAAACTGGAGACAATTAAAATTCAGAGACTCCTCCTGTTTGGAGATAGTGCTTTAGACATATACACAAACCAACAGATACCAAATACACACCCTCACTCATCCATCATCAATTTCACTTTTTCCTAACTCTAAGCCAAGATGCCACCAGAAACAAGTCATGGATAGCCCGGCACGGTGCCACACACCTGTAATTCCAGAGGCTGGGGAGGCAGAGGCAGGAGGATTGTGAGTTCAAAACCAGTCTCAGCAATTTAGCAAGGCTCTAAGTAACTCAGCAAGACCCTGTCTCTAAATAAAATATAAAAAAGGACTGAGGATTTGGCTCAGTATTTAAGTGCCCCCAGGTTCTCCTCTATACCAAACGAACAAACAAAAAAGAAAAAGAAAAAGAAGTCTAAGGAGAAAGAAGGCCACTTATGCCAAAGGAATTTTGATTTTTATAATCTAGCTTATCCCCACCTAAGATTAAGGTTTTATTTTAGTATCTACTTTGTAGTTAATTCTCCTCTGTCAACTATTGCCTTCTGCCCATCTAACTCTTGCAGGGTTCCTTTTGGAAAGTGACTATTCACATGTCACTGGATATGCTGATCAAATACCTTTTAGCAACACTTCTTCCCACCAGAAGTTGTTATTGATCTTGCAGTTAGGTTACGCACTTGAGATAGCAGTCCATATGGCTCAGTGAATCAAAACATTTTCTGTAATCGCTTGCTTTCATATCATAGAGTCAAAACCAACCTGATCATTCCTCCCTCAAAGCCAGCTCCTGTCTTATGTCAGTGACACCCTTAGTTTTTCAATTCTTCAAGCCCCAAAGCTTAGAGTCATACTTGACTTCTACTTTCCTGTCTCCTCATTTCAATCCTTACTTCAACCACTACAGGGTTCCTTGTGTCCTTCTCTTCCCACCTTCCCCTGCTGTTCCAGGTACTTTCATAGCATCACATTCAATCAGAGTACTTTACAATGTTCACAGAGAGATCAGCAGTAGTCCCCCACATAGCCGCCCAGGTGTCTCTCCTCTCTTCATCCATCTCATGCTGATGAAACCTCCTAAACCAAGACTTTGGCCAAACTACATTTTTCCTTAAACAGGGTGCACTTTGTAGAATCTTGTACTATTTTTGGTGTGAGTGTATTCCAAATGTTGTTTCTGGTCTTTCTTTGTTGTTTGGTTAATTTGTATATAACATATTTTCTTATTCATATTTATTCCCATATTTATGATTATATATAACAAAGCATCTGCTTGGTCTATAACCTTGCTAAGCACAAATGGCTTGATAAATCTCACTACATTTAGGAAGTAACTTGAAAAGTGACTTAAAAATATAAGCCATATGATTATAAATGTGAAATTCACTTGGAGGACCACAGGCAACATTTCAGAAAAGCCAACAAATTGTCTCTCTAGTAACTGGAGGTCATGACTTGTGCAATAAAGCAAATCTGGTTTGAATGCTCCAAGGAAAGCAGAAGCAAAACTTTGTATGTTTACTAATGATTACTGATTCTCCTGGGCTCTGATGTCCAGTATAGCTAATTTGAGTAACCTATATAACTTCAGTAAACCTCAGTTTTCTCTTCTTTGAAGCAGAAGCAAACTAAACTATTGCCGTTACATGAGTATATCAGGATGTCTCATTTTTTGGCCGATACTGAATTGTCTAATTGCTTTTTTCTGCTTGTGAATACCTAATCATATTTAAAGTCCTATCTCTAGGAAGCTTATCTCTAGCCTTCTCTTACCACTAATGTATTTTCATCTGCAAACTCCCACATCATGGGGACCTAAACATACCTTCTTTCCATCCCTTCTTCTCTCATAACTTTGTAGCAAGTCATTGCTTTCGCTTGTTAGTATCTTTGTCTCCCTCTGTTGGAATGCTAGTTCCTCCTTGGCAGAATCCATGTCTTGCTAAGCTAGTCTAGAGTGAACAATCAGTATACTTTGGGATTAAGAAAATGGTTTACATGTTAACATTTCTTTTTCTATTATTGGTCCTGCTTAGAAATAATCATAAAGAAAAAATAAACCTAAAATCATAAATATTTTATTTTATCAAATACTTTAATAAGAATTTTCAACTGGATACTGAAGAAATAATTGCACTAGAATGTGAAAGTATAATAAAATAGATACATGATAAAGTGATTAAACAAAGGTGAGGTTAAGTTTAACTGAAGTTGGCCAGATGAGACAGAAATATTTATGAAATTATATAAATTTATCTATATAATTATAATGTTTATTATATACACATATATAACCACGTTTATACAAATTACTTTTTCACATGCATAGCAAAATCCATACACTGCTTTTCTTTTTGTATTTAAGGAATCATTATTTTGGCTTTAAAAGTGATGAAAATAAGTGATCACTTTCAGCTCACTTTGGAATAAGTAAAAACTAACATGGAGAACTTTAGATTTAATCAGTTTGTTCAACTTCTAAAAAAAAAAACCCATACTTATCACTGTCCTTCATTACATATTGAATTAATTTTAAATTCTGTGGCATAAGTATCCATAGTCCCCCTCCAATATGGCTTTATTATTCCTTGCACATATTGTAGAAGTTAGTTATGCTAAAGTTATTTCCATTCTGAAATGTACAATGTGTATTCATGAAACTTTGTTTCTGTTCTTGAAGTTCCTTTGACATTGATGTCCTACCCTGTAGTAAAGACTCAACTCAAATACCACGTATGCTTTCTAGATTCACGTGGAGATAACCTCTACATTCTTTGAGGTTTCTTTGTAGGAGTTTTATAGGGGTTAAGACTTGGAAAACATCTTAATGCTTATGTTAACCATTTGTGTAATTCTTTTCACTTATTGGAGTCGTCAATGTCTTATTTATTTTGTTTTAATCTTTCAATATGTCATATGCAATATTTTCAAACCATTAGCTAATAAAAATAAATTATCTTCTTGAACACAAAATTATCATATATGGGGTATTCATTTTGTATAGACCTAAAATTGCACAACAAAAATAGACCTTAACAATGAGGACAGGTATTCTGGACACTTAGACATAGTATGCTATTTGAGAAATGCATAATGATTCTAATGAACATGAGGATCAGAAGATCTCGGTTTGGATTCCAAATCTGTGGTTTATCAGTTTATCATTCAAACTCTGGTTTTAAGACTTCTTGTCTCTAAAAGGAAGATGAAAACATTTATATTTTCTACTCTATCAAATGAAACACTTTATGAACTATCTCTATGATCACATACATGTTAGTTATTACTATAGAAGCAAATAAATGTCTTTGGGGATTTTATGAGCACTAAGAGTTGAATGTTGAAAATTGAAAAGTAGAAGGGATCTCCTTGATTATAATATTTTGTGCATTTCTATTTTCTTTATAAATGTCTTCAAATGTGAGTTTTCTCTAAGGGTGGCGATGTTTATTACTTGGTGACTGAAAAGATGCTTAAGCCTTTCTGCTCACTCTCTTCATGAAATATTGGTCCAACACTTTTTAAACCATTTTTTTTTTTTTACATTTTCAGAATAACTTGCAGTATTTCATTTCAGTAATTTTCTTCATGAAGTTCAAAATCCATGCCTTTCCTTCTGTGGCCTTTCCTCCTATCCTTACAAGCCAAATATTTGGACACAGACATAATATTATGGATTGTGGTGGCTGAACTGGCTACTCTCTTAAAGTATGTTAAAAACTACTGTAAAAGTAAAAATGGTAAGAAGATGGTTGAACATCCTCTGCATAGATTAATGCAAGTCCAAGGCCAGAAACACATAAACAATCACCAGAAATTCACGTTAAGTCGAGCAGGCTTTAAATAATACAGATGAATATGTTTAATCTCCAAAGAATTAATGCTTGGGAGCAGAACTGTAAAACCACATAATCTAGTTGAGTTAATCTGGCTCTAGGAATAAAAAGATATCTAAGCCTGTTAGGAAGGGCTGTGGAGAGAATCATGGGTGTAAGTAACATGTGATAGGTGAATGTGCACAGAGATGACTCAGAATGGCTGATTTTCATTCAGACTTCTGTTTGAATGCTGGTGGCTTAGACTGAGAGGCTGGAATAAAGAGTTAGATAAATCACTGCACTTCTTTTGTGGTATAGCTTGCTGGAGGCTCAGGATTAGGAAAACTTGTGCTACAGAAAAAATTGGAACTCCAAAAGAATTACCTAAGAGAACTCAATTTCTCCAGGGGTTTTAGGGCTGACTCAGAGCTCTTAAATATCAGGGGTTGTCTAGAACTTATCCTGCACCTGGTGATAATGACTAAATTTGCCTTCAGATATGCAGAGGGTGCTGATGCTGACAAGGGTTTTTATCACAGAAAATGCCATCAAATCTAACCAGGAAGGCTAATTTATTTCTTAAATAAATTAAGGTGAAATTGACACAATATAAAAATCAGGATTTTTATTTATTTGTTATTATTATTTTTATTTTTTATTTTATTTATTTTATTATTATTATTATTTTTTTTTTTTTTGGCGGTGCTGGGGATTGAACCCAGGGCCTTATGCTTGACAGGCAAGCACTCTACCAACTAACCTATATATATCCCCAGCCCAAAAATCAGCATTTTAAAGTGTCCGGCATAGTTGCCTTTAGTTCATCCACAGTGTTGTCAATCACTACCTCTAACTCCAAAACATGCTTTGCACCCTCAAAGAAAATCCTGCACCCATTAAACAGTTACTCTTGATTCCTCCTCTCCTGTCTCTGGCCATCACCAATCTGTTTCCTGTCTCTATGATTCACTTATTCTGGATATTTGATATGAATGAAACCACACAATATGTAATAGTTTGTGTCTGACCTTCTTTCATTTAGCAAAATTCTTTCAGGATTCATTCATGTGCCAGGTGTGATGGTGCATGCCTGTAATCCCAGCAGCTAGGGAAGCTGATGGAGGAGGATCTCAAGTTCAAATCCGACTTCAGCCATTTAGTGAGACCCTAAGCAACTCAGTGAGACCCTGTTATAAATAAAATACAAAAACTGACTGGGGATGTGGCTCATTAGTTAAGTGCCCCTGAATTCAATCACCAGTACCAAAAAAAAAAAAAAAAAAAAAAAAAGAAAATAGATTCATTCATGTTATAACATTCATCAGTATTCCATGCCTTTTTATGGCTGAATAATATTTCATTACATGTACAAATTACAATTTGCTTACTCATTCATTCATTGATGAATATTTGAGTGGTTTCCACATTCTGAGTGGTGCTATTGTGCCACTTGTGTACAAGTTTTTCTTTGAACACTTGTTTTTGATATGTTGGGTGTAGACCTAGGAGTGGAAGTGCTGGATAAAATGGTAATTCTATTTATGTTTTTCAGGAACCACCAAATTGGTTTCCTCAGTGACTACATCATATTTACATTTACAGTGTCTATATATGTGGAGTACAATTTCTCCATTTCCTCACCAATGCTTATTTTCTTTCTTGTTGTTGTTGTTGTTGTTGTTGTTGTTGTTATTGTTGTTTACATGAGTGTAAAATGATATCTCATCATGGTTTTGATTTGCATTTTCTTAATGGCTAATGGTACTCAGCATATTTTTTTGTTCTTATTAAATGTATCTTCTTTAGAGAAATTTCTGTTCAAGTCCTTTGCCCATTTCTTAACTGGGTTGCTCATCTTTTTTGTTGTTTCTCTTATGAGCTCTTTATATATACTAGATAATAGATCCTTATTAGATGTATGATTAACAAATATTTTTTAATTAATTCTCTTTTTACTTTCTTGATAATATTCTTTGCTGCACAAATGTTTTAAATTTTGATTGTCACACACACACACACACACACACACACACATTATGCCTTTAGTGCTTTATATGTAAGAATCCATTACCAAATCCAATGTCATGAAGAATTATCTACATATTTTCTTCTAAGAGTTTTGTAGCTTAAGCACTTACAGATAGATTTTTGTTCTGATTTAAGGTACTATTTGTGTATTGTCTGAAGTAGCAATCCAGCTTCCAACTTGTACATGTGAATATCCAATTGTTCCAGCACAATTTGTTGAAGAGGTGATTCACTGTCTATTCCTAGGCATTGGCACCCCTTTCTAAAATCAATTGATCATGGATAGACAAGTTTATTTCTTAGATTTTCATTCTATTTGATTTTTCTGTGTTTTTATTCTTATTTTAGTATCCTGATTATTTGACTACTGTGGCTTGGTAGTAAGTTTGAAATTGGGGTGTGAGTCCTCCAACTTTATATCTACATATCTGTTTATCTAGGCTGTTCGTAGCCCCTTGATATTCAGTATGAATTTAAGAATCAGCTTTTCCATTTCTGCAAAGAAAACTCTTGGAATTTTGCAGGGGTTGCCTTGAATCTCTAGAGCACTTTGCTATACTGACAATGTTAAATATTCCAATTCATGAACATGGCATATCTTTCCATTTAATCAGTTCTTAATTTCTGTCAGCAGTCTTTTGTAGTTTATATTGGAAAAGGCTTTCACTGTCTCAGTTAAATTTGTCCCTAGGTATTTTATTCTTTTGACCTTTGTAAATGGCATTGTTTTCTTGATTTCCTTTTCAGGTTGTAAATTGCTGGTATATAGAATCATAACTGAATTTTGTATCAATCTTGGGTCCTGCATCTCTGATGAATTGGTTAAGCTTTCAAAAATATTCTTTGGGATTTTCTATATATAGAATCATGTCATCTTCAAGTAGAGCTTGTTTTCCTTTTTCATTTCCAGTTTGGATTCTTTTTACTTCTTTTTCTTGCCTAACTATTTAACACAATGTTGAATAGCAGTACTAACAGTAACCATACTTGTTTGATTCCTTAACTCAGAGTGACAGCTTGCTTTCTTTCTTTATGGAGTATTATATTGGTGTGCTAGAGCTGTCATGGTAAAATACCACAGATTGAATGGTTTAAATAACAGATTTTTTTTCCCCTGCAGTCTGGAGGATAAAAAAATCCAAGATCAAGGGGTCAGCAGGTTTGATTTCTCCTGAGATCTCTCTCCTTGACTTACAGATGGCCACTTTTCATGGTTTTCACAGTTTTGGCGTCTCTGACATGTCTTACTCTTCTTATAAAGAGAGAAGTCCCATTAGATTTGGATCCTACCCTTATGACCTAACTTATCCTTAATTACCTCATTAAAGGCCTTATCTCCAAATACATTTCTAAGGTATAAGGTTTCAATTTATCAATATTGGAGGCACAAAATGCAACCCATCATAAGTATGATGTTACCTGCGAGTGGTCCAGAAAAGACCTTTAACATGTTAACAAAGTTCCCTTCTATCTTCAGTGTTTTTATTATGAAAAAAAATTAATTTTATCACAGGATTTTTTGTATTAATGGAGCTAGTCATGTGGGATTTCTCTCCCCTTTTCTGTTGTTTCTGGAGAGTATTGCATTGATTGGCATTTGTACTCTGAAATACCCTTGCATTTCTGGGTTAAATCTCACTTGGACAGTTGTATATAATTCTTTCGATATGCTGTTGGATTCTATTCACTGTTATTTTCTTAAGGATTGTTGCATTTATATTTGTAGGAGGGATATTGGCCTATGTTTTTTTTTTCCAGATGTTGTCTAATTTTAGTATCACCATAATGCTGGCTCCATACAATGTGATAAGAATTGTTCTCTTCTCTTTGGAACAACTTTAAGAAGGGCTGCTTGTTAGTTCTTTTTTAAATAGTTGGTAGAATTCATCAGTGAAACCATCTGGGTCTGAATTTTGTTGTTGTTGTTAAGTAGTTTTTGATTACTGATTTGATCTTGTTATTTATGACATTTAGATTATCTATTTCTTTTGGGGTCAGTTTTGGTAACCCGTGGTTCTAAAAATCCATCCTCTTCATCTAGGTTTATAAAAATTTTCATAGACTCTCTTATCATGCTTTTTATTTCTATAAGAAGGGTTAATTATTGAGACCTACTGTAATCTGTTCTCTGCAAATGTTTGCATATAGAATTGTGTGTTCAGTTGACATGTTAAAAATACGATCTAAAATGGTAGTGCCTGGTCATCAACACCTTACACATTCTTGTTTAGCACCTGGTTTCTTGGAGCATTCAAGTGTTGCCATGGGGAGAGACAACATTCCTTTCAATCTCACCATGCACACATGAAAGACTGAACCCAAAGATATCATTAAGAATGAAAGGAAATAATGGAGTGGAAATATGATGATCTCTCATACTGATGGGGCTCCGAGTTTATTCTAGGCAGTGCACTAAACACTTTATTTAATCCTTGTCACAACTGTCAGAAGTGGTGCCACTTTTACACTGTGTTTTCAAATGCAGACAAGGAAATTGAAACTAATTAAAGTATATAAAAACAAAAATAAGAAAAAAAGGAAAAAAAAAAAAAAAAAAAGAAGAAGAAGCTTTTCTAAGGTCAGAATAAGGGGGAGAGGTGATCCTGGAACCCACGTCTTTCTGTGACCAATGTCTCTTGCTTCCAACTGACTACACAGAAGCCAAAGAAATTAGTTTCCTAGTTCCTGCAGAATTTGGCATTAATTTTTCATAAAATGAATAAGTTTCTCAATTTTCCCAATGACAAGTTTTGGAATTGAAAATAAATTTGAGTTATGATAATTGCCTGCTTACAAAAAGAGCGAAGTCACAGGATTTTAAGTTCATTGACATACTTGAAACATTTTAGAAAGAAGTAAAACTATTTTATAGCCTAATAGTTTAGCTATTACAAGGTAAGAAAGTTTATGAAGTTCTAAAATTTTCAGTGTAGCACAAAGCACGTGAGGTAAAACTGTAAAAACAAATACATCACGGTCCACTCTTTAATGACCCAATAAGGATTTTATTATTCCAAAGCGGATTTGCTTAGCCTAATAAATCCAATAATCTATCTAAAAGGCTCTTTCCTTTTCCTCCTATAGCTAAGCAATGGAATATAATCTATCTAAAGATAAATGTATTAAAACAAGATAATAGAATTTTTAAGAAGAAACTGAAAAAGATTTACTATGTTCAACAGCATCAGCTTCACTATAAAATTATTACAAAAATGATTTCTGATATTTAGACATGGCAGTTTTTTGAGTCTCAGAGCTAAAAATGTCTACTAGACAGCACGCCTTGATTTCATAATTGAGAGGCAAAAGATGGTTCAAAATTTTTAAAAAGAAATCCAGGACCATTATAATTTGAAACATTTAGTGCCTAACTTCAAGTCATTTCCATCTTATTAAAATGTTACACACATAATTCCTATCTAAAATGAAAATGAAATAACTAAAAAAGTATAAAATCTGGCAGTAAATCAAAAAGTAACAACAATAACATGAAAACATGTACATGAGGAAACACAAAGGAAAAAGTACCTCTGTGTAATTTTAGCCTTCGTAACTCAGCACTTAACTGCAATTTCTCTCCTGGAGCATATGGAAGACAATTACATATTTCTGAAATATGTAAAATGCCTATTATTTTCTTTCAGTTATTTCTGAACCTAATTAGGAAAGGAGACAAATTGTTCTAAGCAGATGTTGATGAAGATGCAACTTGGTTCTTTTCGCAGAATGTGGGGAAACAAAACACTAACTTCTCAAACATTATTAGAATTTCTTTTAGGTAAATTATTCCCCATATAATTGTTTTTTCAAAGAACATAAGATGATGGTAACTAAGTAAAAGGAAGATTTTTTTTCCTAGAAATTCTCTATGCTTTTTCTGCATACTCTAAGAATCATCATAGTTAAAACCATGATTCTGAACTCAGACTGTCCAGTTTGATGTCTTTACTACTATGTGTGATCTTGTGAACATCCTTTAATGTCTTTCTCAGTTTTCTGCTTTCTATAAAGGCAACAATAATAGTTTCTACTACCTAGAGTTGTTTTCAGGATTGAATGAACTAAGTTCAGTTCTTGAAAGATCACCCAGCAGGTTGTAAGTATTCCAAAATATTTGCTGTCATTATTATTCTTGTCTAAAACACCTGATCATCTACCAAGTCTTTCTGAGTCTAATCTTCCATCTGTTGCCTGTGATTGACTATGATGATCTTTTTATATTGTTGAGTGACTACTCTTTGATGTATATTTAGATCTCCCTGGTTTCTATTAACTCCTCCAAATATCACAGTAACAAGCGTGCTGTATATGTCTTCCTGAGCATCTGCTGGGAGTTTTATCCAGGATATTTGCATATATAAAACTATAGGTGAATTGTTGGTTCCTAAGATGTATATCTTCCCACCCACTTTCTATTGTCATCTTGATTTTTAAAATGTTTTTTATTTTTCCATTGACACATAATAATTCTACATATTTATGGGGCACCCTGTGATGTTTTAATTTATATATATATATATATATATAATGAAGAGAGAGAGAAATATTCAAATCAGATAAGAAAATCTGTCTCTTTGAACACGTCATTTCTTCGTAGTGAGAGCATTCAAAATTCTATCCTCTAGCTGTTTTGAAATTTTTAATACGTCATTATCATCTAGTCACCGTGTTGTGCCATAGAACATCAGAACTCACCTCTCCTCTCTAATTGTAATTTGGAGCCCATTAATCAACCTGTCCCCACTCCTCTCTCCTCAAACTCCCCAGTGACTGGTAACTACTTTTCTAATCTCTATTTCCATGAGATCAATTTTATCCTACTACTTATCTTCAGCTATCATTTTTTTGCACATATGTATGTCTTTTATAGATGATTTTGCATACATTTTACTTATTTTCTTTACTTATTATTCTCAGTGAATGTATATTCCAAGGGTTAAAGTTTTAATGTTTTCTTCAAAACAAAGAAAGGTGGGCAATGGCAAATATTACAGTATCATGGATATAAAATACAGGTTTCATTGAAAAATTACAAACTTCAAGAATTAGCAAGTGGTCATCATGTCACAGACAAGCACTCGGGATCCTGCTGTACGTACCCCGGGTCTGTCCTGGAGAGGACGGCTTTGGTCCCTTGATGTATTACCTCCCTTTTTTTCTCAGAGAGCTCGTGCCACTTTTCTTTCCACTCCATGTTGTGTGATGTCTGCAGTTGTTTCACAGCCTCACCCACACTTGTGAAGGCGAGGCCTTTGAATTTTAGATACTCTAATAGGTATCTAGTAGTGGCATCTCATTATTAATCTGCATTTTCCTGATTACTAATGATGTTGAACACCTTTTCATCTGTTGATCCTCTACAGTGATGTGTCAGTTCAAGTTCAAGTGCAAGAGCAGATAGAAGACAATTGTGTTTTTATGAAATGTGTAAAATTCCTACTATTTTCTTTCAACTGTTTCTGAACCTAATTAAGAAAGGAGACAAAGAGTTGTGGGACCAAGAAGCCTGAGAATAGTTGAGTTGTCTGAAAGCACCAGGTGATCTCAGAAGAGACTTTCAGGCTGAAGGGCAAGGAGGCCTCTTTCTGTTTCCCACGGAAAGTGGATCTGTGGTGGGGTTGAGGGCAGCCTCCCCAACTAAGAGAGCAGAGCAAAACCATTCTCCACCCACCCAAGATGGCAAAGCCCCAAGTCCTGCAAGGTTCCTTCTCAGGCAATCTGAGAGTCCTGGGTAATCCACAAGGCAATTCTACTTGTCTTTCCTTAGCTAACGCTTTAGTAGGAGCAAATAGCCAAGAGCAAGACTTAAGTCATAGTAATAAAAGTGACTATTCCCAGCAGTAGTACATTAGTAACCAGTTGTGACTAAATCCTGAGCTAATTTTCAAGTGTCTTATTTATTTAATCATTACTGCAACTGTAAGGGATAGGTATTATTAACCCTCTGTTACATGAAAGAAAATTGAGACTGAAAGAGGTTAAAAAACTTTAACATACTCTAGTAGCTTTCAGGTAAATTTTTCAATTTATATTTGAGCACAGGTTTGTCTAACTTCAGAGAACAATACTATAGTGTCCTACTTTAATGCATCACAGAATAAACAGTTTGGGGGAAAGTTATTGGCCATAACCAGGGTTACAGACATAGTAAATGAAAGGAGAAATAAGTAGGTGGAAATATGTCTGAATTAGTCCAACTAAGTGACCTGCCAATGAAAAAATTTATTCCTGTGACATCATGAAATAACATTTATAAGTAAAATATCTAGCATTAAAATATTATTACACATGTGTCCTTTCTTCATTTACTTTGTCCCTTACTAAGGCAAATCATTTGATAGGGTCACTAACTTTTTTTGAATTTATTTTGTCTTTTTGTTGTTGCTCTAATTAGTTATACATGACAGTAGAACGCATTTATGCATTTTGATAAATCATACATAAATGCAGTATAATTTTTCATTGTACATATTGTAGTATCACACGGGTCATACAGTCATATATGTGCGTGAGGTAATAATGTCGGTTTCACTCTACTATCCTTCCTACGCCGATACCCCTTCCCCTCCCTTCTCACCCCTCTACCTAATCTAAAGTGACTCCATTCTTCCCTAGTGCCTCCCCTTTATTGTGAATTAGCATCCGCATACCCAAGAAAACATTTGGCCTTTGGATTTCTGGGTTTGGCTTATTTTGCTTAGCATGATATGCTCAGGGCCACTGCAACGCTTGATGCTTAAATAAGATAAACTTACAGAAACTTAGTAGCTCCTCGAGGCTTTAAATAAGAAAATGAAGTATAGTATTTTCATGTTCATTTTTGTCCATCTTCACTTGCAATGTTGACTTCTCTTGATTTCCAAAATGACTGTTCATACACATGTGTGCATGCACACCCACCACCATCACCACTGCCCCATAGGTTAGAATTATAGAATACATTCAAGTTTTTTATAAAGCTCTTCAACTTCCAAACTCCTCAAGTTTCTCATAGGTCCTTCCCCATAGGTTAGGTCTCACTGGGTATTTGACTGACTATTCCCTTTTCTTCCTTTCTGTTCTCATCTCTGATACTTCTCTTGGAAGCAGAAATAAACTCCTTCTTTTTTTTTTTTTTTTAATGCAGAGTAAATCAACAATCACTACTGGTTTCCTGGGCCATGACTAATGTACATGACTTCAGGGTTCCATCTTTTACTCCAAGTGGATTTTTAGAGCATTTTTTTGAAATAAGACAATCCTACCTGTGTTAGTTATCTATTAATCCCCAAATAGCAGCTTAAAACAGTAAGCACTTATTATCTCAGAGTTATCTCTGCAACTTGCCTAGCAACTCTGGCTTGGATCACTCACTAAGTCAGTTTCAGGCATCATCAAAGTCTATGGTCATCCAAAGGCTTAACTGGAACCAGATAATGCACTTCCAAGATGGCTCCCTCCCAGAGCTGCAGGCAGAAGGCCTCATGTCTCTGTTGGCTATTGGAGGATGCTTCACTCCTCCTAACATGGACATCTACATGGAGTTTAATGATTATCCTCAAACCATGCCAACTGATTCCTCCAGAGTTGCATAATCCAGAAAGACTTAAGAGGAAGCCACAGTGTCCTTTAATGTCATGTTTCTGGACATTTCACATCATGACTTTTGCCATATTCTATCTGTTAGAAGCAATTCACTATGAACAGCTCAATCCTGAAGGAAAGGGAGTTGGCTTCCAATTCCTGAAAGCAGAAGTATCAAAGAATTTGTGGGTACATTCTAATACAACCACACTTCTTAAAAGAAACTCTCATGCCAGAATGCATTTGTAATCTCATTATATAAAAATCTTTTTGTTATAGCTGAGTATAAACACTTAGAGCATGTCTCTCAAAATACACACAGACTGAGTGCATGATTTCCTCAGGTCTAAAGTCAGGTTCTTTTTGACATAGATAACATTCAAGAAATATTGTACATAATCTTTGCAAGGACTTTGCCTTGAGTATTCTTTAAAGAGTCTAGTCAGGGCAGCAAATATTCCTTATTAAACACCAGCTGTGCTGAATAGTAAGCAAATGACTAGTATAGTAACCATGGGTAGTGTTGTATGTGGTAATAGAGATTTTTAAATTTTCTGATTGTTCAGCAATATATTTTCTTGGATGTTGTCAAAATTTCTTGTGTAAGCAACAGATCAGTTGAGGACCACTGAATAATGGTTTGATCATTTCATATACCAAATACTTGTTTTACTTAAAAAAAATAGGACACATTTTCAATTTAGCTTAAATATTGAAGACAGTTATTTAAGTCTACTTGATATGCTAGTCATACTCCCCTTATTTTCCAAAAGACTGTATTTTCCTAAATAGAAAAGCGAACAAAATAGCCTAGTAATTAGTTGTTTTGTTATTATTAAGTACAAAAAAATCAATTTGTCCATTTCTGTCTTTCAGGTAAACTGACTCTGTTTTGACATCAAACATACAACACTTTCTTTCGTAGCCCTCTTGGGTAAAATTGCTTCTAAGGGAACTGAGATTTTTAAAATCTCATGTCTTTCATTAGAAATAAATCAAACTTGTCAGAAAGTCAGGAAAAATGCCCACATGGCTACCATCACTGTTCTACGTTGTCACTGTGTGACATGATCCATGAGCAGCTCTGTAAGCTAATCTTGTTGAGAAATCTAAGGGCCTTAAGTGATAATTAACTTCTTTATGGCTAGATGATGAGCACAGTCAGAATTAAACTTCACATTTTCTGACTCATCCTCACTGATTATATTTTTGCCTAACGTCTTTGTTCAGGTTGGAAAAGTATCTCTTATGTAGCCAATAAAAGACCTAAGGAATGCAGGGCTCTTCCGAGGACAGCTTCTATCATGGGTTTCTGCCAACATTTTTGGTCTGTGAGATTCCAAAAGAGACAAAGGACAGCTTCATAATCCTCTTTAGCACCCTATGAGAGACCCCCTAATAATACTAAGCCATGTTATTTAAATCCTCATGAATACCATTGGGCTTTAGAATACAGTTGCATTGTTTAAGCAATGTAATTTCAGGGAGTCACAGAAAAGTATAATTACTGAGTTCCAACCTTCCAAACATTTCTCTGCAGGTTGGGCTGTCAATGTGAGCATGATTTCCTTTTCATACTCTGGGAATGTGTGTGGGGCGGAGGGGACTACATTGGTATGTAGATTTCAATAATCAAACATTTTCAGGTTTATTGATATCTTTTTCTGACATCATTCTCTGATGACAGAGAAAACTATTACAATGGGATTTTTTAAGGAAAATAAGAACTCCAAATAAATAAAGCAAAGAAACAAAGGATTCTGAACAACTCAGATGAAGGTGCTTCTGATCTACTTGAGCTATGTGTATGTAGTGGCTGGTTAAAAGAGTACGAACCTCAGGGCTACCCTGCTGGCTTGAATCCTTGACTCCACCATCTTATAGCTGTATTACTTTGGAAAGTCAGTTGACTTTTCTGTTCTTCATATGTCAATAGTGAGACAGCAGAATAGATTCCATGTAAACTCCTACAGTTGAGTCTTGTTTACAGTAAATACTAAGTAGGTGCAATTTATTTTTAGCATGCGGAAAAATGGGAGACAGATATTTAAAAGCTATTTTAACTGTTGAACTTCCAAATATTTGAAACCTTAAAAGAGTTCCTCTTTGGTTAGGTTACCAAGGGATTTTGACTTGTTTCCTGTAATGCAACATGATTTCAAAGGTTCATATAAGGGTTTCATAATGGTGGCTTATGCTTATAGTATCAACTTTGGAAGATAAACCATTAGTGGGTGCCAAAGATTTACTTGTGAAAATTTATTTTTAAAAACATAAAGAAGATAAAAGTCCAATTTTTTTTTTTTAGTTCTAAAGGTTTTATTAAAGTTTGGTACTATCTTTTGAAGCAGTTGCATATTTTATATAGAAGCCTATTCTTATCTACCCACTTATGTATTTGGGTTGCTGTTTTGAAAACAGTTAAAGGCAAAAGCAGAGAGACCTTTGGAGATCGTTGCAGATTGGGCTGGGGTAGTAATAGTGAACCATGAGAAAAGACCAAATTCTGAATGTGTGGTATTTGAGGCTAGACTCAAGATGATATAATGATGAGTCATCAGTGGATATGAGTAAAAGACAAGGGTTATGTTGATTGTACTGGTTTTGATCCAAAAAAATTAGAAAAATTACCTCAAACTGGGAAAAGGAAGACTAGAAAAAGAACTGGGGTGGGAGGGAATTTCAGGAACTTCATTAATATATTTTATATTTGAGATATCATTCCCACCTCAAAATGGAGATATGAGGTGGTAGGCTTATCAGACAAAATAAGGAAGCCCAGTTAAATCAGAAATTTGGATTTAAAAAATTAATATAAATATAGCATAAATATGTAATGGTACATATTTATACTAAAAATTGTTCATTGGTTGTCTGAAATCCTCTTCTATTGGGTATCCTTTATTTTTATTTGTTAACTCTAGCAACTCTATAAAGTGGGCTGTTGGATAACAAGGAAAGAGGTTTCAGACCAGAATCCTCAACATAAGGATGATCTTTAAGGTCATAAGACTGGATGAGAACATCAGTGGGAGGAGTGTGGACAGCAGTATAAAGTGATCCAAGGACCAAGTCCTGGGGTTCAATGTAGAGGTCAGATCATGAAGAGAAACAAGTCAGGGATACTAAGAAGCAGAAAGTTTCAGGGGAAGCCAGGTGTTAGGGGTAATGAAAGTCATGTGAAGACAGGATGTCGAGGAGTGTGTCCAATGCTGCCAATAAACACAGGATAATGAAGAGAAGAGACATGTCAAAGAAGATGACTTTCCTGGTTTTGGCCAAAGAATTTTTGGTGAGTTAAGAGGGAAACCTGCCAAGAAGATGTTCAGAATTCTTTCAGAGATGAAGAGGAGTAATAATTTAATTTCGTTGTTTTTTTTTTTTTTTTTTTTTTTGCATTGCTATAGATGGAACCCAGGGCCACAATCATGTTGGGAAAGCACTCTTACCATTGAACTACATCCCAAATCTTCAAGGAGTTCTAAAATGTAAAGAAAATCAATATGGTGTCACATGAAATGGAAAATTAGGTCAAAGGAGTTTTGTTGTTGTTTTAATAGAAGAAATAACAGCGTGTATTCTGACAAATACAATCCAAACAGAGAGAAAACTTGATGATACTGGACATAAAGGAGATAATTTTGGAGAAATGTCTCTGAAAGGAAAGGAGGAATGAAATCTAGAGAGAAAATGAAGGACATTGGCTTGGATGTGGAGAAGTCACCCATAGGAACCAGTAACTAGGTGGAGTTCTTTGTACCAGCCCAAGGAGATGAGGAAAGTGGTCTTGGTGTTTTCTGGAAGTTCTTTTTCCGTTTGCTTCCATTTCCCCAGTGAAGAAGGCAGCAAGGAGGTCCTTGGTGAGAGTGGACATTAGGGAGCTTTTAATATTTTTGTAGTTTCATCTTTTATGAATTGTTTAATTCCTCCATTACAAGACATTTTGTTTCTGTCCTGTTCGTGGTATCTGTGTCCTATCCCTCCTGATACTTCGTAAATTCTCTGAAGCACAATTCATACCAGTCAAGTAGAAATTCCTATGCCTTGGATATAATAAATGATCAATGAATGCTTATTAAGAAAGTCATTTTATAAAAGAAGAAATGGACTTACATTAAGTAGAAATATTCAGCACAAGAATAAATACCACATGTTTTCACTTATGTGTGGAAATGAGAAGAATAGAGTGGAATAGTGGTCACTGGAGATGGGGAAGGGCATGAAGGAGGACGGAGATGCAAAGAAATTAGATAAGGAGCAACAAACTTCAGAAAGGAAGAGCTAGTTCTGGTGCTCTGCAGCCTAGGAGGGCAACTATTGATTATAACAAGCTATGCTATATTTCAAAATAACTCAAAAAGTATACAAGAGTTCCCAGCACATAAAAGCGATTAATGTTTGCGAAGGTGGAAATGCTTATTATTCTGATTTGATCATTTTATATTGTACACCTGAATTGGATTACCATGTTGTGCACCACAATGATGTACAATGATTATGTGTCAATAATTTTTTTAAGTGAAAAGTTATGTAACACCCAGAAAGCATTTTATTTAGGGTGAAAAACATTCCTCATTTTTTGAAAAGCCACTACATATTGTAGCAGATTGAAATCAGCAAATCAGTTCTTTGATCTAGCAGTTATGAAAGTGTGAATCATAGAAAATACCGTATGAAATGTATTAGCAATGGATGCTGAACCAACAAACCATTTCTGGGTGCAGGTAATAGTTAAATAGCATAAGCATATCAATTATGCTTCAAAGTAGAAAGACAGATTCTTAAAATACAACCTCATAGATTCCAAACTGTAAGCAGCATATTTTACATAGAACTTTAAATATAGCTCAATAATAAGGATTTAACAAATGTTACCAATTACGTTCTTCAAAATATTAACTAAGTGAAATTATGTAGATATTTTCAAAAGGGTAGGAAAATAGAAATAATTATTCTCAAGAATTCACTATATATTAGTGGCTAAAATGTGTTGATAAACTAACATATTTACAAATAAAATGATTTGGTGAAAATATTAGGTATTAGCTTTGAAAGTATATATAATTATGACTCTGGTTTATTTTAGAGTATAGGTTTAACCATGCACTATGCAAATTAAAAAGATATTATATTCAGTGTTTATGTAATTGGGTAGTATTTCCTCTAAAATTATAGTAAAATACCTATAATTAAATAAATGCTCTCTTCAATTACTGTAAAGTCACATAATCTTTTTTGCCTCTGTAAACAAAGACCTATTGTGACATCCTTATGATTGTTAGCCACTCACAACAAAGCCTCACATTTTACACTTTTAGAAAAATGAAATAATCAATTAACTTTGAAAAGATGAGTTAGCACATAAATATATCATTCATCAATAATTAGTGATAATACCAATTTATTTATCCAAAATTACAAATAGGTTTGTTGTCTTTTTAATTCACATACCCTGCCTTTAATGTTAAAGCTGTTTCAGACATTTCCAAACATAAAATAAATGTTTAGTTATATTCATAATCAAACAATCTGTCTTCCCTTTACTCATACATTCCCAATAATGTGACAGAAGCCACTACATCTGGATCTATTTTCACACTATTTGATGTGACTATTTTCAAAAGAAAAACCAGTTCAATAAAATAATTAATCAGTTTAAAGTCCATGCTTATTATAAACAGCTGACTTGAAAACTTGAGAATTATCATTTCTGTTCATTTCATTCCTTTTAGTTTCATCTTATTTGCAAATGCATTCTTTTTCATTCTGGAAAAGAGATTTTCCTAATTATTATTATTTTTTAAAATCCAGGACAAATTAACTTCACTCATTTTTGCCATCTTACCCCAAGCATCACATTTCAATACATTTGACATGTATCATCTCTAAATTTCCAACATCTGTAATGTACCCACCAATTATGCTTCCTTTGGGGTCCTGTCATTGTTTGGTGGCCGCTTCCTTGCTTCCTGGACTGTAGAGGTGAGCACTACTCTGCTTTCTTTGTGTCCATTTAACTGGAACTGTCTGTTCTTATTTTCCATGACTAAGAAAATGAGAGATTCCAGAGGTAGAATGGACTTCAGAATCCATCCTGTCACTTATCTTACTTTATGGTTGAAGGATCCCCTTAACTAGCCATCTACAGCTTAGTAGGGAGACCCAGGATGAGATCTCCAATCATATTACCCTTGAATTCCACTCACATTTTTATGTACTTTGGATTAAAATGTACTTTCCCATTTTGCTCCTCCATGAACTGCTCCAGGTCATTCTCCCTTAGCCCTCCACAGAGTATTTTGCTCCTGAGTACCAATTTTATTCCCTTCTTTGGATCATATTCATGTCTACTCCTCTTGCCTGAATGCAGTGCTGGCATTGAATGCAGACACCTGCTCGTGACCATGTTTTGTTTTTGGTTTTTCTCCCCCCATGCAAATACTCAGTAGTAGAGTCACCCACTTCTGTTTTGCGTCTACCTAGTGCCACACATTACCTATTTAAGCACTTCTCACTCTTTTTTTGAGTGTTCATTTGGCTGCCTGTCACTCCTAGAGACAAAGAAAACAACATTTAACTATCCTTTTAGTTCCCAGGAAGCGCCATCGACCTGTTTCCTGACATTGTGCAAGGACTGGCACATAACCATGGATCTGGGAAATTTTCTGGATCTAGAGAACTTTTCTTCTTTCTCCTCTTTTTCCTTCAACTCAAAGTCTCAAAATTAGTGCCTTGAGGAAAATCAGGCAGTTGTTTCCCGTTTGCACAAGGCTATTGGGGGAGGTGGCCAGAGTACTGTCATTTGTTTTCTTAAGATCCTCTTTCTGCATAGTTTCAGAGATTGCAACCCCAGGCAAGGTTCAAGCCAGGAAGGAGCATGGATTAGGCTGATGGTGGATTCCTGTATTCTGGAAGTACCATCTTCACCAGTGTTGTATTTTAGGTAGAGAGAGATACAAGAAGAGGCCTGGAGGTGGAGAAAAGTGGAAATTATCACATCTAATGTTGCATGCATTTTCCAGAATCTCAGAGAATCAGGTAGAGGATGTCAGAAACACGCTTCCTCAGCTCATCAAAACCTGCACTGTGCTGTTAATCAGCAGGAGGCATTCCTATCAGCTTCACATCTAGCTGAAGAAGGTCATTTAGCATGTTAATGCTTGATGTCATTTGAAAAGCCCAGCGGAAGTTCATTTCTCAAGGAGGGATAGAATGGGAAACTTTCAGATCAAGGATGCTGAATGGTTTGTTGGTGACAACTTAGAACGGTGATTGAGTGTTAAGCATCCTATTTTACTGAAATCACAGAGCCTGAGTTTCAATATCAGATTTACCGCTTTTTGGCCACATGGTTTTTAGAAAGTTGACACCATGCTTGATGTTCCAAAATAATAACATTCCTACTTAGGGTTAAAATAAAGAACAATAAAGCAATCTTTATTGAAGCTCTCTGTGCCAGATCACTAGGTCTGGAACATTATAGATCATTATTTGATTTCTAAAAGTACTCTGTGAATCAGTTCTAATACTTGCTCCATTTTATACATGAGCAGATTGATGTTTAGGAAAGTTGCCTAACTTGTCCACGATCATATAGCAACGTAGAGCTGGTATCTGAGGGGCTGTGGCTTCAAGACCCTAAGCACTGTATTATGCAAGTCACAAGAAGATAGTATAAGTGGGGCAAACAGGTGCAACCTCAGTACAATCCTAACACTCAATTGTAGGCATTCTAATAGGGGAAATGCTATTTGGCATTATTTTGAGACATACCCTTATTGTGATTCTCTGAAATCATGACTAAGGAGGTGACTGAGTGGGATATGACTCAATTGTCATCTGGTTATTAATTTACTCTAATTGTCCACATAGGAACTTGATGGCAAAGTTCTTATCCTAATTGTATCTCTATCTTCATCTTAAGAAGAAGTAATATAGAGTAATAGCAATTGTTTCCTCATAGTAAATATGGTTTTAAGATTTAGGGATCCTCTTCCTGGTTCTGTTACTGACCCTAGGACTCATTTCAAAATAGAATGGCATTATGCTTCATTACTTTTACAAAATAGCACAAATTAAAGTGGTGTTAAAAGGGCTTGTAATTGGTGTTACATAAAATATTATGAAAGTAAGTTATTAGAAATAATAAACACTGTTTTTGAAATGAATAATAAAGTGTTCTAATATGTGTTGTTCAATATTTATATACTGTTATTTCCCCTGTATCCAATCTAAAGAATCATGTTGGGAGCTAAGACAGAAAAGATATTTCTTAAGGATGTTATTATTGGGAATAATATAAAAAGAGTGCTAACTGAAATATGTTTTCTATTATAGAAATTTATTTTATAATGACTAGTATTATAGTAAGATTTTATGGATCAGAACAAAACAGATATATGTTGGATAGTAGGGCAGACTATATAATTTTATTCATTCTTAATCTAAGCTTTGGAAAATCCTTCTTGAAGAGCCAAATTCTCAAGGAACTTCCTTTACTTTTTATTAACGTTAGTATGTACTGTACTCTCCAAATACAAAACATAGCCCTTAAATTCATTAACCCAGAATTTTCACTTTCATCTAAATGAATATAGAAGGGGGATAGTGTTATAATCTTTACATATTAATTGGAAAGAAACCATTGTTCTTCAACAGACAAACCTCTCCCCAACATTGTAACACTTGAAAGCTGCCTCTAGAAAACCAAGTAAAGGTCAATCAAACAGCATAGTATACTAAAGAAAGCACTGTCCTATTCTAAGCTATTTGTTACAAAAAACAAAAAAGGATTAATTTTGTAAAATGTCTTATATGAATCACCTGTCTTAAAAACTAATGTTTGAGTCTAGACACACATGAGCTATAATTTGGTGGTATTAGCTCATTCATACAGGTTGAGGGCCTCCTTATTTAAATGCTTTAAGTAAGCATTTTGGATTTGGAAATATTTGAATTCTGGAATTTTTGCCTATATATAATGAGATACCTTAAGGATAGAACTCAATTCTAAACAAGAAATTCACTTCTATTTCACATATACTTTATACACATAGCCTGAAAATAATTTTACATAACATTTTTAGTCTGTTTTTTCAATTTGTAAATTATTTTTCAGTGTTCTGCAAACTGTTACATGAAGTAGGGTGTGGAATTTTTCACTTGAAGTTTCAAGTAGGCCCTGAAAATGTTTTGGATTGGGAGTACTTCAGTGTTCAGATTTTCAGATTTGGGATGCTCCATCTGTAATCACCAAATATAAAAGAAAGTCCTTAAATTTCTTTACCAATTGGACATTTACACCAATTTGTGCTACTTATCTTTCTTTCATCTTCATGACTTAATTCTCACAAATTATATCTTGCAAGATAAGAAACAAACCTGACCCAAAACAGAAAAAAAAAAAATTAATATATCTGTAGTTCTGAACTTAAGTGCATTGAATAGACCAATTTGAAAACTCAGGATATTAGCATTTTTAAAAAATAACTTCACTGCATCTAGATCTATTTTGCCAGCACAAAAAACTGAAAATCACCAGAAACAAAGTAATTGTCAAAATAATGTTGTTAAATGGTGGTTTATAGGAAGGACACATCTGAGATGTTGTTAAGACAGGATATTTCTGATCAAATCTGTGGAAGCCTCATGAAAATAAAAGCAAGACCCACATAGAGACATTGAAATGGCAATAAGATATAGGAACAGACACGACATTAAGAAGGAGGAAAAATGTATTCTTATCTGAATTCTTCTACCATCTAAATATATCATCAGGGCAAGCAACTCAAATTGCACTGAACAACAGTGGACTCCTTTGAAAGGAAACACTTCCTATTCTTGAATTCTCCTGTGAAAACACATTCTATAGTTAGTAGTTTATTATATTTTATATATTAGATAATTTAAAATTTTTCAATACTCATGTCCTCTTGAACACGAAATAATGATTTTATATGCCTCCCAGTCCACCTTCCAGGAGACATTGAGGTTAAAACATTTAACCTGATTTGAGTACCAGGTGATGGTCTAATTAAAACTCTCAACAATACTACAAGGCAGCTTGACATAATCCCTTTTATTAATAAAAAGACAAACTCATACAAATAGATCTCAGAAGCAAAGTGCTCACAGTATTCCCCCTTCACCCAAATCTTGTGATATATGGAAAATCCCAATGTCTTTTTGATGGGGGATGGGAATGCTAACATGGAAACCAGAAGTCACTTTCAGGAACTGGATTTTCTGGCTTTATGGGCATTCTCTGAGTGGTCATGATGAAGAATTGAAGAGAAACAGAATCCTATTCACTCACTATAATTAAGGGAATATGCCATTGACATTCTTTTTGGAAGGAAAAATTGCCTGAGGTTAATATTTAAACTATACTGTAATGGTAAGAGTTTTTTTTTTTTTTCCTACCTCTACTACTTCTTTTTTTTAAATTTATTTTTATTGTAAACAAATGGGATACATCTTGTTTCTCTGTTTGTACATGAAGTAGAGGCATACCATTTGTGTAATCATACATTTACCTAGGGTAATAGTTTTTGACTCATTCTGTTATTTTTTTCCTCCTCCCCACCCCTCCCACTCCTATTTTCCCTCTATACAATCCCTCCTTCTTCCATTCTTGCCCCCCTCCCACCCCTTATTATGTATCATCATCTGCTTATCAGCAAGATCATTCGACCTTTGGTTTTTTGAGATTGGCTTATCTCACTTAGCATGATATCCTCCAATTTCATCCATTTGCCTGCAAATGCCATAATTTTATTATTCTTTATGGCTAATATTCCACTGTATACATATACCACAGTTTCTTTATCCATTTATCAATTGAAGTGCATCTAGATTGGTTCCACAATCTGGCTATTGTGAATTGAGCAGTTATGAACATTGATGTGGCTGTATCTCTGTAGTGTGCTGATTTTAAGTTCTTTGGGTATAGGCCAAGGAGTGGGATAGCTAGGTCAAATGGTGGTTCCATTCCAAGTTTTCTAAGGAATCTCGACACTGCTTTGCGGAGTGGCTGCACTAATTTGCAACCCCACCAGCAATGTATGAATGGACCTTTTTCCCCACATCCTCACCAACACCTATTATTGCTTGTATTCTTGATAATGGCCATTCTAATTGGGGTGAGATGGAATCTTAGGGTGGTTTTGATTTGCATTTCTCTTATTACTAGAGATGTTGAACATTTTGTCATATATCTCTTGATTGCTTGTAGATCTTCTTCTGTGAATTGTCTGTTCATTTCCTTTGCCCATTTGTTGATTGGGTTATTTGTATTCTTGGTGTAGAGTTTTTGGAGTTCTTTATATATTCTGGAAATTAGTGCTCTATCTGAAGTATGAGTGGCAAAGATTTTCTCCCACTCTGTAGGCTCTCTCTTCACATTGCTGATAGTTTTCTTTGCTGACTTCTACTACTTCTATCCTGTTTCAACAATGATTACATGCTCTTATAGTTCATTATCAATACAGGAGTCAAAATTATTTATTTTATTTTATTTATTTATTTTTTTTTGTGTGACTACTTGCTTAATATATTTTGTTAAGATACAGAGATAATGATATGAAAGTATTTGGGGGAAAATAAATTTAAGAGATACAGAGTCAGAACAACAATTCTAAAGATTGAGATCATAACTCTTCTTTGAATTGAACTGAATGATTTGCTATATTGATTTATAGATACACATAATCCATGAGTGTGAGAGTTAGTATCATTTTTTAAAATCTGTAGAGACATGTTTAAGTAGCCTTAAGATGGCGGCTGGCGTTGGGCCAAGAGGTGGTGCATAATTAACTTTACCTTTTGCCTAATTAGTTAATGTCTCCACTGCACTAGTGGTCAACAGATGTTCCTCATTCTTAATTGCTACCTTGGCACATGCTCCAACCGTGCTTCTTAATCCTAAGCTGATTGGCTGCCTTGGGGTATATAAGACATTCTCTTCGCCTGGGAGAAGGTTCCAGAACGCGGGACTAAGGACACACCTGTAGGTCGCAGGTCACATATCGCAGATCATAGATCGCAATACGGAGGACTAAGAACTCACCTCTAGGTCGCAGGTTGCAGGACGCAGGCTGCAGGCTGCACGCTGCACCCCGCACCCTGCACCCCGCACCTCCAAGACGCAACCCACCTCTAAGAAGAAACAGACCTCTGAAAGCGTAGCCTCTCTGAAAGCGTAGCACCTCTAAAATTAAACAAAGCCTCTCTTCCTCTAAGCAAAGTCTCTCTTCCTTTCTAAGCCTCTCTTCCTCTATAAACTAGCAAACATAGGAAAAGTAGTTCATTCCCAGTCCACCACCGATTCCTTCCTGCGGGATTGCTGCTGCGCGGCAACAAAAATCTACTTAGAGTACTTATTTTACTGCACAATGGAAACAAATCAAATGATATATCAAACTTAAGAAATAATCAGGAACATAGAGATAAGTAATTATATGCACAATGAAAACAGTAGCAATCCAATTAACATAATTTAGCAGAACATGGATCCCAAAGATACTACGAATATTACAAGGAATATTTAATGATGTTGAAAAATAACTAGAGATCCACTTAATGGTAGTTGGGATCCCAGAAGGACATTTTTTTTAATTAGACATTAATGGCAATATATTCATCACTGTGAATAAAACTAGGAAGAGACAAGTTCTTCCATTCTGGGGACACAACACAGATTTCCATACCATCATGAGCATATGAAGCACAGAAGGGAAAACTATACATATTTGATAACATTTTTGAAGTGGGGGGAAAAAGCAGGGAGCACTTTTACTGGAATTCTGTTTCAAAGTATTAGCAGGTGGGCACAATGAGATCAAGGCTGTGTCAGATCACAATATCGACATTTTTATCAAGGCCAACCTGGAGCATGTGACTCCACCCCCAGTTCAGCTTTCTCACACATCCTTGTCCTTTCCAGCTACAGGGTTCCCTGGTCATCCTTGATATCTGAGAGTTACTTTGTTGTAAAAGTGAAATATTAAGCCATGTGCTAGAATCATATATCTCCTTCTCAAAATATTTGAACAACAAAATGGGATTAAAATTGCATTGGCAAATGTGGGTTATAATGATTTTACCTATTGGAAGCTATTCATTTGGATGTTGTCTTTATCATTTCAGATGTTGTTTGTGGAAAGAAAATGTGATTATGGGCCAAAGTCTACATTATGTCATCTAACCTGTTCTATAAACAGATTACATATAACATATAGACATAAATTGTGAGCTGTGGTTAGCTAATTGTGTTCAATACAAATACACATACATGTACAATTAATTTTAAAGGGATTAATTATAAGTGCTGTATTTTAGTTACAGGGACTTTTTGGAAATACCTCACCGTGACAGTCACCAGAGTCACTTAACGGTTTTATTTTTCTAGAGATGAACACAAACCATTTGGTGTATTGTATACAAAACTGATTTTTTGAGAAAATTTCCACAAACTACATCATATACTATGAGATAACTTGGAAAAAGTGAGAGTATATATTACAAATAGGTGTGGTTCAAATGCATCAGTTGCCAAAACAAACATTTTTATTTCAAATCTGTCTTTATAAACAGTTTCCAAATATACTCGTTTGACTAATACAGCTAAGCCATGAAGCATTAGCCCTGGAAGCATTAATTTAGATTAAAATTTAAGTATGAAAACATTTATTTTTCTTAGGGAATTTAAGAAACGTCTCCTTCTCCTTCTTTTCTCTCCTACATGGTTAAAATTCAAATACTTTGCAGCACCATATGACCTTTGGGAATTTTTCATCTTATAATCCTTTGGCTTTTTCTCTTTTTATAGCCTTATGGAATTTTACCCTAATCTTGCCCAAATTAGTATTAAGCCAGTGACTCAAGGGAACTTCTTGAAAATCTTTGGGATTCTTTCTTTGCATAGGTCAATCTTTTCAGAAAGCTCTACTGCAAATTCCATCAGCCTTTGCCTCCCCAAATTTCATTTTTTTGTCTTATCAATGTATATTATTCTGCTCTACTTTGAGTTCTCTCCTTGAATCACAATCCAAAAATTGCCTGCAGGAGGAAAACTTGGCAATTTTATGACCTGACTCCACAGCCACCATCCTCTGAGGCATCATAATTTTGAGCTCTTATCCTCACTCCTGAAAACAATTTCATAATATATATTATTTATGTTCTTTTTCTGTTTTGTAGTCAGAAGGTAAGTATGATTCTAGCTACCCCTTCATATTTGGAAGAAGCTGCTTCTGTCTTATAGTTTTATAGTCATAATCATTTACTTTCACCCAATAAATGAAGGTAAGATACTTGTAAACCCTTCTGCTTTTTCAATAGGCTGCTTTATTTTGCAACTCTATTTGATTAGGCAGATGTAAGGAGAGGAGAATTTTCTCTCCACCTTCCAAAGATTTGGTAATCAAGTCCGTAAAATAAATGGACATAGGTTAACAGAAGAAAAGTACTTTACCTATATGCATATGCCTGGAAATTCCATAAGATGCAAGATTAGAAGAAGGGCCAAAGATTAGAGTTTTCATAACATCCTGAGCTACAGAAAGAAACAAGGATGATGGGATAAGTGGCAGCAAGTTAGTGAAGAAAGCAGATGTGTGGTGAATCAGGGTTGCCTCTGAGAAACCCTCAGGAGAGTAGGTGCCAGCCTGCGGCAAAGTCTGGTGACAAGAGGACAGGAAGTCAAAGAGACCTTGGTTCTTCTTTAGTTCAAAGTACTCAGTCTGCCAAAATGCTGTATTTCAGGGTACGATTTCTGAGCCTCAACACATATCCAACAAAGATGATTTTATGCTCCTTCCTTCTCATCTAGACCTCATGAAAACCATCAGCTTCCTGTAACTCTCTCCACTGTCCCAGAAGAATGCACTGACTTAGTTTAATAGCATAATTCCTCTGCTTGGCGGTAATGCTTCCTTAGAGGGTAACAAAGTCCTGAAAAATAGAGGGCAAAATATTGAAACAACTTCCTAAACATAAAAAGAAATGTACTTATAAAAATTCACACCAGATGCAAATGAAATAGAAGATTGAATGCTACAGTGTGGATTTGTGATTGGGATATCTATTCTGCTATTGGGAATCAACAAAAAGTGATTTTACGTTTTATTTCTCAAGGGTTAGAGTCATCTCAGTCCAAAGGGGTATGTGGAATGACCATGTCTCTGCTCCTTCTGATTTGCCATTCCCACCCTCAACCCATTCCCTGTCCACCTGGTTATCCCGACTTAACCTCAGAACCACACCTAAGTTCTTGCTGCTGTTGAATATTTCCAAGCCATGATATCCCTCCTGTGTGTTCGCTAATGACTCTGGAATTTCCACTATTATTACACCTGTCAAATTGTGTAGCAAACAGCAGTTTATTCATCCAACTCCACAACAGGGCTGCAAAGACTTAAAAAGAGAATTGCAGTGAACACATTACTAAATCCATGAAGTAACACAGCATTTATGAGACTAGATTAAATTTAATTCTCATCCTAGCTAAACATTAGCATCATTCTCATTTATAATGTGCCTTTTCATGTTCTCAGGTAATAGGTAGAAGAAACAGTAAGCCATTTATTTATCCTCTCTTTGACTTATATTATGAGTTATTTACTGCAGTGGATTGTGAGTAGAGTCAATTTGTTATTTAATTCTATCTTTCACAGATTCTGTAGTCTTGGCTACTATGATGTTCAATAGATATTTGTTGAATGAGTGGGATAATAAAACAAAAACATCAACTGGTATTGTATCTCTGTGTACCTAAGTAAAATTATGTAGAGAAAGAGAGAGGAGAGGAATAAAAAAAAAAAAAAAAAAAAAAACCTGAGATTAAAAACTGTTAAATGTTTAAAATAATTATTTTAGCTTTCAGATATAAATAAATGTATGTTGGGATTTTTTCATAAGAAAGAAAAGCTGGAGGTAGTAAGTCCTCTAAGTAGCTGACAGGTACTAATAAAGTAAGATTTTAAGAGCATCTTCAGATCATAACAGATTTAATACATCACAAATATCAAGACCTATATTTCACTAGTTACTGTGAATAATATATGGAAGCTTGAAATTCTTTCTACCTTTTAGGGTTGTATACAGAAAATGATTTTTTTTTTTAACAAAACCTAATATATGTATTTTGAGGGCTTTAATATTTAAAATGATTATATAAGAAAGCACAGAAGGGGCGATCTAAGATGGTGGTATACAGGGTGACTGCATTTCCAGTTGCTCCAAAACCCAGGATTCAAGAAGGGGAGGCATTGAGAGACTCAGACTAAAATAGAGCCACGAGGTGAGTCTCCCCAACCCGGTGAAGCTCGGCCCAGGCGGCAGGCCTGGAATCGGGCGGTTTATCAGAGTAGGGCAGGGCAGCTAGAGTCTTCCCCAGGCAGCCCTGCGCACTCCAGCAGTGGGCTCCTCCCACAAGGCCAGCTTCCCCAGCTTCTCGGAGCACGCACCCCAGTGACTGCCCTTCCACACAGAGCCAGATCCAAGCCCTGGAACCAGGAGCGGGCTAGGGACACCTTTCTTCAGAAGCACTGCATTATCAAGTTACTCCAAGACTTCAGGCTACCGAAGTCTGGGAGGTGAACACTGAAAATCTACAGGGACACTATAAGCCAATAGAGGAAATCTGCAATATCACAGAGTCCCACGGACATCTGACCAATATGAGAAAACAAGGGAAGAAAATGTCCCAAACAAACCTAGATACTATTATCAATAAAACCCAATGACAACACAGCAGAAGAAATGTCAGAAAGGGAGTTCAGAATGTAATAATTAAAACAATCAGAAAAGGAAACGAGGAGATGAAAGAGCAAATGCAGGCATTAAACGATTGCACCAATCAACAGTTAAATGAGCAAATACGGGAAGCAAGAGATCATTTCAATAAAGAGTTAGAGATACTGAAAAAAAAACAAACAGAAATCCTTGAAATGAAGGAAAAAATAAACCAAGTTAAAAACTCCATAGAAAGCATAACCAATAGGATAGAACACCTGGAAGACAGAACCTCAGATAATGAAGACAAAATATTTAATCTTCAAAACACAGTTGACCAAAGAGAAGATGGTAAGAAATAATGAACAGAATCTACAAGAATTATGGGATATCATGAAGGCCAAATTTAAGGATTATTGGGATTGAGGAAGGCTTAGAGAAACAAACCAAAGGAATGAACAATTTATTCATTGAAATAATACCAGAAAATTTCCCAAATCTGAAGAATGAATGGAAAACCAAGTACAAGACGCTTATAACACTCCAAATATACAAAACTGCAACACACCCACACCAAGGCACATTATGAAAACAACTAACATACAAAATAAAGACAGAATTTTAAAGGCCGTGAGAGAAAAGAATCAAATTACATTCAGGGGGAAACCAATAAGAATATCAGCAGATTTTTCAATCCAGACCCTAAAAGCTAGAAGGGCCTGAAACACATTTACCAAGACCTGACAGAAAACAGATTCCAACCAAGAATCTTATACCCAGCAAAACTTACTTTCAGATTTGACAATGAAATAAGATCCTTCCATGATAAACAAAAGCAAAAGGAATTTAAAAAAAGAAAGCCGGCATTACAGAACAATCTCAGTAAAATATTCTATGACGAAGAGATGAAAAACAATGATGCAAATTAGCAACAGGAGGAACTAGCCTAAAGGAATAGCCAAATAAAGGAGAAAACAAATCATGTCAAAAAACAAAAATGAGTCCAATGACTGGGAATACAAATCATATCACAATAATAACCCTGAATGTTAATGGCCTGAACTCATCAATCAAAAGACATAGACTGGCAGATTGGACTAAAAAGAAAAATTCAATAATATGCTGCCTGCAAGAGACTCATCTCATAGAAAGAGATACCCATAGACTAAAGGTGAAAGGATGGGAAAACACATACCATGAGCACAGACACAGCAAAAAAGCTGGAGTATCCATCCTCATTTCAGATAATGTGAACTTCAAGCCAAAACTAGTCAGAAGGGATAAAGAAGGACATTACATACTGCTTAAGGGAAGCATAAATCAGCAAGACATAACAATCATAAATATCTATGCCCCAAACATTGGCTCATCCATGTATGTCAAACAAATCCTTCTCAATTCCAGAAATCAAATAGAGCACAACACAATAATGCTAGGCAATTTTAACACACCTCTCTCACCTCCAAATAAAAATTGAATAAAGAAACCATAGATCTTAATAACACAAACAACAATTTAGACTTAACCGACATATATAGAATATACCATCCAACAAAGAATGAATACACTTTCTTCTCAGCAGCACATGGATCCTTCTCTAAAATAGACCATGTTTTATGCCACAAAGCTACTGTTAGCAAATACAAGAAGATAGAGATACTACCTTGTACTCTATCAGATCATAGTGGATTGAAATTAGAAATAAATGACAGAATAAAAAACAGAAACTTCTCCAATACCTGGAGATTAAATAATACACTATTATATGATGAATGGATAACAGAAGACATCAGGAGGGAAATAAAAAAATTCTTAGAAGGAAACGAGAATCATATCAAAATCTCTGGGACACTATGAAAGCAGTACTTAGAGGAAGATTTATTTCATGGGGCACATTCAACAAGAGAAGTAGAAATCAACAAATAAACGACTTAACACTACAGCTCAAAGCCCTAGAAAAAGAAGAGCAGACCAGCACCAAAAGTAGTAGAAGACAGGAAATAGTTAAAATCAGAGCCAAAATCAACGAAATTGAAACAAAAGAAACAATCGGAAAAATTAACAAAATAAATAGTTGGTTCTTTGAAAAAATAAACAAAATTGATAAACTCTTAGCCACACAAACAAAGAGGAAGAGGGAGAAAACTCAAATTACTAAAATTCAGAATGAACAAGGAAATATCACAACAGAAACGAGTGAAATACAAAACATAATTAGAAGCTATTTTGAAAATCTATACTCCAACACAACAGAAAACCTTGAAGACATCAACAAGTTTCTAGAGACAAATGAATTACCTAAATTGAACGAGGAGGACATACACAACTTATATAAATGAATTTCAAGCAATGAAATAGAAGAGGTCATCAAAAGGCTACCAACAAAGAAAAGTCCGGGACCAGATGGGTTTCAGCCGAGTTCTATAAAACCTTTAAAGAAGAGCTCATTCCAATACTACTCAAAGTATTCCATGAAATAAGAAGAGGAGGGAACCCTCCCAAACACATTCTATGAAGCCAATATCACCCTGATACCTAAACCAGACAGAGACACTTCGAGGAAAGAAAATTTGAGACCAATATCCTTAATGATCATCGACGCAAAAATTCTCAACAAAATTTTAGCAAATATCGTACAAAAATATATTAAAAAATAGTGCACCGCGATCAAGTGGGTTTTATCCCAGGGATGCAAGTTTGGTTCAACATCTGGAAATCAATAAATGTCATTCAGCATATCAATAGACTTAAAGTTAAGAATCACATGATTATTTCAATAGATGCAGAAAAAGCATTTGATAAAATACAGCATCCCTTCATGCTCAAAACACTAGAAAAAATTGGGGTAGTGGGAACATTCCTTAACATTTTAAAAGCCATCTGGGCTAAGCCCATGGCCAATATCATTCTAAATGGTGAAAAACTGAAAGCATTCCCCCTAAGAACTGGAACAAGGCAGGGATGCCCTCTTTCACCACTTCTATTCAACATCATTCTTGAGACTCTAGCCAGAGCAATTAGACAAACCAAAGATATTAAAGGGATACGAATTGGAAAAGAAGAACTCAAACTATCCCTGTTCGCTGATGACATGATTATATATTTAGAGGGACCTGGAAATTCCACCAGAAAACTTTTAGAACTCCTAAGTGAATTCAGTAAAGTAGCAGGTTACAAGATCAATGCTCATAAATCCAATGCATTTTTATACATAAGTGATGAATCTTCAGAAAGAGAAATTAGGAAAACTACCCCATTCACAATAGCATCAAAAAAAATAAAATACTTGGGTATCAATCTCACAAAAGAGGTGAAAGACCTCTACAATGAGAAATACAGAACACTAAAGAAAGAAATTAAAGAAAACCTTAGAAGATGGAAAGATCTTCCACGTTCTTGGATAGGCAGAATTAATATTGTCAAAATGGCCATACTACCTAAAGTGCTATACAGATTCAATGCAATTCCAATTAAAATCCCAATGATGTACCTTACAGAAATAGAGCAAGCAATTTTGAAATTCATCTGGAAGAATAAAAACCCAGAATAGCTAAAGCAATCCTCAGTAGAAAGAGCGAAGCAGGGGGTATCACAATACCAGATCTTCAACTCTACTACAAAGCGATTGTAACAAAAACGGCATGGTATTGGTACCAAAACAGACAGGTAGATCAATGGTACAGAATAGAGGACATGGACACAAACCCAAATAAATACAATTTTCTCATACTAGACAAAGGTGCCACAAATATGAAATGGAGAAAAGATAGCCTCTTCAACAAATGGTGCTGGGAAAACTGGAAAACCATATGCAACAGAATGAAATTAAACCCCTATCTCTCACCCTGCACAAAACTCAACTCAAAATGGATCAAGGACCTCGGAATCAGACCAGAGACCCTGCATCTTATAGAAGAAAAAGTAGGTCCAAACCTTCAACTTGTTGGCTTAGGATCAGACTTCCTTAATATGACTTCCATAGCACAAGAAATAAAAGCAAGAATCAACAACTGGGATAGATTCAAACTAAAAAGCTTTCTCTGAGCAAAGAAACTGTCAGTAATGTGAAGAGCAAGCCTACAGAGTGGGAGAATATCTTTGCCACTGATACTTCAGATACAGCACTAATTTCCAGAATCTATAAAGAACTCAAAAAACTCTACACCAAGAATACAAATAACCCTATCAACAAATGGGCTAAGGAAATGAACAGACACTTCACAGAAGAAGATGTACAAGCAATCAACAGATATATGACAAAATGTTCAACATCTCTAGTAATAAGAGAAATGCAAATCAAAACTACCCTAAGATTCCATCTCACCCCAATTAGAAAGGCGATTATGAAGAACACAAGCAACAATAGGTGTTGGCGAGGATGTGGGGGAAAAGGTCCATTCGTCCATTTTTGCTGGAGTTGCAAATTAGTGCAGCCAGCCACTCTGGAAAGCAGTGTGGAGATTCCTCAGAAACTTGGAATGGAACCACCATTTGACCCAGCTATCCCACTCCTTGGCCTATACCCAAAGGACTTAAAATCAGTATACTACAGAAATACAGCCACATCAATGTTCATAGCTGCTCAGTTCACCCTAGCCAGATTGTGGAACCAACCTAGATGCCCTTCAGTTGATGAATGGATAAAGAAACTGTGGCATATATATACAATGGAATATTACTCTGCCATAAAGAATGATCAAACTATGGCATTTGTAGGCAAATGGATGAGATTGTAGTATATCATGCTAAGTGAGATAAGCCAATCTCAAAAAACTGAAGGACAAATGATCTTGCTGATAAGCGGATGAGGACATATAATGTGGGTAGGAGGGGTTAGCGTTAGGGTTAGGGTTAGGTTTAGGGTTAGGGATAAGGAGGGTGGTAATAATGGAGGAAGGAAGGACTGTATAGAGGGAAAAGAGGGGTCGGAGGGATGGGGGGGAGGGAAAAAATAACAGAATGAATCAAACAACATTGCCCTATGTAAATTTGTGATTATACAAATGGTATGCCTTTACTCCATGTACAAATAGAGAAACGACATGTGTCCCACTTGTTTAAATAATAATTTAAAAAATGCCTATTAAAAATGTCTATCATTACCATGAAAAAAAAAAAAAAAGAAAGCACAGTGTATGAAATAGAGATCACTTGTAACTTTTCACTACACTTGAAAGAGAAAGCAGGTCAATTAGAAGAACACTTTCAGAAATATTTTAGATGATATTTATTTAGAAGAATGTCTGCTCTGACTCCTTTGATTTGTATAACACTACAGATCTCCAAACAAGATAATATGTTTAAAAATTTCAAAGAAAAAATACAAAGGAAAGGTAAAGTTGTTTCAAATGTCTTTGACAATTAGATTTCTTTACTTTTACATTCAAATTCTATGTTGGGAAAAATACAGATATGACCTAATACAAAAATACATAAAAAGAAACTACGTGAGGAAAAATGGTGTAATCATGTAATTAAATCTTGAACTTTCCTTCCATAATAAAATTACACTTATATTAATTAATATCTTATGGTAGATCCTTAGAATACAGAATATGTACAAGTATTGAAAAATATAGTATCTTTTCTATTATAATCACTGACACAGTCTCTCCATTACTAGTTATCACCAAACACAAAATATCTTATTTTTTTAAGTGTGTAGTTACTAAGTGTTCCTTTTATGATTAATGACAAGGTTCCCAAACCAGTTTCACTCACTAAATCAAGAGAAAAAAGCGCTACAGGATCCCAATGTCCATGGATCTAGTCCCCCATTCTAGAGATGGCATAATTGAAGTACAGAGAATATTCTCTTCAAAGTCTCAAAAATTGTATCTATATTCTTTCTTTTCTCCAGGTAATGGGATATGACACACCAGGGATCTTACACTGCCTACAATACATCTTTAAACACACCAGAGGTTTTTTCTGAGAGTTCAGTATCAATGGCTTAATAAACAGTGTTCAAATTAACATTTTCCCTTAGATGTCACATTCCTCACATTGTGATATTCCTCAAACATGTTTTACAATTTCAGAAATATAGCATGCAATTTGGAATGTTGGAATAACTCCTTTAGTTTTATCTAAAAACATTGATTACTGTTAAGTCAATTAAAGAGTCTGTAACTATATGTTGAAAAATAACTCAGAGAAATTCATTGGGTCTGAAAGAAGACATGGTCATTACTGCCAGATGTGATGGATTTGGAATAAGACTTAGGGTAAAATTATCAAGAAGTTACTGCAAACATATTTCTACACATGTGAGAAAAGATAGGGACCTCTTCTTCATCACCTCTTCAGTTTCTACAGCACTGAGCTGACCACAGGCTGGGCTGTGGTATCATTATCAACCCTGCTTTAGCATCAGTCTACATTTAAAAAAAAATCCATTAGGACTATGGAATGAAGGCATAAAAATAAAGGAATCCATACTTCAAGCTAGCCCTTCTGGAAAAGTTTGCAAAATTGTTTACAGCTTCACAAAACCTCGCTTTGTGTTGACTGAGAAGGATACTTGCCTCATGAAGATATGTTCCTGCATGCTTTTAGGAGAGACAGTGATATAAAACCTCAGTTAAGAAAACTCGGTGGAGAATCTCTGGAGGAGGAGTGGAAGCTTCTATAGGCATTTGCCGAATGACTTCATTTTTACTTCTACCTCCACCAGGCACATTTTTACTTATGTTTCACAAATAAACATTATAATTCCAGTCTTAATGCTGACTCTCTAGTTGATAATTTGGTCCCTTGGTCTATTCTTTTCAGAATAAGAAGCAAGGCTGAATGTATGGTAGCATCTTCCAAGTGGTTTCATTTTGATGTAGGCAAGAAGAGGAATGAGATAGATCATTGTTTTTTTTTAATTAATTTATTTTGATTCATTGTACACAAATGGGGTACAACTATTGTTTCTCTTGTAGTACACGAAGTAGAGTTGCACCATTTGTGTAATCATATGTGTATAAAGGGTGATGATGTTTGTCTCATTCTGTTATTTTTCCTTCCCCCAACACCCTCCCCACCCATCCCCTCTTTTTCCTCTATACAATCCATCCTTCTTCCATTCTTGCCTCCCTCCCACCCCCCGTTATGTATCATCATTCACTTATCAGAGAAATCATCCGGCCTTTGGTTTTTTGGGATTGACTTATCTCAGTTAGCATGATATTCTCCAACTGCATCCATTTACCTGCAGATACCATAATTTTATTCCTCCTTATGGCTGAGTAATATTGCATTATGTATATATAGCACAGTTTCTTTATCCATTCATCAATTGAAGGGCATCTAGGTTGGTTGTGAATTGAGCAGCTATGAACATTGATGTGGTTGCATCACTGTAGTATGCTGATTTTAAGTCATCTCCAGAATCTATAAAGAACTCAGAAAACTTTACACCGAGAATACAAATAACCCAATCAACAAATGGGCTAAGGAAATGAACAGACACTTCATAGAAGAAGATCTCCAAGCAATCAACAGATATATGACAAAATGTTCAACATCTCTAGTAATAAGAGAAATGCAAATCAAAACTACCCTAAGATTTCATCTCACCCCAATTAGAATGGCCATTATCAGGAATACAAGCAACACTAGGTACTGGTGAGGATGTGGGGGAAAAGGTCCATTCATACATTACTGGTGGGGTTGCAAATTATTGCAGCCAGTCTGGAAAGCAGTGTGGAGATTCCTTAGAAAACTTGGAATGGAACCACCATTTGACCCAGCTATCCCACTCCTTGGCCTATACCCAAAGGACTTAAAATTAGCATACTACAGAGACAGGTAGTTTTGATCTATTTCATGTCTCTGTGGCACCAGAAGGAACTCTGAAGTATTTTCTTAGAAAGCATGCATTTTGATGATGTTAACTTTAGTTTCTCTGAACAAAATATATTTATCATTTTAATTAATCATACGACTGCTATATTTTAATGGCCAACATTAATGCAGAAACAAATGCAATTTTTACAGCAATTCTACCAGTCGTTAAAAAAGAATATAAGCCCTTATATGAATGTAACTTAGTTTCAACTATTGTAATTAGAAAAATTATTTATACTTATTCTGTGTTCTTTTGTCATCTAACTGCATGTCTTTTAGATGTAAAATAGCTTAGGTAATTACTATACTGGAAGTTAACCACATTGCTATGGCTATGGCTCACAGATGCATCTCAGACATGCCTTAGGCTTAGAAATTCATGAATAATAACATTTGGGAATGGAAAACTCAGGGAAAAAAACTAATGAGTTATATCTAAATATTCTGTATACTCACACAAGTTTCATCTATGCCAGCAGTATACCATATGCAGTGTGCCTAATTGTTATTCCTTTAACAGTTCCTCAGTACAGTTTTACTGGAAATGAACAACTCCCAGGATAATTGCATCAGACAATTCAGACATTTTCCTTAAAAGACCCAAGTAAAGAGGGTGCCAGAATTTAATATCCTGGCCCTAATTCAGCAAAAGATGAACTAGATATCTTTCTTTTAAGATTATCAAACTACTTTGCTATGAACAGCAGATGAATTGCTAAGTCTAGGTCATCTGCGGAGATAAATTGAACAAATTCAAACTGTTATCAGTTTCTTTAGGTGACTAAAAGGAAAGCAGAACACTCTGTCACCATCAATTATATCCAATTCTATTGCCATCAAAACAAATGTGAAATGAGAGTTGATGTCATTGGCACGGCAACCTTCTGCTTTGTGTTTTGCAAAGAGCCTGTAGTGATTTAAAGGTAACAATTACTTTCTATTTCTAGGCTGATTTACCCCAGTTGGCAATCGCTTAACCTCTCTGGCTATTAATTCTTTCATCTATAAATTAAGGATATTTCACTTGTAAATTCTTAAGGTCTCTTCCTATTTTATTTTGGCCATGTGACATATAGTTTCTTCAGAATGTGCTAGCACTGGAGTATTGCACACTGAATTCTATGAACAAAAATGTAAAGGTGACATTCAATTTAGAAATTGATTAAATTTTTTCAATGGTATATCATGGCCAACCAGCACGTGATGGAGGTATTCAACATCATTAGTCATTGGGAAAGACAAATTGAAACCACAATGAGATATTTCTTTACGGCCATTAGAACAGTTACAATAAAAAGACAGTAACAAGTGTAAGTCATGATGTGGAGAAATTGAAACCCTCATACATTGCTGGTGAATTTTCAAATGATGCAATCATTTTGGAAAACTGACAGTTCCTGTTTGAAAACTAGGGTTAGTAGACCATCCTATCAGTCCATTCTTAGGGACACACCCAAGAGAAATTCAAACATTTGTTTATACAAAAACCTGTTCATACCATTATTATTATTAATAAAAGCCAAAAAGTAGAAACAATCCACACATCCTTCAGCTGCTAAACACAAAGTGGAATAACTGCTAAAAAGAATATTATTCAGCAAAGAAAAGGAATGGAGTACTTCAGCATCAATGAACTTTAAAAATATTGTGCTAAGTGAAAGAATACAACTACAAAAGACGACGTTTCCTGATACCATTTTTATGAAATATTCAACTTGAACAAATCTTTAAGAACAGAGTGTAGATTAGCTTAACAAAGGGGCCATAAAGGAGAATATTTTGCAGGTATTTAAAAAATTGTTGTTTTGGGGAAAATTTAAAGATGTATGAAAATGCCCATAATATATTTAGGGGGAAATGGCTACAGAATTTTATAGAAGGAAAAATCAATATTAGAAAAAAGAAATATATTTTAAAAGATAATAGATTTATCTCAAATTCTATTTCTATGATTTCTAGAACATCCTATCTGTTCATTCTTAGGGACACACCCAAGAGAAATTCTTGATTTTTGAAAATTTTATTAGTCTAGAACTAAATGCTATGTGTAGATATATATATATATATTTTTTCTTTTCTTTTTTTTTTTTTTTTTTCCTGGTATCAGGAGCTGAACCCAGAGGCTTTACAACTGGCTTTTAACCCCAGTCCTTTTATTACTTGCTGGGAGACAGGGTCTTATTAAGTTGCTGAGGATCTCACTAAGTTGCTGAGGGTCTCACTGAATTGCTGAGACTGGCCTCAAATTTGTGATCTCCTGCCTCAGCCTCTAGATTCCCTGGGTTTACAAGTGTAAGTCACCATGTCCAGCTGAATTAAATGCAACTTAAATGTTTTAATACTGTTCTAAGGAAACAACCTTAATATGAAACATTTCAGAATTAAACATGTCTCTCTAAATAAAACCATTCAGTCTTTTTAATAACATGTAACTGAAAAATTGGGACTTTTGAATAGTCTGCAATGGTATCAGTGAATATCATTTTTTTCCTTTGAATTAAAAATGCTGTATATACACCATTACTTCTAGCTAAAATTCCAGAAATATGATTATGCCATATCAAGTCAAAACTGCATTTCAACACATTTATTTTTTGTTTATTACTTACCTATGAATTGCCAGGTGTTGCTAGATATTGCAAATGTATAGGAGAGTATGACTACCCTCAAGGATTAATGGGGAATAAACACATATAAATAAATAACTGCCAATGTGTATGAATGATGAAATGATGTGAACCTGTACAGATCCAGAAGTTGAGAGAGAGAGAGAGAGAAAAAAAATAGAGAGAGAGAGAGAGAGAGAAAGAAACACAAAATGATCTTTTATAGGCACACAGGTGGTTGTCAGTGATAGTTTCTTTCTTTTTCTTTTTCTTTTTATTCAGTGATTATTTCTTAAGGGAAATGATGTTAGAGTAGGATAATTTAAGAAATAAATTCTAAAATTCAAATGAAAACAATCAGGGCTGTGAGATGTGTGATGTTAGGCAAAGAAAATACCATGAACAAAAGCAGCTCTGTCACTTCCCCAAGATGTGAGGGTTACCTGTAATTCAGCATTGCCACAGGAAAAAGTTCAATGGGGAAAAGATGGAAAATGAAATTCAAAAATTAAACAGAGCTTTGAAAATAATGGATGCCATATATGTTAGAATTTAGTTTGGCTAAATGTGTCAGAAATCCAAAATAATATTGTTTTATGCAATACAGAAGTTTATTTATCTCATACATATGTTAGTCACTGGTGAAGCCAGTCTAAAAAAGTTTAGAAGCTCTATAATCATTATAAATTCAGATTCTTTTTAGGCAGTCTACCACCTTTTGCATTTCATCTCACAAGTTCAAAGAATGAATCTACCCTCCCATTTATAATTCAGTTATTAGGAAATAAAAAGGGAAGAAGGATGTGCTACCACCCTGTTAGTCTATTTGAGTTGCTATAACAAAACACCATAGACTGGGTGACTTATAAACTACAGGAATTTATTTCTCACAGTTCTAGAGGCTGGGAAGTCTAAGATCAAAGTGCTGGTAGATCTAATGTCTGTTGAAGGCCTGCTGGTTCTCCTATTTGTATCTTCACATGAGGGACAGAGTGAAGGAGTTCTCCAGGTCTCTTTTACAAGGGCATTACCCCATTAGTGGGGGTTCTGCCTATCAAATCACATACCAAAGCTCCCAGCCCACAATTGCCATCCATTGGAGGTTAGAATTTCAACATATGAATTTTGGAGGGGCACAAACAATATTAGTGTTCTTTAAGGTCACTAAGTAGAAGTAGTATATGATACTCCTGCTTATATCTCCTTGACCAGAACTGATACCTAAGTGCACAATGAACTACAAGGAAAACCAAAAGTTGATCTGCATTGTAGGTAGCTATGTGTCTTCTCAAAATGGCAGGAGGGAGTGGCTCTTATCAAACAAAAAGGGAGCAACAGTCTTTAGCAAGTCAACCTAGGAAATTCATAATAAGTTCCATGAAGCACAAAGAGTCACTGCAAGTTTTAAGAAGGAGTAACACAATCAAGTTTGTATTTTCAAAATATTGAGGGACAAAAGAGTAGATTAGGAAGTGGAAGTGGAAACAGCAAAACAACAACTCCTGGTAGTAATTCAGATAAGAAATGACACAATGCAGTGAGTATAAAGGAGAAAGAATGGGTTTCCAAGACAGTGAACAGAATTAAAAGGACTTTTGATGACAGGCTGTGAGATGGTGAAGGAAAAAAAGGAAGAGTTGATGGTTCTTATAAAATATGGAAACAGAGACAAAAGAATTGAGTGGACTTCCATGAATGGGTCAAAACCATCTTGACTGTGCAGACACAACCTCTACATTTAAAGATCAAAGATGTTGTGCTCCTGTGTTGATATGTATTTAGGTGAACTGGAAAAGTTTACTCCTCTTTCTTTCCTTCCTTCTTTCCTTTCTTCCCTCCCTCCATTTCCTTTCTCCCTTTCTTCCTTTCTCAAATAATCATTGTAGCACCTGCTTGGAAAGATTTATTGATTATGAGTACATGGTAAAGAAATGAAGAGGGAACTTCAAAGTATATGAGATCCATAAATTTGCTCAACTTAAACTATTTTAATCTCAGTGGAGCCAATATGTGATTTTTCTTCTATGTCAGTGTGATGACATATCTTAATTGGGTATGATACTAGTTTCTACATTTCTTCTACTCTACTTTTTGTTGTTTAGAGTGTACTCCCTTTACACACACACACACACACATACACACATACATAAACACACACACACACATAGATATATATATATATATATGACATACATGCAAGTATATGTATGTGTGTATATATGTATATATGTACATATGTATGTGTGTGTATAAAGTTAACTGTAAAACAACCTCAGGCAGATCCTTCAGGAGAGATTACAGAAGTGGGCATTGTTATCATAGGAGATGATAACACATGTTACTGGCCCTGAAGCAGTGCGACAAGATTTGGTGGAAGACAGTGATGCTGATGATCCCGATCCTACACAGGCCTAGACTAATATGTGTGTTCTCATCTTAGTTTCTAACAAAAAAGTTTTAAAAATTAAAAAATAAAATATTTAAAGTAGAAAATATTACAGAATAGGATTTGAGGAAAAAAATTCTCTTGTATAGCTTTCCCATTCATTTTGTTTTACATTAAGTGTGATCGTAAAAGAATCAAAAAGCAAAAAATAAACAACTTACAGTAAGAAAAGGTGAGCTTTAATTGCAAATGAAAAAATGTTTATAAATTTAGTGCAGCCCAAGTGTGTGGTGTTTATAAGGTCTATGGCAGTGTACAATAATGTCCTTTGCCTTTGTGTTCACGTACCACTCACTCACCCCAAGAAACTTCCAGTCCTAAGGACTGCACTTGCGGTAGTACCATAGACAGGCATAGCATTTTTTAATGATTTGTAGCACATTTTTTTACTCTATCTTTTCCATATTTAGATACACAAATATTTACCATGTGTCACCTATGGTATTCAGTACAGTAATATGCTCCACAGGTTTGTAGTGTAGGAGCAACAGATTATACCACACAACCTGTTTCTGAAACTAGATTTTTTAAAATTTTCTTTCTTCTAACTTGCAATATGCATTCTTGAATCTGGACATAGCTATCTATGTCTATAAGTTAATTATGAATCAACTATTATTCAGTATTTAACTCTGCCTCGGGCATGATGCTGATCAATTTAAAAATATACTTATTCATCCTCTTAATAACTCATAACAGGTAAGCAATAATTTTGCCTTACTACAGCTGAATAAATTAAGCCTAAGAGTTGAAGAAACATACTTGAGATTACATAGCTATGATTCATCTGGCCCAGAGCCTACGGTTTAAACACCATACCTTACTGTTACCCTGGGGTCTAATTATGTGAATCCCTAGGTTATGTTCTCTTGAACCTATGGACTGGTATTTGGGATTATGGACAGTATTTATGTTAGCAACTTCTTCTTTAAAATATAAAATATTTATAAATTCAATCTCATTCCTTGTGGTAAATGTTTGGTCTTTAACGAAGAATCTGTTTTTCAACCAAGAGGTAGAAATAGTAATCATAAACTCCTCATATAAAAGACCTTGCAAACTGATAATAAGAAATACTGAAATTATACCAGGAGACAGTAACCTTGTCTCAAAGTAACCCTCAGAATGTGCCCTCATCAAGAGAATTTAAATATTCAGATAACTATATGTTGGCAAGTTTGGCACCATAGTTGATCAGAATGTGGCAGGAGAAAGAAAGATCTATTTAACAATAGCAGAGGTAAACCATATTTCTGTATAGAGTCTCTAATGATTTTTAGTCTTGATTTGAAAAAGGTATTTCATTATAAATATCTCAGTGGAAATAGGATGTAAAATCATTATCAATTCTTCATTATAGGCATACAATAGTGAATTTACATCTTGATATTTTATCATTTTTAAAGGAGACTACACCTTTAGTTCCAGAAATGTACTCATAAATGTCAAAAAGTAAAGAATGAGTGACTTTTCAATACAATATGGTAATTTGTTGGTGTTGCAAATTTGCCTTAGATGCACGAGATCTCTCTGGCAACCATAGGAAGACCAAAAATATGAAAATATGACATCAAGCTATAGCTGAACTCTGAAAAAAGGGTTTTTTTTAAACAAAAATAGTGAAAGTGTTTGAGAGAATGATTTCAAACTTGGTGATAGTGCCTTTGTTTATCCTAGCTGATGAGATTCTTCATAAATCAGGACATGTAGACTTTTGTAGATCCATCATAGAAACATGTTACAGAAGAACTGAGCACTAACTAATCTACACTGTGGACATATGGGAAATTGAACATGCCCAATGCTGATAGGATTTTGAAGGGAGAGTTGTTTATTCTATATAAAGGAGTAAAATTTATCTATATAAAGGAGTAAAATTTATTCTATATAAAGGAGTAAAATTTATCAAGAGTTCTTCCATGAACTCAGGAACCATGATACATTTCTATATTATCTACCCAGTTCTGTGTCCCTTCACAGAATTTTTAAATGCATGATATTAAATTATTGAGATTCACAAAATTTCATCATACATATATAGGAAAACTAATGTGCATTTTAGGACAGAAGTGTACAATGCAGAAACCAAGACAATACACCAAGACAAAACCTCTGCAGAGGTTTTACCTATACCATTTAAAAATGTACCTATACCATTTTAAGGTCTCTGGCAGAGCATGAGAATTAAATTGATTGAAGACAGATTAATAGGAGAAAAGCATTTAGATTTTCACAAGTACCTTGGAGCCCCCACGGGAACATGAAATTACAAAGAAATGGCAAAATTGAGTGTGGATGTACCAGATTGAACAAACAGAAATAATTATAAAGAGAATTATATAAATTATAATAATTATAATAATTATAAAGAGAAGTGCCTAAAATATATGAGGAGCTTAAAGGAAGAGTTATTTTAACAAGGTCTATTTGTAAAGATTTCTCTGGGCCTCCACTTGTCCTCCTTGGTGACCGGGCTATTTCTTCCTGGTACAGAGAACACATCTTTTACCTAGGAGTCTATTTCCTGTTGTTTTCTTACACTTGCTGTTTTTCACGTCTTTAGCTCAAAATAATCCTTATGCCAAAGTGGTATTGTAGGGTGGCACGTTGTACCACCTTCATCTCTCATTGGCAAACTTTTGGGAACAACAAACTACATAAACACTCATTATTTTGAATACTCATCTTTCATCAGAGGTTACTGATCACAAACTGTGGTGGAAAGAGCACAGAATTGAAAATCAAGGGTCCTCATCTTTAATCCATGTTTTGAAATATGATTTACTTCTGGGTGCCTTGGAGGTTTTTTCACCTATAAAATAAAAAATGATATATTTCATAATCTCTAGGATTATTCCCAGCTCTGTGATTCTGTACTATACCAAGATATCTACACTGTCTTGGTTCTTTTCACTAGGGCATAACCAATTGCTGCATTATAGTCCTTAGATGCTGCTCTGTATTTATCAATAATTTATCTCCAAATCTGGAAAGCTAACCAGATTACTTAATAAATTTTATTTTACATAAAATAAAACATGACAAATTTCATAGTAAATTTGCCTTTGATAGCAAAGACATACAATTCCAATGCTAAACATGCATGAAAATAAAATTACCAGTGTCACATATTACTAGTTTCATATATATAAAAATACAGGGAGGTTTATTAACTGTCTCCTACCATTCTGATTGATGCTCCTTAGCACTATGGACTCAGTTCCTTGACTCCTTTACATTTCAATTTTATTGTTCAGTAAATATACTCTTCAGCTGTTTCACAGGTCTCAGCGGTATGCAGGGACTGTGTAAATTTGATGCCATAGAACAGATATCTACGTATACAGCTGAGAGGCAATAAATGTTGACTGACCTTCAATAAATTTGAGCTGACTTAAGTTTACCTCATTGAAAATATACATAAGGTACAAGCATTAAAAGATACCCATCCTATTTACTACTGGAATTTAGCCTTGCAAAATCCTATCAGTTTCTAAGATTGTATTGAAAAGCTGCAAGAAAAATTATTATAAAAATTTCTTAAGACAAAAGCTTTAAAGAATAAAAAGCTGGTTAAATATAAAAAGTAAACCTTGTGTGGAAGCTCAAATATAAAAACAGATATCAGAAGCATGAACAAGCCTGCCAACTGGAGTACCGTAGGGCGGCACGTTTTCCCACTTCATCTTTTATTGACTAATTTTTGGGAAGAACAAAATACATAAATGCTCATAGAGAAATAAACAATTAACTAGAAATTTCTTTTTGAAAGCAATTTAAATTGGTAAAGAAACTTTTTCTAAAGTATGTGCAAAGATATACAACACACACACAGAGGATAGTTTATTAAATTTTTTTTTCCTTATGGTGAGTGGAAGAGATTTAAACATTTAAACATATGCATTTATTGTGTATTTTCTAAATTCTCCACTATTCGTGTTTTAAAATGTACTTGACAACATTTTAAATAAAATTAATAATGTGCTGGAAGTTTAAATCTACTTTTCTCATGGTTTGATTTATTAGGACCCCTTAATGACATTTTTAAGTCTGAAAAATTGTGTTACATCACTATGCTACTAGATTTATACTAACCCGTAAAGTCATTATTACTGGTCTCATAATTTTCTTCATTCTCATTTGTCTCATATACAGTTATTCTTACTTTCCAATTATGAATCTATTTTGTGAGTACTTAACCTTTATATTGAATTGGAGTATTTAACTCATATAATCACAAGAAATATTTTATAGTGCCAGTATAATTAATAAAATAACACCAAGATGCACAATTCTTAATTATGGACAAGAATTGTAACGTATATCTTTATTCTTGAAAGGCAATGCCATGCCAAAAGTTTATGTTTTGTTTTGTTTTGCTTTTTAGCATTCTTATAGTACTTATAATTACTTTCAATTTATTCTTTTAGAGCAGAAAAGAAAATAAAAATAATTCCACATTTCTTAAATATCAAAGTAGAATAAAACTATTAACTTAGAAAGGACACATAAAATATCTTTGTTCTATCTTAATGTAGTTTAAAATATAGAGAAATAGATGAGTATGAATGATTGCAGATAATCTGGTCATGAATATTTGAGTATAAATAAATCAACCCCTGCCACAGTAAAAAATAAAATAGGTGAATTCAAATCAATAGCAGTATGCTAACTTAAAAACTTAAAAAAGCATTTTTAATTTTATGGATTTATCTATTTATTAGTATAATCTCTCTTGAGAGGCAACTGAGGGCATTAAGAGGACACCAGAACCTGCCAACAAACCAAGTTGAGAAATCTGCTAGCGAACCCAGAAACAAGATTCTATAGAAGGATATTAGGATGTAGTGTGAGAGGGTGTGATTGATTTCAAGGCCTAGTTCTACCACTTCCCAACACATGCATCCACTGGCATATTTCTCTCCAATAGTTCTTATGTGTCCAACTCACTCTCACTCCCTCTAAAACACTTTCTGCACCTGGTTTCTGGGACACCACGTGCTTTTCTTTTTCCACACTGGCCAGTCCTCAGCTCTCATGTTCAACACAAAGACTGGCTTTGGACTGTCCAAGCCTTTTTCTTGGCCCTCCCTCTATATTTTTCCTACAAGATAGCATGTGGTTCCAATATTTTGACTATCATCCATCAGTCAATGACTTGTAATTTTTCTAATTCTAAATTTCCTTTTAATTTCAGAATCTCATAATTGATTTCTATCTTTGAATATATAATTGTCAACTCTAATGCCACTGTCAAAATAAAAGTTTTAACTTTCCACTCCAAGTCTCCACCCCTTCAACACAGGAATTCATCATGTCCTAATCCACTTAGGTCTATAAAGCGGAAAACTATAGCTCATTCCTTTATTTTATTCATTTCCACAAAATTCACTCTGTCAGAAAATCTCATCAGTTCTATGTCTAAACTCTATCTTAAATCAATTTACTTCTCTTCACTTTTTCTGTCATTGCCATTGTTGAAATCTCCAGTTTCCCTCGTGGAGCTACACTGGACTCCCAACCGCTGAAATTGACCCTGTGTAGGTGATTCACTGCTCAGTAGTTACTCCTCTTCTAAAACCATTTTAATGACTTCCAATTGCGTTTGTACTAAAAAGCAAATGTATTTGTATGGCCTATCAGCCCTGCATCAATCACCCTCCCTGTCTCCCACAACTTCCCTCTCCTCAATCTCATTCTGCATCTCATTTTAGTCACACTGACCTGTTTTCCTAAGTTTGCAACATCACTGGGGCTCATTGCTACTCTTCCCAAGGCTGATTCATTCTAGTCTTTGCTTGTCTGCTCCAACATCACCACTTCAGAGACCTCTCTTGAATGCTGTATCCAAAGTAGGTATTTGGGTGACTTATTTTCTCAATCATACCCACTTTCTTTTTTCTTTTATATAGCATTTTATCACAATCTGTAAGGTTCTTAGAACTTCAAGTTTGCATTTGTTGATAATATTCTCTCCTCTCCAGAGTGCAAGTTCTTTGAGTGAAGTTTCTAACGACCAATTCTTCCACCTTACAGAGAATTTCCTGGAATAGAAGCATGGAATAAATAGTTATTCAGCCATTATAATTTTAATTTATTCACCAGCTAAGAAGAAATGTCTACCTCCCGGTGTTCTTGAGAAGGTTAAATGACATAATGTATGTATTGTCACAGGATCTAGAACACAGTGAATACTCCAGAAATATGAGAAACCCAACTGTAAGCAACTGTTATCAACACCAAACAAACATGTTGTCCATGAGTCCTGGAATTATATTATAATGGTGCAGGTCACTGCTTAGCAAACTATGCATAAGAAAGACTTTTCATTGTAAATGATTAGGAAAAAAATTCACAACACATAGAAATATATAAATTCAAATTTCGGTGTTAATAATTTTTGTGGAACATACACATTTATGTAGACATGTTTTATTTGCCTATTGATTATGGATACTTTTTTACTTACAACAGTGGTATTGAATGGTTGTGACAGAAACCTATGACCCAGACTAGGTTGTCATGTAAGATTGGATTATATCAACTCAGAGCTATTTAACTGTACTCTATATTGTTTTATCCTCCTTTGGTTGATATAGAAACTGAATTTAGCAAATGAAATACAAGCTCTACTATGATTACAGCGCCCAATCTAACTGGGTCATTTAATTTTCACTATAACCATATGGGATAACATTAGTAAGAGTTCTCACAGCTCATAAAAGACATAACCAGAATCCAACTTTTGGTCTTTCTAAGCCTGAAGTGTCTTATTTTATTGTTATTATTGCCTATTTCACAATTGCTTATTAAGTGTGTACTTATCCAATTTCCCTTCCCTTTCAGAGACATGGGTATAGGTTTCCTACCAGCTGGTTATTAACAAAATTTCTAACATCATTTACAATTGAACTTGAAATATTAAGAAAATCACTGAAGACCTTAAAGTGGTATGGAGAAGCCAATAGTGACAGGTTATGCATCTGATAAATACAAGAAATGTCCTAAAAGCATCCTTGAAACACAATTCAACGGACCCATGTCTCAGAACAACTTGCGCTGAAGACTTATCATCTAAAATATTATCATCTTAATAGATAAAAATTACCATCTGCATTCTACTATTGAGCAGTATAACTTCCAAAAACATATGAATAAACAGTTGGAAGTGGTTTTTAAGATATCAGCATACATTCTGGAAGCTAATAACAGGAATACCTACATTTTCTTCAACTCTCCATCCAGTTTAAATCATGTCCATGAAGTTACTCTGGACTTTTCTTCCCATTTGCCCCAGGGAATCATAGACTCTATATCTTATATGCTTCTATGGCCCCATGTAGTATATCATATAGATGCAAGGCTTTTCACTTCCATTTTGCCTAATCAGCTCCTCAGAGGCTACTCCATCTTTTGTAAATCTCTATGATTTGTATTTAGAGGGATTTACTTACTATTTAGTGCTTTATAAAATTATTTTTGTTCCTTCAGTGTAAACCACCCCAGGAGTGACCTCAAACAATGTTTTTTTTTTTTTTTTTCAGCATTAGACTATGTCTTATCACAACTTAATCTTATCAGGTTTCTGATTAAATGCTCAGAAAAAAAGGAACAGATTGACTATAAACAGCTATGAGCTAGCAATGCTATAATTGCAGACTGAAAGAAACTTTTAAATACTACTAGTTAAATGTATGGGATTTGAATTGTCTCCCCTCAAGAAAAATACACAAGTACTCTGTGACTTCTGAGGGACTTGTCCTAACCTGATAAACCCAACATAAGTTGCAAATATCATAGTTTAAGGATACATTTAGTTCATCTAGCCTAATGAACATCATACCTTAACCTATCCTACTTTCAATGTACTTAGAACACTTACAACAGCCTACAGTTGGGGAAAATTTTCTAATGCAAAGCCTGTATTATAATAAAGTGCTGAATGTCTCATGTAATTTATTGAATGCTGTACAGAAAGTTGAAATGGGATGCCATATGAGTACACTTCTGCACCATTGTAAAATTGAATCATTAAGTTGGGGACTGTCCATGTTGAAGCCCTAAACCCCAATATCTCAGAATGTGAGCTTACTTAGAAATAGCATCCTTACAGATATAACTAATCAGATGAGGTCTCACTGGAGTAGTGTGTACCCCTGGTCTATTATGACTGGTGCTCTTATAAGAAGACAGTCACATGAAGACAGAGACACATAGGGGGACATTACGGGACAACAAAGGCAGAGATGAGAGTAACACAGCTGAAAGCTAAGGAATGTCAAAATTTGCCTGCAGACCACCAGAAGCCAGGAAGAACCAAGGAGAGAGATTCTAATGGTTTCAGAGGAAGCACAGCTCTTTTAGAGACAGTCCCCAGAACTTTGAGACAAAAAGCTTCTGTTACTTTACATCACTGCTTGAGGTCCTTTGTTATGGCAGCCCTGGGAAAAGTAATACAGTGGGGATGGATAATTAGGAAAATGAAAGAAAGAGGGAAAGGAAAACAGTCCGTAATGCAGTTTATGTTTGACAATAATGTTGATGCTAACTAACTGCCATCATGAGAGGACTCCTGTGATTAGTCACTGCTTTACATTACTATATCTTTCAATTTGCTCAACAGTTCATGGATTGGTATCACTAGTACTGGGCAGGTAAACTTTAACAACTGTCGGGGACAGAGAGGGAAGAAACCTGATTTGAGTTTTTGCTAATTTCTGATGCAACTGTTCTCAACGTGTCTCCTTGAGAGAGACCTTAGTGATATCAACTGACTCATGAAATTCCTGAAAATTGTACACTCATTCTCATGAGTCAATGAGAACTGGCTCCATCACACCACTAGAGGTTATTGATCCCATTTGGCATTATTAAATGATTTGTCCAAGAGCATCAGGCTTCAAAATGGTAGCCCAATGGTAAAGTAGAATAACTGCCAGTGGAGATAAGCTCTGCTCAATCACGATTCAACCACAGACTGTGATAAGTTTGTGGAGGGGTCTGCAGGGTCTTACTGTCAGCAGCAGCATTTCCATCACAAGCACAGTTGTGTGGTCATGGATACATCGAGTTAAGTATACTTAGCTTTTTTATGTAATAAACACAGAAAACTTGGAATAACCCATCTCAAAAGGGAAATAAAATCCTGTTGCTGGACTGTAGAAATACACTGGACTTGGAGGGTCCTGAAGTCAAGGAGGAGCAGTTTCAGTGCTTCTGGCAAGACTTCGGCTCTGTACCAGTTTCCTTATTCTGTCCTCAAGGGCTTCCTAGAGTTGGCAGCCTCTTTCTCACATAGTCCTGGTGCTATTCCACACTGAAGCAGATACCACCTGAGATTACCAGCATCAGAGTGGGTGACAACATTCTTCGCAAGCTCCTCTTTATGGCTTCTGCCATATATGGACTCTTGGTGTAAGCAGGTGAGCTAGGCAGGATGGTGAATTCAGTCATCATAACCTCCCCTAATGAACATGCACTTAAATAGAAATGTGATTGTGGATACATTTTCAAACTGAGACTCAAGGTCCTCTACTATCCAATTGCAATATTTAAGCAACCCCTTTAAACAATCATAGCATTTCTGGAACAACCATTGATCCTTGATTTGACATTGAGCCTGCATCTCAAGGTGTAAAAAAGCTCTGCTACATGATAGAGTAGAATCTTCTACTTGATAGTGATACTGGCTAGTTTAAAACTTATTACTACAACATCAAATCAACTTGTTCTAATTCAATGGCAAAGATTTGACAAAAAACAACAGAAAACAAAACTCTTTAGAAGGACCCACCCTATTCTATTTTGAGCTGCTACAACCAAATACCTGAAACAGAATAATTTATAAAGAATAGAAATTTACCTCGCAAGCACAAGGCCCTGGGTTCAATCCCCAGCACCAAAAAAAAAAAAAAAAAAAAAAAAAAAGAATAGAAATTTATGTCTCAAAGTTCTAGAGGTTGGAAATTTCATGATCAAGATGAGTCTTCAGAAGGCAGATGGCAAGTTAGCCCAATGCCGTGTGAAATCTCTTGAAAGGACCTTAATTCCATTAGTGAGGGAACAGCTCTCTTAGACTGATGATCTCTTTTAAGAGCTTTTAAGCTTCACCTCATAAAACCCTCATACTGGAAATACCTGCATTTTGGAGGGAATCCATTTATACCATGACAGCACCATTTCTTTCTCTTTCTCTTCTTTTCTTTCTTTCTTTTTTTCTTTCTTTCTTTTTCTTTTTTTTTTTTCCAGTAAAAAGCCAGGTGCAGGGATTTAACATGCATTTGCTACATTTATCAAAACTGGTGAGCCATCTATTCCTGCATTTTGTTTCTAAGTTTAATGATGAAAACAATATAAAACCTACAGAATTGGTATTTATGTTATACTCATGGCTGATTTTTTTTTCCAGTTCAGGTGGGATTCATTGAGAAGTCTAAAAGAAACCCTCTGCAAATCATCATGAAAGTCAACGGAATCAAAATCTTTAGATTTTAACAGACAGCAGGAACAAATCCTTGACTTCAAAAATACAAATTTCCAGTTTCTTCTGATAGAGATTAAGATCTCTGAGCTGTCAATGGCAATTAGAGGGAGAAAAAGAACCTTAACCATATGACTGTCAAAAAGAGAAGGTCAAGCAGGGTTCACAGGTTTACTGTAGTTTTTACAGAAAGATCAAATGACAAAGCCCTAACCATTCTAAGTAATAAGAAAAATGAAATAACATGATTTTTCCTTTGTTCTACAAGCTAACAAATGCAATCACTCTCTATGTGGCAAGCCACGTATGGGACCAATGACAATCAACAGTGCCAGCTGAACCTTCATAAGATGCCCTGCACTCTTTAACAGAACCACTAGAACCCTTACCTGCCAATTCCTGTCTCTCCAGAACTTTGTTCTTCATAATTAAATACATGCTTTTATTAGTTTTCCCTCCTTACAGCATGTCTGTTTCATACATCTTTGCAAAACTAACACTCTCTATAGGGTCATGAATCTTGAAATGAATAAATGAAGAATCTAGATAAAAATGTCCTCCTTACCCTTTCGGCGGTATTTGTCTTATTTCTTCTAAAATGCTAATAGTTACTACTTATGGGGCTGGAAATTGTACTTTACCTTAATTTGTCCTCAGAACCAACATATGTGACACATGTATATATATATTTTATTTTATTAATGAACTAAAATTTGTAATCATTGAACAATCTTCATTAGTTATTCTATAGTTAATAAAAGATTAGGGCATCATGTTTGCTTATTGGTTTATTTATTTTTCAGTGCTGGAGCTCAATCCCCAGACCTTACACATGCTAAGCAAGCTCTCTAGCACAAAGCTATACTCCAATCCTTTGAATATCCTGTGTAAAAACTTCAACTCTGGACTCAGGTAGTGGCTCTGTATGACTTTGAGCAAGTTAACTGTCTATACTTAATCTTTTTTGAATATACAATCTGGACGGTGTCTACTTCATGAGCACTTTAACTAAGAGAAATAATGCATAAAAAACAAATTCTATGCCTAACACTGTCATAAAGTCAATGCTGAAATATGGAGTTATTCTATATAATATCTACATTTCAAACTAAGAACAATTTCCTGTTTTTTCCTTATGTTAATTATATTTTTCTTTTCCGATTATTTAGCAAGGAGGTAATTTCTTGTTCATGGATGTGTTGTGTGTTACTGGAAGATCTGAACAATGCATTTGCGAAAAGTCACAAAAAATTACGCTCAAAAATATAGCAGACTGAAAGGGAAGACAGGAAGACAGAGCCACCTTGAGCCCTTTACAGAGGAATTCACCCAATTCCTCCTCATTCTTAAAATTGGGGTGGAGCATCTGAGAATATTCAACTCTTCTTATTTTCATAAATAAGCAGTTCCTTTGTATTCAGTTAGAGGAATAAAGAAGATAGTTGTCAAGTGATATCACCATATCAAGTAGCAAGATGCACAATGACCACAAAAGAGGAACAATTAGCCTTTGTCTGAAATGTACAGGTTGCCACTGCAGATTAAGCTGGCTCCAAAGGCTCATGGATTCAGAGGAATTTGTTCATCGGTTAGGTCTCTGGTTGTCATAAGAGTACCTGGTAATGTATAACATTTCTTAAAGTCTTATGAAACCCTTGATGGCTGGTTTCTTTGTGTATCAGTGAGCAGTCTGGCCCACCCAGGAAAGCTGAGGAAAGGCCACCCAGGGTCAAGCTTGGCATGGACTTTGATTGAAACCAATCCATCTCTGAACAGAGCCCATGTTTTATTCTTACACAAAAGAAATGTCTATGGGCAAAAGAAAGGTGGTTGAGAGAAGACAGAAGAGGAAAGAACTTGGGAAAGAGATGACATATTGCTGAGCTACTTTAAATATGACAAATGTCCTGGTGTTCTAAGGCTTACATTCCTTTGACAATATCTGCCCAGATATCCCCTCATCTATACTCATTCTTTTTGTGTTAATGCCATCTTAACCAGAAGCCAGATCTTAATTTGCTCTATAAAATGCATTTAGCTTGAGTTGTCCCTTATAAGACCCCTGGTTTCCATTTTGCTTTTACTCAGTTGTCACTGCTTGCATTTTGTTTTCTAGGATTATCCCAATATGATGAATTCTGAATTCTCACTTGTCTTGACCCAAGAGAGTACATTTGAACAGTTCAGTTGTACTGTCAGCATAGTTATGATCAATATACTTTTGAGTGTGCCAGAAATGTGTATAATTTTTAAATCATGATTAGGACCTAGGACCTTATGGGAAAAGCTTCATATGTACACAAGAATATTCTATAATTTGCCTTTGTTTGAAGTTCTTTAAATGCTGGCCACAAACCCACATTTGAGAATTGAACAACATTGATGCTGTATTTAACTAGTACTTATTCTCACATTCAAAATATCTTGTAGAGGACACTCAACTAAATGAAACAAGTTTTACTCTCACTTGGAATTTCCAGAAAGATCATTATAGCATGTGAGTTTCCCTTAGTATTTCTAGTCAATGAGTCTTAATCACTTTCATTAGTTAAGAATATTATTAGTAAGGACAACTGATTTAGATGCATCCCAGCTCCTTTGATGTTCATTTGTATTAGGCAAAAGATATGGATATTACTTTTTGGTCAGAAATGCAGTGCCTATGACTTAGTTAAACTGATGACTTCCCTTCTGCCTCATTTGCTTCATAGAAGCCCAAAGTAATACAGTTTCCTCTCTGTGATTGACAGAAGAGCTGTGCTATTTTCATAGCACCCAGCAAACTGAATATGTCAGTTTTGGAGTGCGCTCACTGAAGCCAGGTCTCACACCTTTCAAATTTTTTATTTAGTTTAGAGGGTAGATAAGTGAAGTCAGGGAAGGAGTTAAAAGTTGCCAGTAATGAGACTTCTCTAAAAGTGACTCCTCATTTGTTTGAGAAAGCTACCCAAACCAGCAGTCTAAATATTCTAATACAGACTTTAAAACTGCACCTTTTAATGGAGGGAAGTACCATTAACCTACATGCAGATAGTTTAGAATAAGAACTTTTGAGATTTATTTGGTACTAAAAATGATTGCATAAAGTTGGGAGAAAACCATATTGGAAGTGAGATTTTTGCTTTGTTGAATGCTGGATATAAGGTGGAGAACAGGCATAAGAAAAGTCTCCTGGGTTTAAATCCATAGGTCTCAAGAATGACTATGAATAATAAAATCCCTTAGGAGCTTATAAAAGTGTAGGCTATAAGAGAACCCTTGGGTCTGATAGGTGTGAAAGTCTAGAAGTCTGGATGTTAAAGGATCATGGCAATGGTCAGCCTGAGAAAGCACCAATGGGCTAAACAAACTATAGTCGTAGATTACAACTGAATTATCAATGGGACTATTTGACAAACTGTTCAGAGCTGGAAGGGAATAATGGGTAGGATTAATGCACTCCTCAAAACCCAGATATGACCAGAGAATGTTTTTGCTGACTGACTTTTCTTTAACTCTGCCTTTTTCCTGTAAAGGACAGAACCCCTATTTCTGAAGTCATTCAACAGACCGTGGTGTAAATACAAAATAGAGCTGGGTTGAAGTGTCGACCAAACAGAACAGAGGTACTAACCTCCTAGCACAGCACCAAGGAATGTGTATCTCCTGTGGGTGTTATCTTCACTGTGTATGAAAACATATATGGGCATTATTGTCACATATTGAGATACATAGAAATCTAAGAAATGCTCAGAGACTCAGAGGCTGTATTGGAATCTAGCATGATCTTATAACATTTCAAATCTTGATTACTTTTTTACATTAAATGAAGAAACTTATGTGACTGTCCATTGTGTAAATAAATATATTGAAAGATATACATATTTAACATATTACTATATATTATTTTCATGCCCTACAATTTTCTATGAGTATGGAGTCAATCTTATTTTGGAAATTCTATTTTGCATTGCCATTTTTTCCTCTATTTTATATAGTTAAACACTATTAACAATGGAAATGTTTAATGAATGATCTGAAAGAACACTTGAGGAGAAAAAATGAGTTCTCAAAATAAAATCAAATAGACAGATGCCCAAGATCTTTTTGTTTTAGGTTTTATATATTATCATAGATATCTTTGATGATTTCCAATTGGTGATTAAATTTTGTTCCTTCATTTTCATGTTTGTGAAAATATGGAAATGAGAGATATCATCAAGAACATAAAATTTCAAATGCAACAGAGAAACTGCATAGCACATCTTTTGGGTACAACTTAGCTTTCAATTGCACCACCCAGATTAGTAGAGCACCTCTGTTATTCTGAAATTTTTGCACTTGGAAACTTGAAGAAAAAAGCTTTTTATTTGTGGAGTTGAGCATGTTAACAGGAAACAGGAGTTCAGTCACTAGAAAAGCACTTTTTTCCCCTGACACAAATTTTGCCTTTGTGCCTTGATTGACAGCCATCCCACTGTCTATAAACAATCCACCCGTTGCCCCAAATCACCATTCAGTTCCTGCATCCAACATTTAAACATTGAGTGGTTTTGCGCTCAATAAAATTCCTTTTCATTTCGCCCTAGGTTGCCATGTCTCTTCAAACAGAGACAGAAAAGCCATGGTCTGTGTCAGACAGATTTTAATTTTCAGTCCTCATCCATTTGGGGGGACTAGACACAGGCAAACAGACTCTACTCCAAAGCCTAGCAACCTGTAGTTTAAACAGCCAATGCATGAGAGTCCCGGGATGGGGGCCTGGACCTGTTCACACATGAATAAAGAAGATTAAGATTTCCTTTCAAAGACGTGAAGCCTTTTTGACAGCCAGTGTCAACAGCGCTGTCTGCCTTCAATGTGAACCAGTCTTCTAGCACAGATTCCCACAGGGAGGTCCTGCTGATTAGCATGCGCCACACTACCATTCCATGTCGGTATTTAATTGAAGAATAAGGGTGTAAAGTTTTGCAAACTCTTACTTACCCACAAAGAAAGGATAACTTACAGGAATTGTTGAAAGAAAATGCCAGTGAACATGAACACCTACAGGGAGCGTTTAAAAAGTGAGGAACAGAGAAATGAGGAACAGCAGTGATCTCTATTATCTAATTGCAGCGAAGTTAACAAAAGCTTTATAGTCAAAATACATGTTTTGAAATCCCAAAAAAATCAGCTCTATTTGAAAGGGAAATAAAAAGGTATAACTTCTCTATCCAAATAAGGTAATGCAATTGTATTAGAGAATAAGAATTTATTCTGAAAACATTTGACAAATACTATTTTTGCCTTTATAATTCAGGGAGGGAAATCTTTATGGAAGATTTAAGACTTCCTTAATAGGTATATAACTTTTTTCCTACAGAGGCATTGATAATTTTAAATGAAATGACTAGGGCTTTATGTAGTCTTTCATATCACATTGCATGTTCTTAATAAGAGCTAAAAAGGTTGTGGGAGGTGGGGTCTAATGTCTAAAAATGCCAGTCTTACCAATTTAATTATCCCACTTCAATGACAAGTTCAAGCAGTTAAGCATGTTAAAATATAAACCATTTCAGCTTTGAAATGGTATACTCCTATTAATTTACATGTACTGAATTATTTTGGGATGAGTTAGAATAGCTGGGTTATACCTATTTACAAAAACATAGCTGTTTTTGATTATGTGACAAGTGTTTATGCAATTTGATGTCAACTGTTTATTCTTCAAGGCTGGATAAGAATGTAAATCAAAATGAACAGCTCACAAAGAGAAATCCCATGTTTCCCCACCAATGACACATATGCTCTGAGTTGCTCTGGGGGTGGTGAAAGGTTCACTGACCTATTCATTCTCATCTATTTATTGAATATTTATTTATTGAGCACATACTCTATGCCAGGGATTGGAATGGGGTCCATAGAGTTCCACAGCTGACTCCTACACACGGCAAAAGCTACTGTGCACACTTCTTCCCAACTCAATTTGTGCCCCATGCTACATTTTGGTATCTTGAAATCAGCTATGGTGGACATATTTATACCACAGAAATTAGCAACAATACAAACCAGGGTTTTGCTTTATATTTTTCCCTCAGTCAATTGTTAAACATCTACTGGTTTCTCACTGGATAGAGGGGTAAGTAAAATAGAAAAAGTACCTGCCTTCCTGGGTCTTACAGTCAGGTGTTGACTAGTTAACTTTACAAAGAGTGAATCCAGAGACAACAATGCATTTGTGGTAATAGTACAGGAAGAAGTTAGGCTTGCTTGCACACACCTGTAATCTCAGTGACTAAGGAAGCTGAGGCAAGAGGATTGCAAATTTGAGGCCAACCTCATCTATTTATCAAAATCCTGCCTCAAACGAAACAGAACACGAAACAAAAAAACAACCAAATAGGGATTTAGCTCAATAGTAAAATGCCTCCAGGTTTAATCCAAAGTACAAAAAAAAAAAAAAAAAAAAAAAAAGTAAAAAAAAGAAAAAAGAAAATTCAATACAATAGGAAGAAACAGCAAAGGGATTCAATCAATAAAGTTTTGCTCCCTTGAATTTGAGCAAAAGCTGGTACAAATTTGAGCTAAGCTGGTACAAGGCAAAAATATCCACAAGCCAGGATCAGAGCTAGATGAGATGGCAGAAAATGCAATCAAATCCAGACATGGACTCAAGACTGGGGTGAAGTCTAAGCTAAAGTAAACCATCAACATAGGAGACCATGGTAGAGAGAGAGCATCTGATCTGAGCCATCCAAAAACAAAAACAAAAACAGTGGCTTTGTAAAGCTAAGGTCTAAACCTGCATTAGGGCAGTACTTTCTGGTCATTTTCATAGCTAACACATACACTGGCTGCCATTTAACTAATCAGCTATCCCTTTTCTGGTGCAAAGAAGAGCTCTCCTGCAGCTGCTCTCAAACTTGAACATGATTAGAATCACCTGGAGGTCTTGCTAAAACACATGACATCATCTCAGCCTCACAGAGTTGGATTTAGTAGGTCTGGGATGGGGCCCAGGGAATTCACATTTCTAACATGCTATTGGGTGATGGTGATGTCTCTAGTTAGGGGATGACGCATGGAGAACACTGCTCTAGGAGAAAATCGAACATCCCAGCTTTTCTCGTTTCTGAAGAACAATGAACCTTACATGAACTACCTCTTAGTCATGCAGAAGAGTCATCAGTTGTTGAAAACCCTTCCCAACTACATGGGAGCTTCAGAAATAGTTAATTGTAGCACATTAGTGTCTTCCTTCTTCATCACCATTTGTTCTTTGTGGAGAGGTGCTATTTTAGGGAACATCTGCAGCGTCCTTTGAATTTGACATCCTTAGATAATTACCTAGAACAAATAAACATATAAAATATAGTAGTTGATACACCCATGTGTGCATGCACACAAACATTGCAAGAGCGGTGACCGCAATCTACATTCTCATGTGTGTACATCACTGATTATTGTCTGGAGGAAGGGGACAACATGAACCACCAGATCTTAGTAATACTCCCCCTCCAGTCAGCTTCCTAAGAGCCAAATTTTAATTTCCTCTATAAGAGAATAACAATCAATGATAGTGATCACTATTACAAAACAGATCATTTTAAAATATAGCAACAACTTGAAAAACTACTAGAAAATACTCATTTTGCAACCAGGAAAGTATAATTTAACATGATTATTCAAAAGAACAAACAGGAACTGGGAGCGCCCTAAGGGAGGCCGCTCGGCGGCACAGCGCTGGGACTCGGAGCAACCACTGGGGCTCCGGCGGCTGCCCAGGGGAGGAGTGGCGAGGAGAGCTGTGTGAACTCAGGACATCGGGGCCTGCCCTGGGGAGGAGGAGGAGGAGCGTGGCCGCTTGGATTTGGAGTGACTGCACCAGAGCTACAGGCGGTTGCCAGAGGAGAAGCTCCGCAGCGAGCTGTTTGGACTCAGAACGACGCTTCCGAACCCCAGGGCCTGCCCTGAGGATGAGGAGGAGGAAGAGGAGTGCGGCCGCTTGGATTCAGAGTGACTACACCAGAGCTGCAGGCGGTTGCCAGAGGAGAAGCTCCGCAGCGAGCTGTTTGGACTCAGACCACTTCTGAACACCGGGGCCTGCCCGGAGGAGGAGGAGGAGGAGGAGCGCGGGGGGTCGTGTGGACTCACAGTGACTGCATTAGCGCTCCAGGCGGTTGCTCAGAGGAGGAGGCAAGTGGTGAGTTGTTTGGACTTAAAGTGACAGCTCCTGAACACAGGGGGGCTGCCTGGAGGAGAAGCGTGGTGGGTCGCTTGGTCTTGAGTGGCCGCACCAGAGCTCCGGGCGGTTGCCCAGAGGACGCCTGCAGCGGGTCACGTGGATTCAGAGCCACTCAGAGCGACCGCTCCTGAACACCCAGGGGGTTATCTGGAGAAGGAGGAGGAACGGGGAGGGTCACTTCGACTCGGAGTGATTGATTGCCCAGGGCTACGGGTGGTTGGTGGGAGGAGGAGGCACGCAGTGAGTTTCTTGGACTTCTAGTGACCGCACCAGAATACTGGGCGGCTGTCTGGAGGAAGAGGCTTGTGGCGGGTCCCTGGGACTCAGAGCGATTGTACGGGGCCCCAGGTGGCTGCTCAGAGGAGGGGTCGCATAGCCAGGCGATTAGGTGCAGAGCAGGGCCCCAGGATCTAGGAGGCTTCTTAGTGGAAGAGCCGCACAGAGACAGGCTTAGGGCGGAGCGAAGGTTCCAGGCCTGCGGGCAGATTCTCTGAGGAGGAGCAGCCTAAGGAGATTCATCTGCGAAGGGTGAGGCTCCCAGGCCCAGGAGGTAGGGCCGGGCCCCTGGGAACTTTGCAGAGGTAGGCAGCCCAGCCCAGGCGGTAGCTGTAAATTGAGGGGAACCTCTAGGAGGGAACTGACCAGCGAGACCTCCCCACCGGGTGAGTCTTCCCTGCCGGGTGAGGTTTCCCCACAAGGACGGTAAAACCAGAGACTCAGGCCCAAACAGGCCTTGCCTCAGCCCGCAGCCTAGGTCCCCTTTGGATGACCATTGGTCAACAAGTGGAGGCACCTCTGCCCACTAGCAGGGATTATACCCCACCTGAAGGGCACCACTCCTAGAGAGGCAGCTTCCTTGTGGAGCACCGCATTATCAACTTCCTCCAAGACTTCAGCCTACTGAAGGCTAAGAGGGGATATATATAGAAATCTTCAGGGACATTGTAAGTCAATAGAAGAAATCTGCAATATCTCAGCGGTCCACTGATACCTGAACAATATGAGAAAACAAGGAAAGAAAATGCTGCAAACAAATCTAGATGTTATATCAATAAAACCCAATGACAGCATGGCAGAAGAAATGACAGAAAAGGAGTTCAGAATGTACATAATTAAAATGATCAGAGAAGCAAACGATGAGATGAAAGAGCAAATGCAAGCATTGAATGATCGCACCAATCGACAGTTAAAAGAGCAAATACAGGAAGCAAAAGATCATTTCAATAAAGAGTTAGAGATTTTGAAAAAAAACCAAACAGAAATCCTTGACATGAAGGAAACAATAAACCAAATTAAGAACTCCATAGAAAGCATATCTAATAGGATAGAACACCTGGAAGACAGAACTCAGACATTGAAGACAAAATATTTAACCTTGAAAACAAAGTTGAACAAACAGAGAAGGTGGTAAGAAATCATGAACACAATCTACAAGAACTATGGGATATCATGAAAAGGCCAAATTTAAGAATTATTGGGATTGAGGAAGGCCTAGAGAAACAAGCCAAAGGAATGAACAATTTATTCAATGAAATAATATCAGAAAATTTCCCAAATCTGAAGAATGAAATGGAAAATCAAGTTCAAGAGGCTTATAGGACTCCAAATACACAAAATTACAACAGACCCACACCAAGGCACATTATAATGAAAATACCTAACATACAAAATAAAGACAGAATTTTAAAGGCTGTGAGAGAAAAGAACCAAATTACATTCAGGGGGAAACCAATACGGATATCAGCAGATTTTTCAATCCAGACCCTAAAAGCTAGAAGGGCCTGGAACAACATTTTTCAAGCCCTGAAAGAAAATGGATGCCAACCAAAAATCTTATACCCAGCAAAACTTACCTTCAAATTTGACGATGAAATAAAATCCTTCCATGATAAACAAAAGCTAAAAGAATTTACAAAAGAACAAACAGACCAGTCTCTGTTAATGTATTCTTTATATGTTTCTCCTATGGAATCCTCAACATTTCATTCAATTCAACTCAGTGGTCACAGAATTTAGTCTGAGACAAGTATGACCTCCTTTGTAGGAGGCAGAGATGATTATTAGTGCTGTTTAAATGGCTATCAGGAGGTCCCCACTGCCTCTCATTCCACCATTAGTTGATTCTTTTGAACTTTCAAGATGTACTCATCTTTAAGAGTAGTCTCCACCTTCCGATGTAAGTGCCCCCTGAGAGGTCACAGCTTAAAGTGAGATTTTTAACTTAAAAGTAGCATAAACTGCCTCACAGAGTTAGTACTTTCCACACCAAAACACAGTCTTTGTACCTTTATTGATTTGTGTTAATAAATCACCCATTATTAACCAAAAGTTCTATCCTAAAGTAAATACTTTTACTTAACTCAATTGAAAAAAAAAGTCACATGTAACATCTGAAAAAGTATCTCACTTTTTAGCTGATATTAACAAAGAACTTTGAATATATTTCAGAAGCTATGAAAAACTCAGCAAGAAAACTAAAGGAAAAAGAGGAGAGGAAACTGTTAATTAGAAATAAACAAAACAGAGAAGGATAGCTGGGATTACAAGAATCAACAATGAGAGCATCAAAGAACTTCCTCTTCAGTTTGATTGTGTACAATGTTGGTGCACAACCTTTATAATGTCTGTGTCACAGATGTTGCTTGAGAAAAATCTGGAGTCAGAACCTGGTGTGCCATGCTACTTCTATTGTACCACATCCACTATCAACATAAAGTACATGAGAAAATAGTTCACAGCCTCAGTTTAACTGGGATTCATTTTAATTTAGGCTAACTTGAGAAAATTAAAGCAAGCAGCTATTTATGTTATGAACATGTTGTATAGAATTTCATGAATGAAATTTTAATGGAGAACACATTTTTCAGGCAATTCACATCATTTCACATGTTTCACAAATAGAAGTCTACTTATATTCTAAATTACTGAAGTAAATATGTCTAGACACTGAAAGATTATAGGGAAACACATAAAGATAAGTAGAATAGATACACAAACACTCTGAAATGGTTTCTATTCTCTCAGATTTCGCCTATTTATAGGAGTCCATTTTCAGAGTGGAATCTGGGAGCCGTCAGGGACGTGTCATTTTAAAACATAATTTCTACCACAAATAAAAGCACTCTTTATTCATTTCAGTAATTTGTGCGAGTCAATTCAAACCAACTTAAAGAACCATATATTTTGTTTCCACAATTTATGCAACTTTACTGATGTCAGTCCTTCAATATGGTTCATGAATGACCTCTGGCTTTAGTTCTAGGAGGAGTCAAAACAATTAGAAACAAGGAAAGTGTTTTGTTCTCCCTTAAAATTGAGGCTTACTAGCTAAGCACTCCACTTCTTACTTTGGAGAGTTTCTCTTTCTCTAGGCAGCATCTTGATTCTTTCCACACAATCTGGAAGTTCTTTCTATCAAACTCTGCCTCCTCCCTTATCTGCACTGGGGGAAGGAAACGGATGTTCTCCAGAGAGCTAATTGCTCAGCTCTCAGGAATTTTGCAAGCTGGTTCTTAAATACAGTCATTAGAAAACTTAAATTATAAAAACTTACACATAGATAAGCAATAAACTAAAAACAGGTTATAAAAGCACAAAACTCAGCTTTCTGATTGTTTTTCTACATCTTCTTATTACCTCTGCATTTAGTTTTAAGGCAATGCACCAGCTTTGAGAGCTGAAATGAGACTTTTTTCACCAAGTTCAATGATCGCTGATGATTTATTTCTAACACAGCATTTATTCCTTTTCATTCTGATTTTTTATGAGTGTCATCACTTATCTTCCTTCAAGCAATAAGTCTTTACCAATTTTTTTCTTAGCTTTAAACAGAGGAGGAGTGGAAAGAAAACCCAAGATTCCATTTACAAGAATAAAAATGGCTCTTTTCTTCTTTTCCAAATCCCAGTAGTAAAGTTTGCATTTTAACTCTGCAGAAGATAGAGAAGTGGGTCATGTGAAAGGACTGGACACTCAGACCAGCTGTCTCACATGCTCAAAAGGGTTAATCTCATTATGTCAGGGAAGTGGAAAATTCTGTGCTTTAACTTGCAGAAATTCTCAGGACATCCGTGTCTCAGACCAAATGCACATTTGTTGCTGCCATCCACCTGTTGAAGACTATCGTCATCCTCTAAGGGCACAAAGGAACACAACAATGCAAGCTGTGTTTATCTCCATTTACAATAAAATGAACACATCTTCTATCTTGAAATTCTACCAAGGGATGGTATTAGTCTTTCTCAAAACTGAAATTAATTGCAATATTTCAATTCAGGTAAGAAAAATAAATAATGTAGACACCTTTAGAAGCCATTCAACAATCATATCTTATGGGTACAAGTTTAGAGTCCAACTTTTATCTTGCATTTCTTCCTAATTAACCATCTCAAGTTCATAAAATTAAGCAGACTGCTTTGTGCATTTGCTATCATCACCATGTCAACTGTCAAATATATTTCCTGAACCCTCAAAAGATCCCTCAGAGAAGCACGATGGCTTTTTCAATATCCTGGAGTTCTGAAATCCCCAAGAGCTACCATTTTTGACCTGAAACTTCCTCTCTTCTCAGATTCCTGCTCCTAAACAGAAAACAAACAAACCTTTACTTAAATTAGCCCATGTGTGAATTTTTAGGGTCATTTGTTTCAGATCCACAGTCTTTAAGTCTCTTGGCTAAATTTTAATTTCCCCTAGGCCAGTGGCCAGAAATCTTAACTTCAGCAGTCCCTGGTCTCAGTGGATTTGACCTGTAAGATTTTTGTATTTGGATACTTGCAGTCGATCCATTTTTCCTTTCAGAACCTAACAGAGGTACAGGGTAACACTTTAGTTGACTGTTAGTACTAAAATAGCTGTAAATGTGTGCCACTCATAAGAATTTTGCCATTTAGCCAATATTTGAAAAATGAATCTTGTCTTTTAGCCAATGTTTGAGGACTGATTGGCTAGGCCATTAGGCAAGTTGATGCTCCTAGTTCACTTTGCCTGGTAATGCTCTCAGAGTTTAGATTTATTTTTTTATCAGATAAACTTTGTTATCACTTATTAAATAATAAATAGTAAAAGTAGTTAAAATTATTGTCATCAGGCATTTTGATGACAAAAGAAAATATGGCATTTAAGATTTGGTAGTTCCTCAATATTTTAGTGTTTATTGCCTTTGAAAAGAATCAACATTTAAGTGAAAATAGAATATTTAAAAGCCAATCTCATTTTTTATGATTGCAAGAGGCAGACATTCTTGTAACTGACTCAGGAACATATCAGAAATGATGAAGTCCTACATATATTTCTTAAAATTCCAACTGTATATATACAGCATTAAATTAATTGCATTTAAAAATAAAGATCTGTACTCTTAGCAACATCTTTAAGTATATTTTAAGTGTTATCACCACAGAAAAGTGGTAAGTAAAGTGCCAAATATTTTAGTTAGCTTGATTCAATCAATTCATAATGTATACACATATCAAAGCAACATGTTGTACACTACAAATCAACATTTATTTTTCAGTTATACTTTTAAAGTTGAGAAAATTAAATTAAAATCTAAAGTAAAGCTCAAAGTTTTGTTTCCTATCACATTTGAATTACTTGTTCATGGCCTTATTCAAATAAGTAACCGACATTTCACTTATTAAACAAATATAACCAGAGGCCAACAAGCGACAGATATTATAAAATATATTAAATAGGGTCAGAATCTACAAAGGAAATTTGCATTTATCACACTTATTTAAATGTTTCAAATAGAGTTGTCTAATTTTGTGTCATTAGAAAACTACATTAATAATATTCTTAAACTGTATGTGAGAAATTGATGTATAAATAAACTTAAACGCTGACAATGTGGATAAATAATTTTTGTCGTGTTTCTTAAGAAAATGACACTTGAGATTTCAAACTCATCTAGAATTAGAATTCTGAATGAAAGGCAGAAACAATTAAGAGAATGGAAAGCAGCAACCTTAGTCCTCTGAGCAATCTAGACAAAAATTACACTTAGGGCCTTTGCAGAACTCAGGGCACTACAGTTCCTTCTTAATCTCTGGATCCTTTATCCCACCCATCTAACTTTTATGTAGAGACTGTTCAAAGTAATCACTGGGCCAATCTTAGAATCTTCTATGAATTTTCATGGTCATTCTTTTCTTAAACTAATTCAAGAGATAAATCCAGTACATCCAGAGTAGATATCTTAGAATATCATTTAAATTTTGTGTCACCAGATGCTAAAAGTAAGTAATTTTAAATGTGGTATTTATCAAGCCCGTATTTTATAAATACCAGATGTTGTTATAGTAATTCCATATGAATTATGACTATGGTACAGGACAGACCTGATGTGATAACACGGGATAAACTAAAACTTCATTGTGGAAGAATTTCTGATCCAAAAAAAGACAAACATTTCAACACATATACCCATAAGTAACAATAATAGAAAATAATCCTTTATAGACAAGAGTGCAAACAAGGAGAGAAAACAGGAGTACTACAGCAATCTAAAAATCAGTGTCAATGACATGCTTCTGAAGTTGCTCGTTATTTTTCAATTTAAAATTGGCTATTTTGCTGGGGTGTTTAATGGAAAAAGTTTTCAGAAATACTAAAATTATAAGCATTGTGTTCCAACTGTATTGATAGTACTGTTATTAATACTTTATTAGTAACAGAGATCCTTGAAACTTCTGTAATTTGGAAAAATAATTTTGTTAATAGATCTACTCAGACATTCAGTGTTTCATGCTTTAAGGCATAGATATTCTATGCTTCTGGCAAAATAAAATACTAAAAGTTACTCTCAGTTGATGTATATCTGTGACTGTTTCACACCTCATTTGACAGAAACATTATGTGGTCTGGGTTGGTATTTGTGGACAACTCTGTATTTTTCTCATGGCAAAGAGCCAACAACAATTTTACTTGTCTACCACTTTTTATGCAGTGTCTTTGAAAAATGCATGCCCAAATTATCTCAATGGAAGTCTAATCTTCAATTGCTAAATATGAAGTAGAATAACATAAAATACTAAGAAAATTTAATATAAGAACAAGTATAAGGGAGAAAGTCAAGATCAGGGATCTTTTTCATGAATAAGGAACAGAATTCTACACAAATGACAAGTTTCAAATTGGGGACAGAAAAGAACCAGGAGAACAGACTTGGTTGAATTTTGACAAAATTAAAGCCAAATGTCAGGAAATGGTTTGTTCATAAAATGGGAAAATACAGGGCAAAACTGATAGGAAAACAAAGGAATTGACATCAGGACTTTACAACTAAGACATTTCAGGCCTTCACCGGGGAAGTTGCGTGGGATTTCAAAAAGACAAAATCCAATGTCAATCTCAGCTGTATTGAATTCTTGCTGGGTCTTCAAGAAAGGATCTTGCCTAGAGCTCCTGAAATAGGCCTCAGTGAGATATTCTTCATGAAACTTCTCTGATTTTCAAGATGCCACACTGGACTAACTTACCAAAGCATTTCTGCTTCCTTCACATTGTCTATTTTCATCAACTTACTCTTTCAATCATGGGAGAGTTCACCTTCTTAACATCAATAAACAATAAGTATCAAACTAGGAGAATGGCATTTCTGAGTTTTACCATTTAAGAAGTTTATAGTAAGTGCTAATATAGATAGGATTTTATAAACACATTGAAAGAGGAAAATTCAGGGTTTTCAACATATGTATTTTCTTCACTGTCCATTTGACTCAGAGGAAGTCAATTTTTCTGAAGTAAGGATTTGGTTATTTGAACTCTGAGTCTTCTAAATGGGTTTCCCTTATAGCTAATTCAATATTACAAGATCATATAGTCTCTTAAGATCTAAGATCTAGTAATTGCTTTTTCACTTCCAATCCAGGTTAAATCAGGTTATGGAAATTTTCCCAGGAAAGTTTTCTTTGGAATCAAGATCAACTAATTAGATACCCTCTGCTTTGTATAACATATTGATTCCCTACAGATATTCATTCCCAAATGTCATAAAATATACCATGTTGGAGGATCTGAGATTTGTTTTATCCTACTTGCAAGATGGCAAGATATAACAATGTATAAATATGTAAACATGGATATATATACAAAGATTGGTCTTCTCAAACAACAGAGAAGCATTTATTCCCAAATGAAATGAAATATAATATATGCTATAATTATTAGCTTCACAAGAAGGCAATAGCAGTTTTTGATTGCTCTGTAGAACAATATAACTAAGGTATTTGATTATTTAACATGGTTTCTTCTTTATTCAAAATTTCTTTTGTCCTTTAAAATATGTTATATATAGTTTTCTACATATTTATTTATGTATATATCTTTATTTATTTCTAAATGTAATGAAATTTAAATTGTTATCTATTTCCAAATAACATGAAATAAAGTATATAATATATATAACATGAAATATAGTATATATAGAATCTGAATTTTTTTTTACCCTTCTTTTAAGCTAACAAGATCCCCTGGCACTTTTTCTTCAATGCTAGGGAACAATAAAACAAAACATAGGCTCCAGAAACAGATACAAAGGATGTTTTACTGCTCACAGTAATTGTAGTATGTAGAGTATCATCGTTTGTGCTATTTTCTTGAACTCTAATTCCCACAGGGTAATAGAAAGAGATGCTTATGCGTGTGCACAGGGTCACAAAATAGGAGAGGAACCTTAAATTTATGGAACCCTAGTCTTTTATAATGAGCAATAAGCAAGCTTGACTAATCTTTGTTCTGAAGAAGACATATCTGTTATAATGAATCGTAATCAAAACTGCTCTGTGTTCTGTCTTCCAAGGCTGATTGCCATTCAAGTGTCCTTGAAAACACACTTGATAATTAAGGCAATCAGTTTCTACTCACCAGAGTGCTCTTAAGAAGCCTACAAAATGACAGACTAGTGGAGAATCATTTCCTAACAAAAGAAAATAACTTCTCTTGTTGTTTATGTTATTTTTAAATCTTATTATTTAAGATAGGTTGACAAAGGTGCTGACATACCGGAAAGAGCTTCAGAAGAGTATTTCTTCATACTAAGTCGTCCTCTTTCAAGTCAGAACTGAGTCTGCACTATTCGAAGTGAAGAATCTCAAGCAACACAAAATATTTCAGAAGAGTTTTCTGAAGGCCTATTCACACTCTTCCTAAGTGACCAAACCTAAAACAAAACAAAACAAAAAACTACCAATAACATGTCTGTAATGCTAAATAGTCACTATAAGTACATTGGCTAGTAATCAGGAGACTTTGATTCAATAACATATTAGTTGCAGTCACATTAATAAATATTTTGAATTCTACGCTACCACAATTACATGATTTAATTATGGACTTGCAATAGAACCTAAATCCATGTTTCAAAGGGTTGATTCCACTAGAATTGCATAACAATCCTGCGTCTTAAATTTTTATTACCACGTCCTCATGGTTCTCTTGGTGCTCATTTACACAGCATGGTCCCAGGAGACTCGTAGAGTTATCATCCCCATGAAATTGAAATTGGTCACTAGATTATTACTGAATTGCTGAATAAATTGAAAACAGTCTTTTAAAATGGAATATGTTGGCATTTATATTTTACCATACAAAGGTCAATTACAGTTTAAAAAGGATTTTAGACTATCAGAGTTTCTGTTATAAAAGAGACATTGCTTTTTATAAACTCATATGCTAAAACATCCTTTGAGAGAAATAGGGTATGTGTAGTTAATAATGTCAAAGCAAGGCTCACTTTTCTAGTATATGAGGTCAAAGTAATATCTGAGGAGCTAGAAGTTACAAAGCTATTCGGGTTAGAAAATGTTGAACAGGGAGAAAACAGGGAAGGATACGGTTGGGTGGCATGAGCCAACAGGTTCAATGAGTCCCATTCTCTCCAAGGTCTCTCATTGAAGTAGTACAGAAAACACTCATATATAAGATTGTAGTTTGTAGACCAAATCTAGTTCATTGCCTGTTTTTAAAATAATGCTATCAAAGTATAACACTGCTCATTTGCCTATTGCAATGAAGTTTCTTTTTCATGGCAGCTGTGGAGTTGAGTAATTGCAACCAATATAATTTGCAAAAGCAAACATAGTTGCTATCTGGCCCTTAACAGAAGAGGTTTACTGACCCCTGTAGTAAAGAAAGAAAACTCCAAATGTTTCCTAAAGGCCGAAGCCAGTTCATCAAGTTTCTAACTGACTCAAACAGAAAAGAAACGGGCTAATGACTACAGAGTAGCTTTTAGACCCATGAGGAGGGTTGGGGAGCTGATTTGGTCTACCCACTCCAGGAAGGACATCAAAAATCATGCTGTGGGACTGACCAAGCAAGGGTACCACTGCACTGCCGCTGCTAAGCATTACATACTGCAGCTTGCACCACCCATGACATTAGCATTAGTTACTGGCACCCACCCATACCATCACTACTTCTGCTCAGGACTCAGTTCACATGTGACTTCTGCCATTGCCAAAGCGAGGCAGGTGGGTTTAGTGGAGGAAACTTAGTTCATGGGCTTGTATTTCACTTGGGGCAATTAGTGTTTGGCATTTTCTACTTCTTCTTTCTCTGATCATGAGACATGCCGTAAAGAGGGATTCAGACATGGAATGGCCTAACCTAATGACTTTAATTATAATGTTCACTTGAAACTGACAGGAAATAGTATAGCATTGAGTCAATTAGTAAACATTTTTCCTTGACTGTCATCATATAAAACAAAACAGGGTTATGAGATGAATAATGACTCGAAAGAATTACTAGAGCCAGATGTGTAAATAAATCAATGAGATGGACTACGTTAGAAATAGAAATTAGAAGTGCTGATGACAGTGACAAGCAGGAGAGCATGAGACCAGTTTAAAGACAGCCAATGGCAATTATTGTGCACAAGGTAGCTTTGTAATTTCCACTGAGGGAATTAACTCTTTGAGACATGGACAGAATTTCAAGTATAAGCCTGCAATGTGTAATAACAAAATCACACAGCTTGTAGAAGCTTAGAACTTTAGGTTTTCATTACTATGTCTCACTAATACAATTAAATTTAAGTTGTATTAGGCAACAGTACTTATTGTGACTCTTTGCATTCATCCATATATACCCACAAGTTAGGAGGCCCTACGTGGAACTGACGTCTTCGGGTTTAGATTCCCTTAGGAAGAAATATAAATATGATCGGAATATAGAATTATTGCAAAGCTTGAAATGAGTTATGCATTTGCTAAATGGTATTCTCAAACCATGAAACTACAACCAAAATTTTGAAAAATGAAGGATTAATGTAATGCATATATTTTTATAATCTAAAATTAAATATTCTCAAGTACAGCTTTGTAAGTTTTCTTGTCTATTAAGCCAAAGGATAAGAATCTAATAAATTCTTGATATGCTTCATGATTTCTACCTGACGATTATCATATGAGGAATTCAACAATGAACTTGAAAGCAGATAGATAAAAATTCCCAATTTCCTAATGCAAAGTTGCTAAGTACTTTGAGAAAATGCACAATGAACCACCCAAAATTTGAGTTTTACTTTGTTTTTGTTTGATTTTACAAATTACTGGAGAAAAAACTTGATGTAAAATATGGAGAATTACCATAGCATACAATAGAATCTAAGATAAACCTTGGTCAGGTAGTAAAGTACATATCATCTGGATTTATATTTCATACACTAAAATTTCAAGTTGGTTTTTCCTCAAGTAACAACAAAGATACGTACATTCAACACCAAACAGAAATCTTGTATGGGGAACTCGCAGCCATAAATGTCCCTTGTAGAGTTCAGTCCACCTAAATAACAACTCAGTGTTAAATGTTTCTCCAAGTCATATGATTCTTGAAAGTGCACATGGAGATCGGAGAATGAATGAGTGTACAGATTGAGGTCTTAGAAGGCCTACGGAATGGTGCTAGGAAGCATCACCCTGTGCATTTATAACATAATTTGTAGAATTGTTTTAGTCAGTTGTTTTCTCTGCTGTGACTAAAGGACCTGGCCAGAACAACTGTAGAAGAGGAAAGGTTTATTTAGGGGCTCAGAGTTTCAAAGGTCTTAATCCATAGAAGGCCAGCTCCATTCCTCAGAGTTCAAGGTGAGGCAGGACATCATGGAAGGAGAGTGTGGCAGAGGGAAGCAGTTCACATCATGGTGATAAGAAAGCAGAGAGAGAGTCTCTACTCTTGAGATACAGAATATATACCCCACAGCTCTGCCCCCAATGCCCCACCTCCTCCATCCACACCCTACCACTTCAGTTACTACCAGTTAATCCCTATCAGGGGATTAATTCACCGATTGGGTTGGGTTAAGACTCTTAGGACCCAATCATTTCTCCTCTGAACCTTCTTGCATTGTCTCACACGTAAGTTTTTTGGGGACACCTTACATCCAAACCATAACAAGAATGTTCTCAAAACTCTATAGAAAAGCAATATGTACTGAGGTCTCTAGTATGTTGTTGATCAATGAAATTTTTTCTCACTGAATATCTCTCACCTCCCTCTGTTTTGTTCCTATTGATCTCAGAATTCCCATAATTAATGCATTGTCTTATAATTAAGACATTTTGATTCTTATGACAAAAAATAGTTTCCAAGTATTCATAATGTTTAAAATGATATGCACTTCAGCTTTATTTATAATAATACAAAATTAGAAACAACAAAATGTCCATCAATAGGAAGACTATGTAAATCAGGTAACATTAGTACAATGGCATACTAGTTATCTCATTGTGAAAATTGAGATCTCTGGACCTAAAGGGTGTACATGAGAGCCATTACGGAAATCAGTAAGGAGGTTCCTCAAAAAACTAAAAGTAGAACTACCATATAATTCAGCCATACCACCCCTTGGTATTTATCACAAAGGACAAAAATTAGCATATTATAGTGATACATGCATATCCATGTTTATCACAACACTATTCACAATAGCAAATTATGGAATCAGCCTACAGATGTCAACAGATGAATGGATAAATATGGTATATATACACAGTGGAGTTTTATTCAGAAGAAGTTATGAAGAAGACTAAAATTATATTATTTGCAGGAAAATGGATAGGACAGCAGCAAATTGCTGTGTTCTTCTAGGACACAGGAGAGTGGAATCTTTCTCTCTGCTTCCTGATCACCATGTAAGCTGGTCAAATGGGCCTGACTCAGAGAGAGAAATATTGCATGTTTTCTTTCATATGTGGAATCTACTGGGAAAGAAAGGATGCCATGAAAGTAAAAAAAGAGACAATTAGGGTAAAGGAAAGGGTGATCAAGGAGAGGGAGAAGTGGAAGGTAAGGGGAGTTATTAGGGAGTGAAATAAATTAAATGCTGTCATGTGCATGTACCAGTGGACCACAATGAAATCCACCATTCTGTACAATCTGCACCAGTGAAAAAAAAAAAAAAAGTGTGCATGATATGTTACCTTAAGATATAGACTTCTGTGTGCATATATTTGCATAAGCACAGAGGAAAAAAATATTAGGACTGAAGAGGACAAAGGGACTTTCACTTTGGAACCTACATAAATTTTAAAGGGCTATGTGTGATTTATAACTTCCATTACGTTTATTTTTCTGTATTTTTCAAGCAAATCATTCCACTGTTGTTTAATGGGTATATGCAAATAACTGCCAACCAATGTAAAACTCAAAATGTATTGGGGAGTTTTAAATCTCAATCTCAGGAAACCTTTGACCCCCAAATCAAACATAAATATATTTTCTGTTCATTTTTCATTTTTTGACTTTTAAAAAAATCTACCAGGAAAACATTGAATTAGCTTGCCACCCACATCAATAAATGAGGTTCTGTTCATTCTTGACCAGTTCTAAGATTTTTTTAAAAACTGACTCAAGTATATTTTCTTTCTCTTCAATTTCTATAGTTTTAACTACTTGCCACACAAAAGTAACAGTAGCAAATTACTGTGTTCTTCTACCTTGATGATAGGACCCTACAATGAGAAGGTATGAAAATTTTGACCTCAAATTTCTTTCCAATGCTAACCTATTTGCAAGAGAATGTGTTCTTTACATATGACTATGTTAATAATGTTGACAGGGTAATGTTATAACATGTATTGGTCTGTACTTTCAGAGATAATCACATACTTTCAAATATTGTATTTGCTCCAGTAAAGAAAATGCTTCAAAAACTCAGTTGTTCTTCCATTTATTCTCAAGTTCCTATTGAGAACCTATTGTGTTCTTAGCATCCAAACTATACATTATAGACTACCTCTTATGCACAGAAGTTGCACAAAATCATCCCATATATTACATATTTTAACAATTGCAGTGAAAATTATGAAAAGATCAGTTAATATTGAAATATCCAGTGTGTTCACCACCTTGATATTTGTGCCCATGCTTTTGGGCTCAGGGAGCATATGTAGCTGTGAAGTTATACTTCCTATATGTAGTGTTCAGTGGCTCATAATGGAGATAACAATATGATGTGATATATAGTAAAAAATATCCAACCAACAGAATATAGTTGCTATGTGAATTGTGATATAGTTAAGTTTTAAGGATTAAGACCTGGTCACAAGTCACTGCTCCTTACATAATGAGGATCATTTATATTCCATGAGAATTATCTGTGCAAAGCAAAATGTTAAATGGCCTTCTCATGCTTACCGACGTGAGCTTTGGACAAAGGCCATAGAATTTTAAAATAATACTAGTTAGGGCAAGAACGATCTCTTTGAGAATCACTTTCTTTTCTTCAAATTGAAATCATAGGTGCTGGGGAGGATGTGGGGAAAAAGGTACACTGATACATTGCTGGTGGGGTTGCAAATTAGTGCACTTTGCAAAGCAGTGCAGAGATTTCTTAGAAAACTTGGAATGGAACTACCATTTGACCCAGCTATCCCACTCCTTGGCTTATACCCAAAGTTAAAATCAGCATACTACAGAGATGCAGTCACATCAATGTTCATAGCTGCTCAATAGCTAGATTGTGGAACCAACCTAGATGCCCTTCAGTTAATGAATGGATAAAGAAACTGTGGTATATATACACAATGGAATATTAGCCATAAAGGATTCTTTATTTATTTTATTCTTCTTTATGGCATTTGCAGGTAAATCCCTTGGATGCAGTTGGACAATATCATGCTAGAGATAAGCCAATCCCCAAAAACCAAAGGTCACATGATCTCTCTGATAATTGGATAATGATACATAACAGGGGGTGGGAGTGAGGCAAGAATGGAGGAAGGATGGATTATATAGAGGAAAAAGAGGGGTGGGGATGGGGTGGGGGAAGGAAAAATAACAGAATGAGACAAACATCATTACCCTGTGTACATGTTGATTACACAAATGGTGTGACTCTACTTCGTATACAACCAGAGAAACAATAGTTGTACCCCATTTGTGTACAAGGAATCAAAATAAATTAAAAATAAAACTGCTGATGGTAAGACCAAAAGAAACTAGTATATACCACAGAGAACATTGCCATCAAAAACTGTGTTTATTTTTCCAATAAACAGATTAGTTGAAGAAACTAAAGTAAGTTGTTAGGAGTAAAACTGTGATCAATTAGCTCTCCAAGAAACCATTCCTTGATTATGATTTACAACACCATTTAAGTCATAACGGTTCTATCTTTTAGACACCCACTTCTGGCTCTTTGTGGCCACAGTGAAGAACAGTGAATCCTCACATCCTTCAGTTAGACATGATCAACTCAATTGCTTTGGCTAATGAAATTCATGCACAAGTCTTAAAAGGTGGGTTGAGATTCGCCCCATCACTCTTCTGACTGTTGGAGTGGGGTTATAGCAAGATGAAACCTTTCCACCAAGTAACCCCACGGAGTGGAATCCTGGCTTACCTACAGTGGGGGGGTAATATGGGTGAGAAACAAACTTCCAGAGTGTTGATTCACAACATTTTTTTCCCCTTTCTTACTATGGCTTAATCTAATTAATTCTGACTGATACAATACCAATAAAAAGCAGCCTCCTTTTAATTCCAACACCTATGGCTTTCTCTTCATTCTCGTTCTTATTCTTTTTAATTTATCACATCAGCCTAAGTCACATCTGGGAAGACATAGGATCCTTCTTGAATTCATGAATTTAAAGCATCATCAAGAATTTATCTTTTAAGAGGATGATGATGATAGACCACAAAACATTCTCTAAAACTGCTCACCAGAGGAAGTTGTACACCCTGAAGAAAACAGACACTCTGTGCCTTTATTTTATTTTTTGCTAAATTGCTTTACGAACATGCTCCTATCATCCCAACTCCTTCAATTTATGTGTATGAATATGTTCCTGGCAAAATTACAAAATTCAACTCCCATAATTCTTAAAAATGTCTACCTCCGGGCAAAATATATAATAAACCAGAAAGAATAAAATCCAGATTTTAAAAATGCCATTTCTATCTTTAGCATTTTCAAAGCAATTACCAACTTTCCTTAGATTTAAGACCATTAGAGTCTAATGTTGAATAAACTTGCCAAAATATTTTGCTGTCAGCTTAGGGAAAGTAATAAAACACTGAAGGAGCATACCCAGCACAGCCTCGGTCTGCTCCGTTAGTTAACGTTTTAGAGACCAAAAAAAAAGTTGAAATGGAGCCAGAAAACGTGTATGATATCTTATATTACCTTGCCATTTTTCTTTCACCAAGTGGCTTCCCAGATTCTGTGGAATAAAATTAAGTTTTGCACTTTTCCAAACCCTTTTTGCTTTTCATGGAAGAAAATGTTTATTATTCATAAGGCAATTTTAAGAATATAATGATGCAAATTATAATATATTCTTTGGTCCTAATGGTTATATCTTCACCTAAGTCACCAAATCCTCTATAATATGCAATAGGTGTTTTTGAAAATAAACAGTAATTTCCTAGAAATAAATTTTTTCAAGAAACTCTTCATGTTTCCTCAAGTGTTCCTTTCATTCCTTTGGACATTATAAACCCTGATGACTGACAGACTCTGATTTCTAAGACTTGAGGGCATGTTTCAATCCAACAATGAGTAAGTTTGGGAGTAGTTTTGGCAGAAATTAAAAATTTTTTAACCATATTTACACATAACTCTGGATAGCATGGACCATGCTACTTGTAATTTTGGATTTTTAAAAGTAGGAGTAAATAAGTAATATGTTCTTGCTGGCTGACTTACAAACTAAGTAGAATAATGCAATAGAAAAAGGATTTAAAACATTGATTAATTTAGATTATGAAAGTCATGCCATGTTTCTCTCAACTTGTGCACTTTACATAATTCATAATAAGCTGAAAGTAAAAGCCAATTAATTTTATTTCATTAAAAAATGGAAAGGGAGGCATAGATAAGTCAAGGAACACTTGGAATATAGTAGAATCCTTCTATTGGCTTTTTTGCTACTTGAGGAATTAAGGATATGGAGCGCTCATCTTAGGAATCTATCCAGACTCATAAGAAAAACAGAATCATCATGAACAACAGTTAGTAGATCAGTTGCTCAGTAGGTTCTAAGAGAGTAGAACCTGCTCTTTTTTTTTTTTTTTTTTTTTTTTTTTTTTTTGCGGTACTGGGGATCGAACCCAGGGCCTTATGCTTACAAGGCAAGCACTCTACCAACTGAGCTATATCCCCAGCCTGAGAAGTAGATTTCTTTTTTTGTTTTTTTTTTATTGTAAACAAATGGGATACATGTTGTTTGTCTGTTTGTACATGGGTTAAAGGCATACTATTTGTATAATCATAAATTTACATATGGTAATGTTGTTTGATTCATTCTATTATTTTTTCCCTTCCCCCCACCCCTCCCACCCTTCTTTTCCCTCTAAACAGTCCTTTCTTCCTCCACTCTTGTCCCCCTCCCTAACTCTAACCCTAACCCTAACCCTAACCCAACACTAACTCCCCCCACCCTCCCCCTTATGTGTCATCATCCACTTATCAGCGAGATCATTCGTCCTTTAGTTTTTTGAGATTGGCTTATCTCACTTAGCATGATGGTCTCCAATTTCATCCATTTGCCTGCAAATGCCATAATTTTATCATTCTTTATGGCAGAGTAATATTCCATTGTATATATATACCACAGTTTCTTTATCCACTCATCAATTGAAGGACATCTAGGTTGGTTCCCCAATCTGGCTATTGTGAATTGAGCAGCTATGAACATTGATGTGGCTGTATCTCTGTAGTATGCTGATTTTAAGTCCTTTGGGTATAGACCAAGGAGTGGGATAGCTGGGTCAAATGGTGGTTCCATTCCAAGTTTTCTAAGGAATCTCCACACTGCTTTCCAGAGTGGCTGCACTAATTTGCAACCCCACCAGCAATGTATGAGTGTACCTTTCTCCCCACATCCTCGCCAACACCTGTTGCTTGTATTTTTGATAATCGCCATTCTAATTGGGGTGAGATGGAATCTTAGGGTGGTTTTGATTTGCATTTCTCTTATTACTAGAGATATTGAACATTTTTTCATATGTTTGTTGATTGCTTGTACATCTTCTTCTGTGAAGTGTCTGTTCATTTCCTTAGCCCATTTGTCGATTGGATTATTTGTATTCTTGGTGTAGAGTTTTTTGAGTTCTTTATAGATTCTGGAGATTAGTGCTCTATCTGAAGTATGATTGGCAAAGATATTCTCCCACTCTGTAGGCTCTCTCTTCACATTGCTGATAGTTTCCTTTGCTGAAAGAAAGCTTTTTAGTTTGAATCTATCCCAGTTATTGATTCTTGCTTTTATTTCTTGTGCTATGGGAGTCCTGTTGAGGAAGTCTGGTCCTAGGCCGACATGTTGAAGATTGGGACCTACTTTTTCTTCTATAATCTGCAGGGTCTCTGGTCTGATTCCAAGGTCCTTAATCCATTTTGAGTTGAGTTTTGTGCAGGGTGAGAGATATGGGTTTAGTTTCATTCTGTTGCATATGGATGTCCAATTCTCCCAGCATCATTTGTTGAAGAGGCTATCTTTTCTCCATTGCATATTAGATTTCTAAGTACATGATAAAACACAATTGTTACAGCAACTTCAAAGAGTTTATGTTTCAAGTAAGCTTTCATTGAAAATGATTATCAAAAGCAAATAACTTCCATAAGGGCAGCCATCATTTAACCTCAATGTTTTTCTCTCCAGCAAGTACAAAGTCACTTTTCACTGAATCTTGCAGTTTTAAACATGATTATGGAAATACTAAAGCTGGTAACATTAGAACCCCACAGGATTGCTTTTCTTTGCTTCCATGCCTAACTTACAGACCTTCCGCTGAATCAATACCTGGTTTTATCCAAAAGACTGAGTCTATGCCACAGTCCGTGTTTTCCAGTCACTGACGGGCACTGCTCCTTAGGACACAACTTTCAGATATGAACATTCCCTACTGAGAAACGTTAGCCATGGACTTTGGAACTCATGATCCCTGAGCTTAATCCTCCCATCCCTGCCATTTCCAGCTGGTTGTATCTCAAAATTGCAGCATGAGAAAACTATGCCATTTTCTTTCATGGGTTCTGTGCAGACAAAAGCTTTCTTGGCACCAGCATACATTTTTTTAAGCAGAACGTGATATACATTAAACGTAGGGTAACATATGGTGCTTTCTCCCCTCGGACACTGTCTTTTAATCTCCATGAACACTGAGTTGAAGTGAATTTCAATAAACCTTGGCTAGTTGAAACCAAATGAAAGAGAGTGAAAGGGTCATTTGATGAAGGGTATGACAAAACAAGGCCCCGATATTTGAAAATGGATCTCGTTTGTTTTACTGAATTAAGGCAGCTAAATGAAGCAACATGTCAAGAGACCAGTAATGAAAGACCTTAAAAGAAAAAAATAAGTTGCATTCCTTGTTGTTGAACATTATCCAAAACAGTTCCTTCTCTCTCTCCTTCCCTTCCTCATACCTGCTTTGATGGCTCCTCTGCTAGAATAGGACAGAAAGAGAACGTGGCATCTGAGGAGGATAACAAAATGCTTTTCCTCTCCAAGTGTAACCTTTGAGTTTATTTTATTTCTAAAACTGGGATTTATGCTATTTGGTCCTTCCCAGTCATCATTCAAGATTCTTCAGCAATTTATGGACAGGTAATTTACACTTAATCCTTCAGAACCAGTTTCTGACTGATGAAAATAATCCCTGATACAGGACACAGGACAGGAAAAACTCATTAATCATATAAATTGCTTGACTTACTGCATTCATTTCCAGAGACACCAGGAGAAAGACAACATTCCTTGCAGTTAGTTTACATCGAAATTGTCCATCGAGATGTACTTGCTATCAGTTAGGAAATAATGACAGTCTTAGGCTTGGAATTAATTTTTACAGTCTGAAATAAATGAATCACCCTTTTCTTATAAATGTTATATCCTAATAGACATCAATGTTTGCTCACTCTTAAGAGTATAAAAACTTTAAATTATTAGTAAAGAATTGCTTTCCACAAGGTATTTAAAAAATTTAATATTTTTATTAATATATAATTTAGTCACCCCAAAATTGTAAATATAACAGTTTGAGTTTTATGAAACCTATGTAGCTGTGTAACCACTACCACAATTTCACTTTAGAACACTTCTGTCACCCCAAGGGTTCTCAGGCCTATTGCAGTCAATTCCCCCTGCACCAAACTTATGTAACTGCTGATCTGCCTTCACTCGCTGAAACTTAGTTTTTCTAGAAATTTCATATGAGCAAATGCATACGATATGTTTTTAGATCTGACTGTCACTCAACATGTTCTTGAGACTTATCTATGTTTTTTCATTTATTAGTTCATTCCTCTTTATTGCTAAATAATGTTGCATCATATGAATTTAGCATGTTTTGTTCATTTCTTTGCCAGTAGATTGGTGTCAGGATTGGTTCAAGGTGTGGGCTTTCATAAGGATGTTGCTGGGACCATCTGTGCCTGTGCCATAGTGTGGACCTATGTTCTTATTTCCCTTGGATAGGCACTACAGGGTTGTATGGTAAGTACATTAGTATTTCCCATGGTCAGCAGCATTTTGCATCCCCATGAAAGGGAATATGTAAGTTCCCCATATTCTAAACAGTATTGAGAGTTTTTAATATTGGGGGTAGGTTTTGTAGTGGGTGTGGAATCTTAGTGTGGTTTTAATGTACATTTCCCTGATAACCAATAATTCTTTTATTTATTTATTTTTAAATTTTAAACAAATGGGATACATCTTGTTTGTTTGTACATGAAGAAGAGGCATACCATTTGTGTAATCATATACTTACATAGGGTAATGGGGATTGATTCATTATGTTATTTTTTTCTCCTCCCCCCACTCCTCACACCCCTCTTTTCCCTCTATACAGTCCCTCCTTCATTCCATTCTTACCTCCCGCCCACTCCCCATTATGTATCATCATCTGCTTATCAGCAAGATCATTCGTCCTTTGGTTTTTTGAGATTGGCTTATCTCACTTGTTGGGGGCTATGCCATGTGGGCTGTGCTGGGATGGTGCCTGGCGGCCAGCCGGAGACTGTTTTGATCACATCGGCAGTGAGGAAGTTGATTAATATAAACACACTCACATGCCTTATCATTGACCATATTCAAGTGAGTCCATGCACACAACACGTGCACAGGTGTTCCAGAGTGCTCCTGCTCGTGCCTGCTCATTTTAACCTTTGCTGTGATAGGGCAGCTGGCTCCTCACCTGATCTCAACTGGCGTGGCCCCGCCCTCTGCCTCCTGGAGGGAATATAAGCGGGCAGTAGGCAGAAAACTAGAAGAAGCAGCTAGAAGAAGCAGCTAGCAGAGAGAAGAAGCAGCTAGCAGAGAGAAGAAGCAGCAAGCAGTAAGCAGCAGGCAGCGGCAGAAGGCAGATCGTAGAGGGGAGAAATGAGAACACACCTCTACGTCGTAGATCACAGATTGCAGTACGCGGGACACGCCACTAAGAAGCACCTCAGATAGATAGCACCTAATTCACAGGATGCAGGACCTAACTCTAAGAAGCAGCAGAACTCTAAGAAGAAATAGATTTCTGAGAGCATAGAATCCTGTCTTTCTCTAAAACTTCCTCTAAAAGTAAGGCCTATCTTCCTCTCAAAGCTTCTCTTCCTCTAAAATCAAGCAAGCCTCTTTTTCCTCAATAAGCTAGGGAATAAGCAAGCAAGCAAGGAAGCAGCTCAGGAATAGAAGTAGTTTATTTCCAGTCCACCTCTGATAAATACCCACGCAATTGTTGCTGCAGGCGGTAACAAATATCCACGGGATTGTTGCCGCGGGTGGTGACACTCACTTAGCATGATATTCTCCAATTCCATTCATTTGCCTGCAAATGCCGTAATTTCATTATTATTTATGGCTAAGTAATATTGCATCTTATATGTGTGTGTGTGTGTGTGTGTGTGTGTGTGTCTGCGTATATCACGGTTTCTTTATCCATTCATCAACTGTGTGGCATCTGGCTATTGTGAATTGAGCAGCAATAAACATTGATGTGGCTACATCACTGTAGTACACTGATTTTAAGTCCTTTGGGTATAGGCCAAGGAGTGGGATAGCTGGATCAATTGGTGGCTCCATTTAAAGCTTTCTGAGGAATCTCCACACTGCTTTCCAGAGTGGCTGCACTAATTTGCAACCCCACCAACAATGTATGAGTGTACCTTTTCCCCACATCCTCACCAACACCTATTGTTGCTTCTATTCTTGATAATCACCATTCTAATTGGGGTGAGATGGAATCTTAGGGTAGTTTTGATTTGCATTTCTCTTATTACTAGAGATATTGAACATTTTGTCATATATCTGTTGATTGCTTGGAGATCTTCTTCTGTGAAGTGTCTGTTCATTTCCTTAGTCCATTTGTTGATTGGGTTATTTGTATTCATGGTGTAGAGTTTTTTGAGTTCTTTATATATTCTGGAAATTAGTGCTCTATCTGAAGTATGAGTGGCAAAGATATTCTCCCACTCTGTAGGCTGTCTCTTCACATTACTGATAGTTTCCTTTGCTGAGAGAAAGCTTTTTAGTTTGAATCCATCCCAGTTGTTGATTCTTGCTTTTATTTCTTGTGCTATGGGAGTCCTGTTAAGGAAGTCTGACACTAAGCCAACATGTTGAAGAGTTGGACCTACTTTTTCTTCTATAAAATGAAGGGTCTCTGATCTGAATCTGAGGTCCTTGATCCATTTTGAGTTAAGTTTGGGGCAGGATGAGAGATAGTGGTTTAGTTTCATTCTGCCTCATATGGATTTCCAGTTTTCACAGCACCATTTGTTGAAGAGGCTATCTTTTCTCCATTGCATGTTTTTGGCACCTTTGTCTAGTACGAGAAAACTATTTATTTTGGTTTGTGTCCATGTCCTCTATTCTGTACCATTGATCTACCTGTCTATTTTGGTGCCAATACCATGCCATTTTTGTTACTATTGTTTTGTAGTATAGTTGAAGGTTGGTATTGCGATACCCAATGCTTCACACTTCCTGCTAAGGATTGCTTTAGCTATTCTGGATTTCTTATTCTTCCAGATGAATTTCATGATTGCTTGCTCTATTTCTGTAAGGCACGTCATTGGGACTGTAATTGGAATTGCATTGAATCAGTATAGCACTTTAGGTAGTATGGCCATTTTGACAATATGAATTCTGCTTATCCAAGAACATGGGAGATTTTTCCATCTCTTATGGTTTTCTATAATTTCTTTCTTTAGTGTTCTGTAGTTCTCATTGTAGAGGTCTTTCACCTCTTTTGTGAGATTGATTCCCAAGTATTTTATTTTCTTTCGATGCTATTGTGAATGGGGTAGTTTTCCTAACTTCTGTTTTTGAAGATTCATCACTTATGTATAAAAATGCATTAGATTTATGAGCAGGGGTCTTGTAACCTGCTACTTTACTGAATTCACTTATGAGTTCTAAAAGTATTCAGATGGAATTTCCCGATTCCTCTAAATATATAATCATGTCATCAGCGAACAGGGATAGTTTGAGTCTTCTTTTCCTATTCATATAGCTTTAATTTCCTTGATCTGTCTAATTGCTCTGGCTAGAGTTTTGATGACAATGTTGAGAAGAAGTGGTGAAAGAGGGCATTCCAGCTTTGTTCCAGTTTTTAGGGGGAATGCTTTCAGTTTTTCACCATTTAGAATGATATTGGCAATTGGATTAGCATAGATGGCCTTTACAATGTTAAGGAATGTTCCCACTATCCCTATTTTTTCTAGTGTTTTGAGCATGAAGGGATGCTGTATTTTATCAAATGCTTTTTCTGCCTCTATTGCAATAATCATGTGATTCTTGATTTTAAGTCTGTTGATATGGTGAATTGCATTTATTGATGCAGATATTCAACCAAATTTGCATCCCTGGGATAAAACTGACTTGAATGTGGTGCACTATATTTTTTAAGTATTTTTGTATGTCATTTGCTAAAATGAACATCAATGCAAAAATTATTAACAAAATTTTATTGATATTTATATCAATAAAACCCAATGACAGCACAGCAGAAGAAATGTCAGAAAGGGAGTTCAGAATGTACATAATTAAAACAATCAGGGAAGCAACGAGGAGATGAAAGAGCAAATGTAAGCATTAAATGATCGCACCAATCAAAAGTTAAATGAGCAAATACGGGAAGCAAGAGATAATTTCAATAAAGACTTAGAGATACTGAAAAAAAAAAAAAAAAAAAAAGAAATCCTTGAAATGAAGGAAACAATAAACCAAGTTAAAAACTCCATAGAAAGCATAACACCTGGAAGACAGAACCTCAGATATTAAGGACAAAATATTTAATCTTGAAAACAAAGTTGACCAAACAGAGAAGATGGCAAGAAATCATGACCAGAATTTATAAGAATTATGGGATATCATGAAAAGGTCAAATTTAAGAATAACTGGGATTGAGGAAGGCTTAGAGAAACAAACCAAAGGAATGAACAATCTATTCAATGAAATAATATCAGAAAATTTCCCAAATCTGAAGAATGAAATGGAAAACCAGGTTCAAGAGGCTTACAGGACTCCAAATATACAAAATTACAACAGACCCACACCAAGGAACATTATTATGAAAATACCTAACATACAAAATAAAGACAGAATTTTAAAGGCCACGAGAGAAAAGAATCAAATTACATTCAGGGAGAAATCAATAAGAATATCAGCAGATTTTTCAATCCAGACCCTAAAAGCTAGAAGGGCCTGGAACAACATTTACCAAGCCCTTAAAGAAAATGGATGCCAACAAAGAATCTCATACCCAGCAAGTTACTTTCAGATTTGAGGACAAAATAAGATCCTTCCATGATAAACAAAAGCTAAAGGAATTTACAAAAAGGAAGCCGGCATTACAGAACATTCTCAGCAAAATATTCCATGAGAAAGTGATGAAAAACAACAATGCAAATCTGCAACAGGATGAACTAGCCTAAAGGAATTGTCAAATAAAGGAGGAACCAACTCATGTCAAATACAAAAGTGAGTCAAATGACTGGGAATACAAATCGTATCACAATAATAACCCTGAATGTTAATGGCATGAACTCATCAATCAAAAGACATAGACTGGCACATTGGATTAAAAACAAAAATCCAATAATATGCTGCCTGCAAGAGACTCATCTCAGAAAGAGATACCCATAGACTAAAGGTGAAAGGATGGGGAAAAACATACCATGCACAGGGACACAGCAAAAAAGCTGGAGTATCCATCCTCATTTCAGATAATGTGATCTTCAAGCCAAAACTAGTCAGAAGGGATAAAGAAGGACATTACATACTGCTTAAGGGAAGCATAAATCAGCAAAACATAACAATCATAAATATCTATGCCCCGAACATTGGCTCATCCGTGTACATCAAACAAATCCTTCTCAATTTCAGAAATCAAATAGATCAGAACACAATAATACTAGGCGATTTTAACACACCTCTCTCACCACTGGACAGATCTTCCAAACAAAAATTGAATAAAGAAACCATAGATCTCAATAACACAATCAACAATTTAGACTTAATGGACATATATATAATATACCATCCAACCAAGAACGAATACACTTTCTTATCAGCAGCACATGGATCCTTCTCTAAAATAGACCATATTGTATGTCAAAAAGCTACCATTAACAAATTCAAGAAGATAGAGATACTACCTTGTATTCTATCAGATCATAATGGATTGAAATTAGAAATAAATGACAGAATAAAAAACAGAAATTTCTCCAATACCTGGAGATTAAATAATATGCTATTATATGATGAATGGATAACAGAACATCAGGAGGGAAATAAAAAAATTCTTAGAAGTAAACAGGAACAAAGACACATCATCTCAAAATCTCTGGGACACTATGAAAGCAGTACTTAGAGGAAGATTTATTTCATGGGGCACATTCAACAAAAGAAGTAAAAATCAATGAATAAATGACTTAATACTACAGCTCAAAGCCCTAGAAAAAGAAGAGCAGACCAACACCAAAAGTAGTAGAAGACAGGAAATAGTTAAAATCAGAGCCCAAATCAACAAAATTGAAGCAAAAAATCAGAAAAATTAACAAAATAAATAGTTGGTTCTTTGAAAAAATAAACAAAATTGATAAACCCTTACCACATTAACAAAGAGAAAGAGGGAGAAAACTCAAATTACTAAAATTCGGAATGAACAAGGAAATATCACAACAGACACGAGTGAAATACAAAACATAATTAGAAGCTATTTTGAAAATCTATATTCCATAAAATAGATAATCTCAAAGACATCAACAAGTTTCTAGAGACATATGAATTACCTAAACTGAATGAGGAGGACATACACAACTTAAATAAATCAATTTCAAGCAATGAAATAGAAGAGGTCATCGGAAGCGCACCAAAAGAAAAGTCCGGGACCATATGGGTTCTCAGCCGAGTTCTACAAAACTTGAAAGAAGAGCTCATTCCAATACTCCTCAAAGTATTCCATGAAATAGAAGAGGAGGGAACCCTCCCAAACACATTCTATGATGCCAACATCACCCTGATACCTAAACCAGACAGAGACACGTCAAGGAAAGAAAATTTCAGACCAATATCCTTAATGAACATTGACGCAAAAATTCTCAACAAAATTTTAGCAAATCGCATACAAAAATATATTAAAAAGATAGTGCACCACGATCAAGTGGGTTTTATCCCAGGGATGCCAGGTTGGTTCAACATCCAGAAATCAATAAATGTAATTCACCATATCAATAGATTTAAAGTCAAGAATCACATGATTATTTCGATAGATGCAGAAAAAGCATTCGATAAAATACAGCATCCCTTCATGCTCAAAACACTAGAAAAAATAGGGATAGTGGGAACATTCCTTAACATTGTAAAGGCCATCTATGCTAAGCCCATGGTCGATATCATTCTAAATGGTGAAAAACTGAAAGCATTCCCCCTAAAAACTGGAATAAGGCAGGGATGCCCTCTTTCACCACTTCTATTCAACGTCGTCCTTGAAACTTTAGCCAGAGCAATTAGACAAACCAAAGAAATTAAAGGGATACGAATTGGAAAAGAAGAACTCAAACTGTCCCTGTTCGCTGATGACATGATTATATATTTAGAGGAACCTGGACACTCCACCAGAAAACTTTTAGAACTCCTAAGTGAATTCAGTAAAGTAGCAGGTTACAAGATCAATGCTCATAAATCCAATGCAGTTTTATACATAAGTGACGAATCTTCAGGAAGAGAAGTTAGGAAAACTACACCATTCACAATAGCCTCAAAAATAATAAAATACTTGGGAATCAATCTCACAAAGGAGGTGAAAGACCTCTACAATGAGAACTACAGAACACTAAGGAAAGAAATTAAAGAAAACCTTAGAAGATGGAAAGATCTCCCATGTTCTTGGATAGGCAGAATTAATATTGTCAAAATGGCCATACTACCTAAAGTGCTATACAGATTCAATGCAATTCCAATTAAAATCCCAATGATGTACCTTACAGAAATAGAGCAAGCAATTATGAAATTCATGTGGAAGTATAAGAAACTCAGAAGAACTAAAGCAATCCTTAGCAGAAAGAGCGAAGCAGGGGGTATTGCAATACCAGAACTTCAACTATACTACAAAGCAAAGGTACGAAGACGGCATGGTATTGATACCAAAATAGACAGGGAGATCAATGGTACAGAATAGAGGACATGGACACAAACCCAAATAAATACAATTTTCTCATACTAGACAAAGGTGCCAAAAATAAACAATGGAGAAAAGATAGCCTCTTCAACAAATGGTGCTGGGAAAACTGGAAAACCACATGCAACAGAATGAAATTAAACCCCTATGTCTCACCCTGCACAAAACTCAACTCAAAATGGATCAAGGACCTTTGAATCAAACCAGAGACCCTGCATCTTATAGAAGAAAAAGTAGGTCCAACTCTTCAACATGTTGGCTTAGGATCAGACTTCCTTAACAGGACTCCCATAGCACAAGAAATAAAAGCAAGAATCAACAACTGGGATAGATTCAATCTAAAAAGCTTTCTCTCAGCAAAGGAAACTATCAGTAATGTGAAGAAAGAGCCTACAGAGTGGGAGAATATCTTTGCCACTCATACTTCAGATAGAGCGCTAATTTCCAGAATATACAAAGAACTCAAAAAACTCTACACCAAGAATACAAATAATCCAATCAACAAATGGGCTAAGGAAATGAACAGACAATTCACAGAAGAAGATGCACAAGCAATCAACAGATATATGAAAAAGTGTTCAATATCTCTAGTAATAAGAGAAACGCAAATCAAAACTACCCTAAGATTCCATTTCACCCGAATTAGAATGGCGATTATCAAGAACACAAGCATCAGTAGGTGTTGGCGAGGATATGGGGAAAAAGGTACACTCATACATTGCTGGTGGAATTGCAAATTAGTGCAGCCACTCTGGAAAGTAGTATGGAGATTCCTCAGAAACTTGGAATGGAACCACCATTTGACCCAGCTATCCCACTCCTTGGCCTATACCCAACAGACTTAAAATCAGCATATTACAGAGATACAGCCACATCATTGTTCATTGCTGCTCAATTCACCATAGCCATATTGTGGAACCAACCTCGATGCCCTTCAATTGTTGAATGGATAAGGAAACTGTGGCATATTTATACAATGGAATATTTTCCGCCATAAAGAATGATAAAATTATGGCATCTGTAGGCAAATGGATGAAATTGGAGAATATCATGCTAAGTGAGATAAGCCAATCTCAAAAAACCGAAGGACAACGGATCACACTGATAAGTGGATGATGATATATAATGGGGGGTGGGAGGGATTAGCATTAGGGTTAGGGTTAGGTTTAGGGTTAGGGTTAAGGAGGGTGGCAAGAATGGAGGAAGGAAGGACTGTATAGAGGGAAAAGAGGGGTGGGTGGCATGGGTGGAAGGAAAAATATAACAGAATGAATCAAACAACATTTCCTTATGTAAATTTATGATTACACAAATGTTATGCTTTTACTCCATGTACAGAGAAACAACATGTATCCCATTTGTTTACAATAAAAAAAAAGAAAGTGTATCGCTCTTTTTGTGTCCATTAAGTCTAAATTATTTATTGTGTTATTGAGATCTATGTTTTCTTTGTTCAATTTTTGTTTGGAATTCTGTCCAGTGGTGAGAGAGGTGTGTTAAAATCGCCTAGTATTATTGTGTTGTGATCTATTTGATTTCTGGAATTGAGAAGGATTTGTTTGATGTACATGGATGAGTCAATATTCAGGGCATAGATGTTTATGATTGTTATGTCTTGCTGATTTATGCTTCCCTTAAGCAGTATGTAATGTCCTTCTTTATTCCTTCTGACTAATTTGACTTGAAGTCCACATTTTCTTAAATGAGGATGGATACTCTGGCTTTTTAGCTGTGTCCAAGTGCATGGTATGTTTTTTCTCATCCTTTCACCTTTAGTCTGTGGGTATCTCTTTCTATGAGATGAGACTCTTGCAGGCAGCATATTGGTCGATCTTTCTTTTTAATCCAATGTGCCAGTCTATGTCTTTTGATTGATGTGTTCAGGCCATTAACAGTCACGGTTATTATTGTGATATGATTTGTATTCCCGGTCATTTGGGTCATTTTTGTTTCTTGACATGATTTGGTTTCTCCTTTATTTGGCTATTCCCTAGGATAGTTCCTCCGTTTGCTGATTTGCATCATTGTTTTTCATCTCTTCTTCATGGAATATTTTGCTGAGAATGTTCTGTAGTGTCAGCTTTCTTTTTGTATATTCTTTTAGCTTTTGTTTATCATGGAAGGATTTTATTTGGATCATCAAATCTGAAGGTAAGTTTTGCTGGGTATGAGATTTTGGTTGGCATCCGTTTCCTTTCAGAGCTTGAAAAATGTTGTTCCAGGCCCTTCTAGCTTTTAGGGTCTGGATTGAAAAATCTGCTGATATTCTTATTGGTTTCCCCCTGAATGTTATTTGATTGTTTTCTCTCACAGCCTTTACAATTCTGTCTTTATTTTGTATTATAGGTATTTTCATTATAATGTTCCTTGGTGTGGGTCTGTTGTAATTTTGTATATTTGGAGTCCTATAAGCCTCTTGTGCTTGATTTTCCATTTCATTCTTCAGATTTGGGTTAATTTTCTGATATTATTTCATTGAATAGATTGTTCATTCCTTTGGTTTGTATTTCTGTGCCTTCCTCAATCCAAATTATTCTTAAATTTGGTCTTTTCATGATATCCCATAGTTCTTGTAGATTCTGGTCATGATTTCTTACCATCTTCTCTGTTTGGTCAACTTTGTTTTCAAGATTAAATATTTTGTCTTTAATGTCTGAGGTTCTGTCTTCCAGGTGTTCTACCCTATTGGTTATGCTTTCTATGGAGTTTTTAATTTAGTTCATTGTTTCCTTCATTTCAAGGATTTCTGTTTGTTTGTTTGTTTTCAGGATCTCTGTTTATTGAAATGGTCTTATCCTTCCCACATATGCTCTTTTAACTGTCAATTGTTTGGATCATTCAAAGCCTGCATTTGGTCTTTCATTTCTTCATTTGCTTCTCTGATCATTTTAATTATGTACATTCTGAACTCCCTTTCTGACATTTCTTCTGCCATGCTGTCACTGGATTTTATCGATGTAGCATCTAGGGTTTTTTGGGACATTTTCTTTTCTTGTTTTCTCATATTGCTCAGGTACCTACCCCTCTAGTAGTGAAACTCTGAGATATTGCAGATTTCCTCTATTGACTGGTAGTGTCCCTGTATATTTCCAATAACTCACCTCTTAGCCTTCAGTAGCCTGAAGTCTTGAAGGTACTTGATAATACAGTGTTCCACAAGGAAGCTGCCCCCTCTATGGGTGGTGGCCTTCAGGTGGGGTATATTCCCATCAGTGGGTAGAGGTGCCTCTACTTGTTGGCCAATGGTCAGTCAAAACAGGGACTAGACTGCGGGCTGGGGCATGGCTGGTCTGGGCCTGTGTCTCTGGTTCTATCATCCTGGTGGGAAAGCCTCACCCAACAGGGAATACTCACCCGGTGGGGAAGTTTCTCTGGGCAACTCTCCTCTGATAAGTTCCCTTCGATTCAGAACTACCACCTAGGCTGAACAGCCCCCCTTGTGACGTTCCCAGGGTCCGACCTACCTCCTGGGCCAGGGAGCCACACACTGTGAGGGACTGTCTTGCTGAGCTGCCCTCCTCTGTGACATTCCCTGGGGACCGGACCTACTGCCTGGGCCAGGGAGCCTCGCCCTGTGCCAAAGTCTTGCTGGGCAGCCCTCCTCTGAGAAGTTGCCTGGTGTCCGGTCCTGCTGCCTGGGTATGGGTCCCTCACTCTGTGCTGAAGCCTCTTGCTGGGTGGTCCTCCTCTGCAATGCTCCTGGTTTTCTGGGTTCACGGCTCCTGCGGGGAAGTCTCACCGGGCAATTCTACTGCACAAAGTTCCCTATTTTCCGGGACTACTGACCGTCCAGAGAGCCTCGCCCAGTGGGAGAGACTTACCAACAGCGGCACTGAGTTGGTCCTGAGTCTCTCAATACCGCCTCTTCTTAACTCCTGGGTCCTGTCAAAGGTCCTCCAGTCTCCTGTAGGTGTCTCAGGAAGGAAGCCACCTTTCCAATGATGATGGCTACACCCTCAGGAATAATTCAAAATACCTGCACAAGCCTATAAATAAGCTGGGGAGCCCCAGAGAGGGTGCGCTGTGTCAGCACAGAGGCAATTGCAGTGCCCGTCAGCAGTAGGGGGGACAGGTAGGCAGGTTCAGTGATGGCATCCAATTTCAATGTGGGGGTCCGGCTAGCTCTGCACGATGGCGTTGGACTACCTAACCAATAATTCTAAGCATATCCTCAAGAGTTTATTATCCTTTATTTTATTTAATGAAATATGTATAAAAATATTTGACCACTTTCAATTGTTTCTTATTATTGGGTTTGAGGAGTTCTTTTACGCTTTGAATACAAATCCTTTATCACATACCGATTTAAAAATATGCTATCCAAGTATACATCTTGTCTTTTAATTTCCTTAATTAAGTCTTTGAAAGGACAAAATATGTGAATGGGGGAGTTGTTATTGTTTTCTGTTAAAGGGATTCAGTTGTCCCAGAACCATTTGTTAGAAAGACTGTCCTGTGTTATTGGATGGTCTTTGTGCCCTTGTTAAAAAAAAAAAAAAATCAATAATATTAGGGTTTATTTCTAAGTTTGCTATTCTCACATACTTTTAATTAGAAAAATTTCAAAGCATTTGGAATAGAAGAAACAGAAACATAATTAATTGATCATTGGTGACTAGAGAAACAGTTTTCAAGTTACCAATTACCCTTGCTCATACCAGTTTTTTCTCCTAAGATCATGTTTTTCTTTCTCAGCTACCTATTTTGTTTAGCCTCCATTCTCCTTCACTGAGAAACAGGATGATAGGTTAATAGTTATTTGGAAATCCAATTTGAGAGAAGGGAAAGGTATGACTACATAAAGGCAAGAGCCTTTAGAAGAGAAGAGAAAAGAGAAAAGGAAGAAATCTTAACAAATTCCTTATGGTCTTCTTTATTTTTAGTCCACAAATCAGACGGAACAATTGAATCAGAGGTCATAATTTTCCAGAAAATGAAGACACATGAAGCTCAATTTCAAGATATTCTGAAGTTAACAGACCAGAGCCAAAAAAATAAGTGCAAAGGAGAGACTGCCCAGAACTGGGGTGTCTAAAATTGGCTGTATGAACCCTTTGCTTGAAAACACACTTAAAAAGCCATGTCCTGCAGCTGGTGCCAGAGGTAAGATGACAGAACATTTCTATAGCGTTTTACAGAGGTCGTAGTTTGACACAGTATCTTTCAGGGCATTTTGTAATGCAGTGCTAAAATCCCTGTACCTGGAAGTTCTGCTAATGTTTCTTTTTTCTTTAAGTTCACAACCCAAAACTATGCCTGGTATATGTGAGAACAACAGGTGGCAAAGAATCCCCAGGTGCACTGCAAGCAAGCGGTCTCTGATTTTAGACAGGACTCTTCAGAGTCTTTTGGGAATAACCATTAAGGGTCAAGTACTATAAGCAACATGAGAGACATGATCACATTTGTTTTATCCACTACTGTGTGCCCTTCGCCAGGATAGAGACTAGAGACAAGAAATATTTTTGCATATTAGTCTGAGTTGAATGACTGGATTCCTTTACTATTCAAAATAATCTTCCGCTTTTAGACAACACATAGTTTTCCTAGTGTACAGAAATTGAAGAGCTCATGGTAAGTTTTAGAGGTATTATGTTAATCAGCTTTCCATTACTATAACAAATACCTGAGATAATCAGTTTATAAAGAGAAAAGGATTTTTTGGCTCACAGTGTTGTAGGTTTCTGTCCATGATTGAGTGGCACCATTGTTTTAGGGCCTATGATAGTGGATGAAGGCCACAACTCATGTCAAAACCATTCACATATGGCTGGAAAGTGAAAAAGAAGAGAAAGGAGCTGGGGTGACAATATTTCCTTCAAGTCCTCAATGACTTGAAGACTTCTCACGAGGCTCCATCTCTTCAAAGTTCCACCACTTCCCAATAATGCCACAGGATGGGAAGCAAGGTTTCAACACATGGTTTTTTGGGAGGACTTCTCCAACCATAGCAGAGACGAAAATCAAGATGGAATTCCTACTATCATAAGATTACCTATCAAAGCAAGCTAAGAGACAAGTTACCATTAAAATTATATTTCAATTCTCAAAATGAATTTAAGCTCTCTTCAAAGCAATCCTGCAAGTTGGCAGGATACCTTCAAGGCAGAAGCCGTTCTCAAATGAAATCATTTGGCCATACAAGATGGTCGCATCTCCCTTCTTATTTGGAACAGTCTGACTGAAATTTAAGGATTGTTTAAGCAGAAAAATGTTTTGATACAGATGCAGTCTGATGGACTTCCTGAGATTTAACCTAGATAGCTGGGAACCAGGCACACATTCTCAATTTTCCTATGATTACTAGACATTTTTTTCCCCTTTGGCAAATCTTGGAGTAATGTCACAATTGAGTAAAAACAGCCCAGTGAGAATGCTGGCTTATGTTTCCAACACTTCGGCCCTAATACTCACAAAGAACAAAGTCTGTGTTCCACAAGCAGAGTGAGTGTTCTATTATGCTATGTTGATCTAGGATACAGACTAAGCAGAAACAGAGCTATTTAACAGGATTTTTATATTCCAAACTTATTTGGGATTATAGCTAATCCTCTTCAAGTTAGCTGTCAAATTAATTTTTTATATTTTTATAAGGAGGCCATTAACAGAGAACTGAGATCTTATTTAGATACTATACCTGATAATATTATACTTTGGCCTTATTTCTAGAGATACTGAAAAATATTTAGAAATGTCAAACCTATAAAATGACTACAAAGTCAATTACATTATTGCAATACGTGATAGCATAATGAAAATATTAATAACTGCTAATAAAATTCTATGTTAAATACCACACCTTTTATTCCTAATATATTAGTTCCAGTATTTTGTTTAGTTAGATTAAATAACCATAATAAAATGAAATAAAAATATGTGGACCTTTATTACAACTCAGTGAAGACAGTGGGTTTTTATTTCACTGCTGAGTTTGACAACTCTTGAGTGTGGTGAACTGTGACGTGTCCAGAGCACACAGATGATTCACAGGCCTCCAGGTCACCCACTGTGGTTTCTAGTGGAGCAATGAATGCAGAATATTATAAGCATGAATTCTGTGATGCCTATTTAAATTTCCCAGAGTTGAGATGAACTGGACATTTTGGAACCTCAAATAAAATTAAGATATTTAAATATTAAATAAAGAGATACAGCAGAGCACATTCCTTAATCAGAGCAGATCTCAAAGAATAACCGTTAAGCAAGACATCTTTGGCTATCAGGACAACACCTAGGCCAAAAGCACTTATAGAAAAAAGGTTTCATGAGGACAGGTGCCAGGTATGTTGTGGATGTCACCACCAGAGTGTCTGGCCCTATCCGGGGAGGAGGGTGTGTTTTGCACTCTCATCAGGGGCTGGTGTTTGTGGAGAATCCAGCGTTTACGAAAATGCCTCTGTTCTCCCTAACTTGCAGATCCACTCGTTGGCTTGGGAGCAGCAAAGGCTTTGTTTTTTTTTTTCCCCCCCTCCGAAAAACTGAAGCATCTTTGAAGTTTCCACTTCAGAAAGTTTTCAACATTGCCTCTCCCTGGAAACAGCAGCTCTTTCATACAGCAGTTACAGGGTTTATGATCTACTATTAGTTTCATAACAAAATCAGAAAGAACTGAGGAGGCTCATCATTCAGGTAATCATCTTACAGATTCAAGTCAAGTGCATTAGCATGTAGGAAAAACATATTAATACCAGGTAAATGTTCAATATAAGCCAAGTGGTCAAGTGTGAAAGTGTTGTGCCATTATTTTCCAGCCACTACACCACTGAGAGAGAGGCATTGTGGGAAGTACATGAGTTTTAGGATCAGACAGAATTAGATTGGAACTCTGGATGTGACCTTGAATAAGTTAGCTTGCTGTTCTAAGTTTCAGGTTTTATTCCTCTTAAACAATTTCAAATAAAAAAATTTAAAACTGTACTACCACAGATATGTTTGTGAGGATTATATATATAACTGGCATTGCATTAATTGCACTAATTAAAGTACAACTACTTTTACATCTGCTCTCATTTTTGTTAAAATTATTATTTTTCCCTTTCTAGATCTCTGCATCATATATTTGAAGTATGCCAAATTTCAAATAGCAATATTCTATATTCTGTATAAATATAGGATTATCAGAGCATATAATTAAATACCTATACATATACACTCACATATCTGTATACATATGTAACTGAATATATATTCTATACAAGTGTATATCTATGTATGTATTTGAGCATATATATATATGTATATATGCAAGCACAAATACTCATTTATTATAGCAATCTATGCTATTTTGAAATGACAATATGGAGACAAGTGAAACAGTCAAGTGACACCATATAAACATTTTATAGCACATTGTATTCAACATGTCAATTAAATTTTCCACATCCTCTGAAATTACATAGCTTTTGTAAAACAAGTTTTTGGTGGTAAATAGTAAGATTATTTAAAAATTGTATTCAAAAGTAGATACTACATGTAAGAAGGATGTGTGCTCCTCTGCACAATATCCTCAGGAATGGATTTATGGAATGATATTTTTTAATTATTTTGAAAAAAAAGTGAGGAACATAATTGCATTTCTGGATGTATGTTTCATATATATTAAGCTTTTTTGCTTACAATTTCTTCAAACAATTGAAGAGTCCTTGTTTCTATTTTAAAAGAATTGATTAAATTCATTCATTTTTTAATTTGTTCTTTTTAAATATACATGACAGTAGAGCATAATTTGACATATTATATATATATGGAATAAAATTCATTCTAATAAGGATTCCATTCTTGTGGTGGTACTTGATGTGGAGTTTCTCTGGTGGTATATTTATATAGGCACATAGGAAAGTTACATCCAGTTCATTCTTCTGTCCTTTCTATTCCCATCCCCTTTCCCTTCCCTCATTCCACTTTGTCTAATCCACTGAACTTCCATTCTTCCCTCCCCCCACCCTTGTTGTGTGTGAGCATCCATATACTTGAGGGAACATTCAATCTTTGTTTTTTTGGGATTGTCTTTTTTCACTTAGCATGATTGTCCCCAGATCCATTCATTTACTGGCAAAACTCATAAAGTCATTCTTTTTTTTTATAGCTGAGTGATACATTGTGTATATATACCAATTTTTTCATCCATTCATCTGTTGAAGGGCATCTAGGTTGGTTTCATAGCTTAGCTATTGTGAATTGAACTGCTATAAACTTTGATGTGGCTGTGTCACTGTAATATGTTGATTTTATCTGAGGAGTGGGATAACTGGGTCAAATGGTGATTCCATTCCAAGTTTTCTGAGGAATCTCCACACTGCTTTCCAGAGTGGTTGCACCAATTTGCAATCCCATCAGCAATGTATGAGTGTACCTTTATTCCCACATTCTCACCAACATTTAATGTTCCTTGTATTCTTTATAACTTCCATTCTGACTGGAGTGAGATAGAATATCAGTGCAATTTTAAATTCATTTGAAAAAAAATAGTAGGCCCATAATAGCCAAAACAATCCTTAGCAAGAAAAGTGAAACAGGAGGCATCGCAATACTAGACCTTAAATTATATTACAGAGCTATAGTAACAAAACAGCATGATGTTGGCACCAAAACAGACATGTAGACTGATTATACAGAATAGAAGACACAGAGACAAACCCATATAAATACAGTTATATTAGACAAAGTTGCCAAACACATATATTAGAGAAAAGATTCCCTCTTCAACAAATGATGCTGGGAAAACTGGAAATCCATATGTAGCAGAATGAAATTTAATTTTTATCTTACATGCTGCTCAAAACTCAATTCAAAGAGGACCAAGGACCCAGGCCTTAGATCAGAGACCCTGTGCCAACTAGAAGAAAATGTAGGTCCAGCTTTCCATCATGTCAGCTTAGGAACCTACTTTCCCAACAAGATTCCTAAAGTGCAAGAAGTAAAATCAGATGACATCATTACCCTGTGTATATGTATGATTACATGAATGGTATGAATCTACATTGTGAACAACCACAGAAATGAAATGATGTACCCCATTTGTGTACAATGAATCAAAATGCAGTCTGTAAAAATTTTTTAAAAATTAGAAAAAAAAGAATAAATGAGATGGTATCAAACTAAAAACCTTCACAGCAAAGGAAACAATCAAGAACATGAAGAGGAGTCTACAGAGTGGGAGCAAATCTTTGCCTCCTGTACCTAAGATAGAGATTAATCTCCAAGATACACAAAGAACAAAATACACTTAACACACACACACACACACACACACACACACACACACAAATACTCCAATCAATATATGGACAAAGGAACTGAACAGGCATTTCACAGAAGAAGAAATATGGTCAACAAAATAGATGAAAAAAATGTTTTCTTTTTATCTTGCAGGAAGTTTGCAATTATGTGTTGTATGTGATTATAATAGTTTATTTAACATTTTTTGTTAATGAAAAGAAAGATTAATTAAGCATTGTCCTTTTATGTTACATAGTGGAGTTTATTATCCTGTGATTTTAGTATAAACTGCTTCAAAAATTTTTTGAATGGCAAAAATGTCTAAATCAATTCACATATGCAGGCTGTACCAGTCTATGTAAGTGGAGTAGAAACTAATCACTGATCTACCATTGCTACGGTTGGGATCTGAAATGTTCCCCAAAGGATCATGTGTTGAAGTCTTCGTCCCCAATATAGCAAAGTTCAGAGGTAAGGCTTTGAGGAAATGATTGGATCATGAGAGATATGACCTCATCAGTGGATTCATCCATTGGTAGCTAAATAGTTTACAGAAGAGTGGTGGAAACTGTAGACAAGTTGGGCATGGTTGGAAGAAGTAGGTCACTGAGGATGTGCCCTTGGGGACTGTATCTTGTCCCTGGCCCTTTTCCCCTCCCCCTCTCCCTCTTTCTGTTTCCTGGCTACCACGCGCTAAACAGCTCTCCTCCACCACATCCTTCCACCATGATGTTTCCACCATGGAGCCAATCCACCTTGGACTGAAACCTCTGAAACTATGATCCAAAATACAGCCTTTCTCTCTTAAGTTGTTATTGCCAGCTATTTTGGTAACAGCAACAAAAAACTTGACTAACACATTGATCTCACCAATTCTATAGAATAAGTTTCCAGGTTTTTTTGTTTGTTTGTTTGTTTGTTTGTTTGTTTTTTTTGGTGGGGTGGCTTGAACTCAGGCACACTCAACAATGAGCCACATACCCAGTCCTATTTTGTATTTTATGTAGAGTCAGGGTCTCATTGAGTTGCTTAGCACCACACTTTTGCTGAGGCTGGTTTTGAACTCGTGATCCTCCTGCCTCAGCCTCCTGAGCCACTGGGATTATAAGCATGTGCCATCATGTCCATCTCCATTAGTTTTGAATGGACAATTGTTTTATTCAGCTTTTTCACTGCTGTGACCAAAAGACTTGACAAGAACAATTAGAGGAGGAAAAGTTTACTTGGGGGCTTATGGTTTCAGAGGTCTCAGTCTATAGATGGCCAACCCCATTGTTTTAGACCCAAGATGAGGCAGAACATCATGGCAGAAAGGCGTGGCACAGAAAAGTGACTCAGGACAGGACATCAGGAAGCAGGAGAGACTAAGCTCACCTCACAAAATATGTACCCCAAAGGCATACTCCAATGGCCTACCTCCTCCAGTCACACCCTACCTGCTTACAGTTACCACCCAGTAATCCCTATGGAGGGTTTAATGCACTGGTTAGGTTAAAACTCTTATAACCCAACCATTTCACCTCTAAACTGTCTTGCGTTGTCTCACACATGAGCTTTGGGGAGCTACCTAATACCTAAACCATAGCAGCAATAAAGTGAATAGTTGTATTTCATGCTAGGAATTAAAGGTTTTAGATTCTGCATTTTCTCACAAGAAAACAGAAGAGGAAAGTGTAGCATAGTTCACAGTTATTAAGTTCTCATAAATACCTCCACCTGGATTTTGAACAGCTAGAAGAGTTTCAGCATTTCCTTTTCAATTCCATAGCAGTCGAAACTACAAACTGCCAAGGTCTTAAAAATTTATATCAGAGAAGATTCATGAGTAAAGTGATTCAGTAGGTCATCTTATCCTTAGGTGATTTACATTTTTTTCAGCCTTAGAAACATGCATATCTATTACATAAATCAGTAGAAAGTGCTATTATCTTCCAAGAATAATCTCAGTACAAATTATTCCATTGTATCCCTGATGCCCAGAGCACTATTAATTCAAAATACGATGGAGAAAAGAAAATGAGAAGTATTGGATGTCTTTATGAAATAAACTAAGAGACATAGTACAAAAGAAAACTAAGGCAATTTATTATCAAGAACTCCAAATGAGGGTATACTTCTATTAAACAAATAGTAAAAATCCAACATTCTTGTCTGTAACTAGGATTCATGAACAGCTGCCATTAGCTAACACTATCTTTGAGAAGACATGCATGTAATAGAAACTCAAGTCCAAGTATTCATATTTGGTAAGATATTGGAAGACAAAATAACAATGAGCAAACTGTGGAATGTGCCAAGTTTCCACAGATATGAAGCATAATCCATATAAACTTACTTATTGAAAAAGAAGCAACTCATCAAATTATGGCAGTAGAAATTTAACATATACACAGCAACCTTCAACACCACATAGTAGTTTTGTTTCATTTATGTTTTTCTATTCTGAAAAACCCTATCCAGATACTTTTGTATGCACCATGTTTTCAAGGAAAAATAAATACCATAAGTAAAATGGACAGATAAACAGTCAAGATTTACAGTATTTATGAACCAACTACAACTGAAATTACATGGTGTGTCCCTTCCTTGTTATTCTAAAACACATTTTAAACATCATTAATAATCGCAATAACTGAAAACACACTGCACAAAGATTTTCATGTGTACCTCTACTCTACATAACTATTCCTTTGTAACATTTCATACACTTACAAAGAGAAACAAGCCATTCACAATCACAGGTCTGTTTTTGTGCTCAAAACTATATTGCAGAACTTGAGAAAATTTCCCACCTAGAGACAAGAACTGAGGAGCCATGTAGGATGAAGCTTCAAAACCACCCAGAATGATAAACAACCAATGCTACTAACCCTGCAGCAGAAACCACAGAAGACATCCGTGTGTGGTATGTAGGTCACATTGCTTTCCAACTGAAAGAATTCTGAAACAAATGGGTTAACCTTACTTAAAGTCAATTGATAAAACAAGCAGTTTAATTTTCTAAGTAGTGAATTTACATCAGCCTGCAAGGTTCAGCAGTCCTTTCATTTGCAGAAGGATGTTGCTGCTAAGGTTTGAAACCCTTATTAAATTATAGAGTATTACAGGTTGAGCATCTCTCATCCAAAAAGTTTGGAACCAAAAGTGTTGCAGATTTTGAATATTTTCAGATGTTGGAATATTTACATACACAAACTGAGAAATCTTGGGGATGAGACCCAAGTCTTAAATATGAAATTCATTTATATTGCATATGCAACTGATATCTGAAGGTAATTTTATAAAATGATTTTAATAACTTTGTGCATGAAACTGTGTTTCCAATGTTGGAGTCATGTGGGCACTCAAAGTAGTTCATATATTTCATATTTTTGATTTAGAATTTTCAGATTATGGATGTTCAACCTGTATTTTGATCCAATATGAACACTTATCCCTCTATGTTAGTTTGCATCAATGAGATCGAAATACCTGACAAAAACAATTTAGAAGAGAAAAAGTATATTTTGGCTCACAAAATCAGAGGTTTAGTCCATGGTGAGCTGACTCCATCTCACTGAGCCTGATGTGAGGCAGAGCATCATGGCAGAAGGACATCAGGAAGGAAAGGGACTCAGCTCATGACAGCCAGGAAGCAGAGGAGAGGCAGAGGGGTGGGAGGAGGAGCCAGGAGGACAACATAACTGCTAAGGGACACTTCCAGTGACCCACCTCCTCCAGCTCACCCCACCTGCCTAGAGTTAACACCCAGTCAGTCCATTCAAACTGGGATGGACTCATTAGGTTACGTCTCTCACAAGCCATTCATTTCCACTGGGCATTCCTGCCTTAAGAGGGGGGCTTTGGGGAGACTCCTCATATCCAAACCTTAACATCCACATTTACAAATTTGTCAATTTTTCTTACCTGCTTTGGAACTCGTCATTTAACTTTTGTCTCTAGCCAATATTGATCACATTTTATAAATTGAAACTACTGCTTTATCTTTTATTTACGCTCACCTGCTGGCATTGTCAATAATATGTAGACTAGTAAAGGTAAAGTGTGTCTGATCTTGATTATCAAGGAAAAAAGGCAAGAGAAATAGTTTAATCATGGGTGTTTTTCTATTAGATTTGGTAAGACAAAGTTCTTCAATGAAATGAGTAGATGCAGTTATGATATGGTTGGACTGATAACTTTCTTTTTGCTTGGCTAGCTATAGGATTCCCCAGGAATGAACTGAAACTTCAAGAATGGTGTTTGGTGTCCTGTTACCAAAAGGGAAGTACATCAGCCTATTTTAGTCTCAGCAAAGCATTTTCTGTAATGTAAAAATTAGATGTGTTTATGTTCTCTGTCTTTGAAGCAATTACAAATGGCTTTAGCATTGCATGGTGTCTTCTTTCAGCAATAAAATATCAGAAGCATGTTTGTATAGTAGGATTTTTTGGAATCAAGAAATTGTATGTGACCTTTGGGTTTCATTGAAAATATCCAGACTTTGAAATATTCCTTATGTTCCCCTTGAGATAGGAGCAAATATAGAAATAGCTCTACCTGTTTGCCAATCTGCTGAATAATTTCTTAACATATGTTTACTGCAAAAAAATCTTTTCATGGGATGAAAGATTAGCTAAAAGGTTCTCTGGATTTTTTCCAGTTATTTGGAATATCATGATCAGTTTTTCACAATATAGCTTTGAAATAGTCTTCTTATGAAAAACTTCTACATGCCAGCAAATAAACTTGTTAGTTTCTTTCTTGGGTTTTGAAAACATAACTATAACTAGAGAACTACCTTAAAATTTCCTGTGACTTTAACATTAAGGATTTTCACAGTTTGGTGACTATCTATACTTTTATTTACATACACTACTTTCAAGCTCTTGAAGAGTGAGATGACTAGGTTGAATAAAATGATCAGGTTTATTCCTTTTCTCATAAGCCTATTTAGTACAAATTTTCTTCTTCAGTTATTCTAATAATAACTTTTTTTATTAGTTTTTTCTTTGAGATATAATATTTGTACATCTTTACCGGGTGTAATATAATTTGATACATGATTACAATATGTAATAATCAAATCAGGGTACTAAGCACTTCATCTCTTTAAACATTAAATATTTTTGTGTTGGTAATTTTGTACTCTCATTCTGAAGTATATCATAGATTGTTTTAGCCAATACTATACTTACTATAGAAACTAACACTATACCAACACTTACTATTTAAAAGCAGGATTAATTCCTCCTAGTGCCTTATTTACTTATTTTTTAATTTTATTTTTTATTTTTAACTTTTCATTTTCAAATAATTATAGATTTGCACAGAGTTGCACAAATAATATAGGAAAATCTCGTATACTGTTCATTCAACTTCCCCCAAAAGATACTTTGTAGTAAAACTATAACTACTTAAAACCAGGAAATCTTTTTTTTTTAAATTTTTCTTATACATGTATATAAGATAATAATATCTGTCTCATTCTACCATCCTTCGCATCCCCACTGCCCCAACCGATTGCTCAGTCCCCTCTGCATAATCCAAAGTTCCTTCATTCTTCCTTACCCACCTCCAACTATGGATCAGCATCCACTTATCAGAGAAAACATTCGGTCTTTAGTTTTTTGGGATTGGTTTATTTCACTTAGCATTTTATTCTCTACTTCTACCCATTTGCCTGCAGATGCCATAATTGCTTTCTTCTTTAAGGCTGAGTAATAGTCCATTGTATATATTTAACACATTTTCTTTATCTATTCATCTGTTGAGGGGCATCTAGGTTGGTTCCATAGTTCAGCTATTGTGAATTGAGCTGCTATAAACATTGATGTGGCTGCATCTCTGTAGTATGCTGATTTTAAGTCCTGAGGGTATAAACCTAGGAGTGGAATAGCTGGTCAAATGGTGATTCCATTCCAAGTTTTCTGAGGAATCTCCATACTGCTTTCTAAAGTGGTTCCTTATATACTCCTTTCAATTTCCTCTCCCCCTATCCTTCCTACTCTCCAATGACCACTATTCTACTCTGTTCTTTTATGAAATCAACTTTTTAGTTCTCACAAATGGGTGAGAACATTTGGTATTTGTTTCTGCATCCGGCTTATTTCACTTAACATAATGTCCATCTGTGTTGCTGAGAATGACAGAATATTATTCTTTATCATGACTAAATAATATTCTATTACACACATATGCCATATTTTATAGACTCATTATCCATTGATAGGCATCTAGATTGATTCCATGTTTAAGCTATTGTGAATAGTGCTGCAATAAACATTAAAGTGCAAGTACTTCTTGGTATGATGATTTTATCTCCTTTGGATATATACCCAGCAGTGACAGATTGTCATATTATGTTTGTTCTATTTTTAGTTTATTGAGAAATTTTCATACTGTTTTCCATAATGACTATACCAATTTACATTTTCACCAACAGTATATACAAATTCTCATTTTTTGGCATCCTTGCCAGTAGTTACTATCTTTTTAAATACAGTCATTGTAACAGGGGTGAGATGACAGATCATGTGGTTCTGATTTGATTTATGTAATGATTAGTGTGAGTGAGCAGCTTTCATGTTCTTGTTGGCCATTTGTATGTTTTCTTTTGATACTTGTCTATTTAAGATATTTAATTCATATTTGAATTGGGTTATTTGATTTTGGTTTTTTGTATTTTTTTTTTTTTTTTTTTGGTATTTAGCTTTTTGAGTTCTGGATATTCATCCTTTTTAAGATGAATAGTTTTACAAATATTTTCTCCCATTCTCTAGTTCTCTTAACTCTTGATTTTTTCTTTTGTTATGAAAAACTTTGTAGTTCGATAAAATTACATGTGTCCATTTCATTTATTTATATAGCCTGTTCTTTCAGGCCTATCTAAAAATTCATTGCCTACACCAATGTCTTAAAGTGATTCCCCTAGGTTTTCTTGTAGCAATCTCATAGTTTCAGGTTTTACATTTAGGTATTTGATCCATTTTTAATTGATTTTTGTGTACAGTGGAAAAGGGATGTAGTTTCATTCTTCCTTTTTATTTAATTATTTTTATTTTTTTTAATTTTTTACAGACTGCATTTTGATTCATTGTACACAAATGGGATACATCATTTCATTTCTATGGTTGTACATGATGTAGATTCATACAATTCATGTAATCATACATGTACATAGGGTAATGATGTCTGTCTCATTCCACCATTTTTCATACATTTTCATTCTTCTATATATATACATTCAATTTTTCCAGCACTGTTTATTGAAAAAGTTGTCCTTTCTCCACTTTACATTTTTGGTGCTTCTGTCAAAAAAATCTGTTTCTATAAGTGGATGGATCTATTTATAAGGCTTCTTTGTTCTGTTGGTCTATGTGCCTATTTTTATGTCAGTATGGTACTGTTTGGGTTACTAAAGCTTTGTAGTCTGTTTTGATTTTCTATTTCTTCTTGATTCAATTTTGGTAGGTTGTGTGTCTTTAGGAATTTATCATTTTCTTCTAGGGTTTTCAGGTTTTTTGCATAAAATTGTTCATCGTCTTTCCTTATCCTCATTTGTATTTCTGTGCTATCATTTGTAATGTCTCCTTTTTTATTTCTGATCTTATTTGTATGGGTTTTCTCTCATTTTCTTTCTTGGTTATCTAGTTAAAGTTTTGCCAGTTTTGTTCATCCTTTCAAAAAACCAACTTTTAGGTCCATAGATGTTTGTGCACTTTTTATTCCATTATTTAATGGGTTGGTTTTAATTTATTTCTGTTTAAATCGTTACAATTTCTTTCATGCTAATAACTTGAGGATTGGTTCATTCTTACTTTTTTAAGTCCTTAAGGTGCATTTCTAGGTTGTTTGAGATCTTTCTATTTTTTATGCATGCAAATGCTATAAATTCCCCTCTCAGCACTGCTTTTACTGTATCCCACAACTTTTGACATATTTTGCTGTCATTTTCACTGGTTTCAAGAATTTTGGGTTTTTGTTTCTTTTTTTTTTTTTTTTTTCCTTCCCTTTCAATTTCTTCAGTTACCCACTGATCACTAGGGAGAATGTATTCAATTTCCATGTATTTGTTTATTTTCAATTCTTCTCGTTCTTGGTTTGTAGTTTTATTCTACTGTATTCTAAGTTATATATATATGATTTTTAAAAATTCATTGAGACTTGATATGTGTCCTAACGTACAATCCATTATGTAGATTGTTCCATGTGCTGACAAGAAGAATGTATATTCTGCTATTGTTGAATGAAATGTTCTGTAAATGTCTTTCGGTCAATTTTCTTTATAGTACTGCTCAGCTAAGATGTTCCTTTATTGACTTTCTGTATGGATGATCTGTCCATGGGAGAAAGTCACCTGTTGAAGCCGCTACCTATTTTTATATTGGAATCTATCTCCCCCTTTAAATCTAATATTTACTCTAGATATTTGGATTGTCCTATGTTGAATGCATATTTATATTTACAATGGCCTTATCTTCTTGATGAATTGATACTTTATCCATATATGACCTTATTTGTCCTATATTACAGTTGCTTTTTATTTTAAAGTCTGCTTTGTCTGATATGAGTTTGGCTACTCCTGCTAACTTTCAATTTCCATTTGTGTGGTGTATCATCACTACAACTCTTACCTTTATCAGTGAAGTGAGTTTCTTACAAGCAGTATATAGTTGGATCTTGCGTTTTTTTAATCTATTAAGCCAACCTTTATCTTTTGATTAATAAATTTAATTCATTTATACTCAAGGTTTTTATTGATAAGTATGAAATGACTTCTGTCATTTTGTTAATTGTTTTCATGTATTCTTTGTTCCTTTCCACTTTTATTATTAATTTTTGTGATTTGGTAGTTTTATGTCATGCTAAGTTTTGATTCTTTTCTCTTTCTCTTTTGTGTGTGTATTCTTCTAGTGAGCTTTTTCCCCTTATGTGTTTGCATTGTGGTGATTATGATCCTTTTGTTTGTAGTGTAGAACTACTTTAAGCATTTTTCATAGTGCAGGTCTGCTTTTGATGGATTATCTTCATTTTGGCTTATTTTGGAAAGACTTTAGTTCTTCTTAGTTTATGAAGGATAACTTTTCTGGGTAGAAAATTCTCAATTGGCAGTTTTTTCGAGATTTTTGAATGTCATCCCATTCTCTTTTGACCTGTAAGGTTTCCACTGAGACATCCGTTGTAAGTATAGTGGAATGTCTTTATATGTGACTTGACACTTTTGCTGCTTTTAGGATTCTTTCTCTGTTTTACAATTTTCACTTTAATGTGCCTTAGTAGCTTTTTTTTCAATTGGATTTAGTTGGGATTCTTTTAGTTTCTTGAATTTGGACGTTCATATTTCTGAAGATATGGGAAGTTCTCAGTTATTGTTTCATAGGTGGGTTTTTAGTACGTTTTCCCTTTTCTTCCTCTTCTATAATTCCCATAATGCAAATATTTAATGGTGTCCCATAAGTCTCATAGAATTATTTCATTCTTTTAAAATCCATTTTATTTTTTTATGAGTTAATTCAAAAGATTATCTTCAAGTTCAGAAACTATTTCTTCTACTTGTACTAGTCTGTTATGGAAGCTCTCTGTTGTACTTTTTATATTTAATTTCATTGGTTGATAGTTTTGGCTCCAAATTTTAAGATTGGTTCATTTTTTATAATTTCTACTATTTACATGTTATCTTGCATTGCTTTTCTCATTTCTTTGCATTTTCTGCCTGTATTTTATTGCATCTCACTGATCTTCCTTTAAAAAAAATCAAAATAATTATGTTTACGTATTTCATAGATTTCCTTAAAATTTGGATTTATTTCTAGAGAATTATTGTCATTTTGTTGGAGGTATCTTACGTTCTTTTGTTGATGCCTGCATGTCTGGTTCAACAATTACCTCTTCCAAAATTATGGAAAAGTTTTTATAGAAAAAGATATTTTTATTTAGTTGAGGTATGCAGTGTCAGTTGGGAAAGTACTTTGGCTTAGGTTATATTTGAATTTGAAAGTATAGCCTCTGTGTTATTTATCTGGTTTTGATTTATATCCATGGTGACTATGAATACTTTAACAATGCAGACTGCAGTGGCTCATGATGGTAGTTGTGTGACTTTTCAGTGGATGCAAACTTCCAAAAATGTTTGTCCTCAGACCTCACAGAGTTAAGTGTTGATACCACTGTAGCTTGTGGTGGCAGCTGCCATAGTGCCTGAGCTGCAAGATATATAGAGGACTGTTCCAGGTCTCTTGGAGAAAAGGTGAGTGACACACAGTGTTGTAAATCCCTACACCACTGGGTTTGAATGAGAATTTCCCCAGTTATCTCAGAATGGATGTGTGCTATACCTAGCCAAGTGGCTTTAGCAGCCACAGTTGTGGGGTCACAGAATGAGATGAGACCTTCCCCAGATCCCATGAACTAAACAGAGTTAATGCTGGAGTTTGTGGCACTAGTAACCATGAACTGAAGTTATGGGACACAAAGGGAACTTACCCTAGCTCCTGTGGGACGATTGTGGGTGGAGCTTAGGCTAGTACTTTCTTGGCACTGTGAGACTCAGATGGTACCTTGTCCAGGTCCCAATAGCAAGTACAAAAGATGCCAGATCATGTGGCACCAGCAGCTGTAGTCCCAAGTCCATGGGCTCTGGAAGACCCTTACAAGTTCAGGTAACATTTGAGTTTGTGGCACTGATATCCATGATCCTAGAGGTATAAGACATTGAAGAGACCTTTACTAGTTCCTGCATTTCAAGCATAGATGATGCTGGGGCTCATGGTTTGGATATCAGTGGTTCTAGAACTGCATTACCTGAATGGGAATGCCCCCAGGTCATGTGGGCAAGTACCAGTGGGACTAAAGTTTGTGGCATTGGTAGCCACGATCCTGGAACTGCAGGATATCAGTGGGAAATTCCCTTGGTCCTGAGGGACAAGCTTTGATAATACTGGAACTTTTCTCACCAGCAACTGCAATTCCAAGTCAGTGGGTTGTAGAGGAGTCTTCCCTAGTTCATATCTGATGAGTGTATGTGGTGTTGGGTTTGGGGCATTGGTAACATGTCCCTGGACCTGCAGAATATGGTAAGAATTTTTCCCAGGATCTTCAGAAAAATTGTGGGTGAATCTGGGTTTTCTGCATTAGCAGCTACAGCCCCAAGTCTGTGAACTGGGGAAAAAACTTTCCTTAGTTCCTGTGGGGCAATCCAATTTAATAATTTAATAATTCTTTTGGTTTTAATTTCTGAGCACTTTACAGAGAATGTCAGAAATATCTGTCTCCTTCTACCCCTCACTTACCATGTTTGTAGAAAAAAAAACACGTGGATTCAGATCTTAACATTGATGCAGTGAACACAGGTGCCTTGTGACTATTAATTATCTGGTTTTCCCACCTTGGCCTTCTTCTACCTTAATCTCTGCACTTTGGTCCTCATGGTCTGTCACAGATTTAAACTGTACAACCTAATGCTAATTAAAGCAGTAACTTACCCAGAAGTGTTTGTAACTTGGGGACCCAGAAAATCTATGAAGAGGATTAACCAATTTTATGCATTGAAGTATAAGCAACAAATTACAATACTATTAGCAAGATTTGTTATTGTTAGAGTTATTAGTATTGTTATTATGAAGTGTTGCAGATCTATTAGAAAATAGAAGTTATTAGACCTGTCACTGGCTTCTGTTATTTGATTTTCTTTTGTAGTCTTGGGTATTTTACTTTGGGCACTTAGCAACTTACGCTGAGAACAGGCTTTTAGTTTTCTCCACACCCCCAAAACTTGGCACAAAACTTCCTATGTTAGAGGGTCACCTAAAAGAAAAAAACTGGAGGCAGACTTACGTGGATTTCTGTTTGCTAGTGATGGTCCATTTGATTCAATAAATGTCTAATGAGCAAAGTGTTATGCTTGGCATTATGGAATAATAAAGATTCTCAAGGAACACTATTCCTGCTTTCCAGGATAGGTTATTCAGAGGACTTGAACAACTGATTCATTGTGTTGATCACATCAGGACACATGCAGAGTGTGTTCAAGATCCAAGGTCATTCATCAATTTAGAGAAACTTGTACACAGCCAGAGATCTTAATAGAATGCAGATGTACCCACAATCCTATCACACTGAGAGCAAATTGGTCCTTCTGCATGAGCACCTAAGTAGTTCCAGCCCTTCAGATGACTCTTTTGCTCCGCACTTTTCTTTCTCCATTCTCCTAAAACCAAGAGCATCAACACATCAAAATCTTCCTTGTATACACAAAATATCATAGGAGCATTTAGCCACTAAAACTCCATTTTTAAAGGCAGATGAGCCATAGGTATTCAGGAACATCTTTTGCTTCATCAATTAAGTGCCCTAATGGCAATGAACAGAAGCAAAGATCTTATAGTTACACTGCAGAGTATTTTAGATCTAGTGAGTACAGTCATTCCCTAGAATCCCTGGGAGCGTGGTTCCAGGACACCCTACAGCTACCCAAACCCAGAAATGCTCAGGTCCTTTGTACAACATGTGTAATATTTAAATAAAACCTCTACACATTCTCCTCTATAATTGATCTGCAGACTACTTATAGTATCTAACACAATGTAAATGCTATGTTAACAATTAGTATATTAATTGGTTTAGGGAATCATGGAAAGAAAAGAGCCTGGGCATGTTCGATACAGACGCAGCCATCAGAGGCTTAGCGACATTTTCAGTTCATTGTTTATCAAATCAATAGAAACAGAATCTAGGGATATGAAGGCTACAATGTATTTAAATACAATACATACTTATAAATATATTTTCTCTAAACAAAGAGATGAAAATTGTATGCTTGTATTACATTTGGAGACTCTGCAAAATTTGTGATTGATAATAAAATTGAATGCTTACCACATCAGCTGCTGTACCTAGAATGGAATATCTCATTCAGTCCATTCAACACCCCTATGAGAACCGAGGGTATCATTTTCCCCATCATATGGGAACAGGATCATGATCCAGGAGGACAGTAGGTGCCTCAGGTTTTAGCAAGTGTGCCTTGACTGGATTTGAGCATGGTGTGGCTGAGCTCTCTGCTCAGGGTCTTGCAGGCTGTCCTCAGGGTGTTGAGTGGTCTGCATCCTCTCTCCAGACCCCAGGGAAGGATTTTCATCCAAGCGCACTGATTAATAGCAGAATTCATTTCATTGTGATTACAGGGTTAGGTCTCTATGGTGTTGCTAGTTGTCAGCCAGGTTCTACTCTCAGGTTCTAAAAGTCATTCTCAGGTCCTTGCCAGGTGGCCCCTCCATTTTAACAACAGGAAAAAAATCTTCATTTTCCATTCCTCTTCTGCTTCAAATTTCTCTCACTTCTCTTTGTCAGACTGGCAGGAAAAAACTCTGTTTTTAAAGGGCTCGTGCCAAGCTTACCTGCATAATCTCTGTATCTTCAGGTCAACTGATTTATGGCTTTCATGACATCTGAAAAATCTTTTTGTGGCAGTACCTAGATTAGTGTTCGATTAAATAACCAGGGGTCAGGAATCCGGAGGGCCTCGTTAGAGTTCCACCAACCACAAGATGTAATGCACAAAACTACCTGCCTCTCGTGTGCTATAAGAGAAGCAAATGTAGTTTGACAGTTTTTATAGCGGTGATATGCCTTCCCTCTCTCAATGTTGGGCAGCGTATGGAAACACAGAAACCACACAAAGGGGAGACTGAGCAGGATTCATGCTTAGTTTGATTTTGATATTTGTTCGTGTCCTGACACTTTTGCCTATAGCTGCCCATGAGGTATACAACCCAAATTTTATCACGGTTTATCAAGTCTTGTGTAAGGTGTTCCCTGCTGTCTTGTCTGTCAAGTCTCTTCTGGAACCACTTTCTCTCTTTGTTTTCTGGCTCCCTTTTCATTTCTCAAATGTTCCCTGTCACCGTCTGCCACAGAGCCTGTGAGTATGTAGGTCCTTCTGGCTCAAATTCTCCTCCCCATGTCCACTCATGCATTAAGTTAGCTGTTTCAGAGACGGGAGATAGACTTTAAGAGTTCATAGGACGCCTCCTTAGACACTTTATACTTCAATAATTCAGACACCTATTCTTTTTAGGCTTTGAGCAAGCAGATAATTAAGACGAAGGTAAGCAATGAAACTCAGTGTTTATCATCCATTGCCACCCCCCATGCTTGTGGGGTAGGAAGAACTGAAGATGAAATGTGGCCCCTGCTCAGTGGTGACAATGACGAGGAAGACATTGCTGAGCCAGGCTGGCTGAATTGGCCAGGAAACAGAGCCGAGTCCTAGACTTTGGAACTGCCCTTGTGACTCCCCTTTCATGGGTCTTTCTGGATACAAGTATCCACTTCTTGTCTACTTTTTTAAAGTTTGGACCTTAGAATGCTATTTGTACTGACACTTGAGCTGAACTAATGGAGATCCTAACAACCAGCAATCAGCCCAGTTTCCAGGAATTTGCTAAAAGGCAAAACCCTATCAACTAGTGTCCTAGAGACAATGGGATAATCTTAGGTTCTGGGGTAGAGTATACCAGTGTTTGCCTGTACAGAAAACTCTTACCCACTGGAATGGCTTATTAGATATTTTATTTTATTGCATTTATTCAAATATCAACAAACTTTTTTTTCTCAATGCATTCATAATTTTATGCACAATATTCTAAGATATAAATAATATTTCCCCAATTCTATGAAACTGAATGTTGAAGAAATACATTATTTCATCAGAAACACATGACTAATGGTGATTTTCCTCCATACTGCTTCCAATCCACAGGCCTCTCACCCTTTAGTCTGAAGCTCAAATGTCATTTCCTCATAGAATCCTTCTGATAAGATTTTCCCTCTGTTTTACAGTCTCCTGGCAAAATGCACTTTGTCTTCATGTTACACACATTTATTTGCAGTTATATTCAGCAAATATCATCTTCACTATCGGAGGGCAAGCTTCATACAGGCAGGTACAGTGTCTGTTTTTATTCACCAATGAATCCCTACAACTAAGCAAAGTAGGGACAAGCTCAATCTAAATAAATATTTATTGAGCAGGTAAGAGAGTAGAATGTGCATTTGCATTTTTAATTCAAGTTACTCTTTTTTGTCATGTTCTACACAACAACTTTAAGGCTACCAAGATAGCATTTTGAAAAATTATATTGCCTATCTTTTGCATCCATAAGTGGGATATTGTTTGCAAATTTAAATTACATCCTTATCCTCCAGTAATTTCTCTACTGCAGGGCAGACTGAAATTACAAAGTTTTCCTCACTTTCAATTAGGCTCCAGTAACGAAAAGTCAGGGGGTTAAGGAAATTAGGGTATTGAAAAGAGTTTGTCAAAGAACAGGCCATAGGTTCTAAGCTGGAAAAAGAAAGAAGTGGACAGAAGAGACAGTTAAGGGAAGGAAGGAAGATAGAAGGATTTTTCAAATGGAGATCCCAATACCCTCAAAGAAAATTACCTGGGGACAAATAAATGAAGAAAACTTAAGAAGGTTTTGCTGTGGAGTAGTTGTCCCTGTGGAGATTAAAGTCACATACCGCGACCAAAGCACTTGGGTGGAGAGGAACATGTTGGTAAATGAGGGAGAAGAGAGGAAATGGGGAGGACAGTCGAATGACATGGCCTCAAAGGAGGATTTATAAAAGGGGACAGAGTGATGAAAGCTTTATTGTCTAAGGTAATATGGGAATTCATTGCACACTGGGAATGAGGCTAAAAGGGGTATGGAGAAGCATTGTGGCTGGTTTTGGAGGGCCCTGGAAATGCCAGCTATGGAGATTTTCCTTTAATAAACATGGTCACCTGGACTCCGGAAGGGAGGGGAAGAGGAAGAAGAGTATGATGTCTGCACAGGATGTTCCTCCCACTGGAGGGACTCCACCAAGGAGCTACAAATCACACTGGGTTTCTGCAGAGAAAATACTTCTCATCTTTTCAAACTCTTGATTTTTCCAAGTGACAATGTAAGGATAACTTAAGAGAAGGTTAGCATAAAAACCCTAAGAATTCCAAATCCATGACTCACAATTCTAACACTTCTATGAGCTCTTTGATAAGTATTGTTTTTCTTGAGAGATCAGCTTCATATTACATCTGTGAATGCACAGTATTCTATAGGTTAGTTCCTTTACTTGGAGAAGTGATCAGTCTGTGCAGCACTTTCAACAACTAACCAAGGATTACTTAGACCTGGAGATACATGGACTATCAGTCTGGGGTGACCTTTCTTACTTAAAAAGAGGAAGGTAAAATGAACCCTCCTCATGACCCCCCACCCAGTCTCTCATAGAGTCAAATCACTATATTCTCAACCTAGGAGAATAAACTTCACTTGATTCCCAGAGCAGTGGAACACACTTTAGACCCCTGCCCAGGGCCTTGTGTTTACATTTATGATTTAATATGCTTCAATGTTTTGTGCATTATTCCAGTCGCAAAAGATAAATAACAATAAGCCTATCTTATCACTCTTTTGTAATCTGCATCCTCATCTAACTCAGTGCTAGAAACATACTCAAAACTCGTTTAACCACTAACTGATTAAAAGTTACAAAGTCCCAGGTTAGAAAAGCAATGTTCACACTTGCTTTGTATGCCCAGGACTCCCAGGCTTGCTTAGCTGACATTGGAGCTCCTGTTTTCTTGTAAGGGCTGCCCATCAAAGTATCCAAATGCACACAGGCACCCCATTATTCCCAGCAAGATTTTCCATTGCCTAATTAATTCAACCCAACTCTTTCAAGATTGCCCAGTGAGTAGCACTATTGAGTCCAAATGTCTTAAGAGGCTGGCTCTCACGGCAAGTAGTTTTATGAACTGAGTGTGAACTAGAAGCGGTGAAAAAATATTACCTGTCCCTATTGCTTGATTTGTACTAAAGCTGTTATTTTGGAAATTGGCTATTCCTATCTTAAATACTGTTCACACAGAACTAGGTTTTAAATCAGGCAGATTTTCCAAGAAGCCAACAACCTGTTAGAGGGAAGAAGGGCAGTGAAGTAATAAAGCAGAAACTGAGAAACTGGAATTAAAATATCCACAATGCACACACCAACACACACGTGTACACACACACACATGCGCGCGCGCACAGAGGCTGTCTGTTCGATATGTTGGTGAGTCTAATTTCTGTTCTTGAGAGGCAAACCAGTGCTCTCATGTGTCAGGTGTTGAAACAACACTTTTCTTCTAACACATGGACTAATCTGAATCGTTCCTTGGTCCCCAGAAGCCAGTATTCTGCTTGGTCCATCGTGGGTGCTCTCCAGTTTTCCATTCCCTGCCCTGGAGAAGGGTCACAAGACTTCCTCTCTGAGATGACAGTAATTTCTGGATTCTCTTATTTACCCTCCTTATCACATGTTGGCTACTTATCTTCCTTTTCACAAATATCCCAATTATAAGTAGTTGGAAAAACACTTGTCTTTCTTGGTGAATATTTTTTTTTATTATGAATGTCTGTTTCTCTTTTTCTTTTTTTTATTTAGCTTTTAATTTTTAACATTGATTCATTATACACAAATGGGGTACATCATTTTGTTTCTATGGTTGTACACAATGTAGATTCATATCATTCATGTAATCATACATGTACACAGGGCAATGATGTCTGTCTCATTCCACCATTTTTCATACCCCCCTCCCTCTCATTTCTTTCCTTTTAAATTTCCCCCATTATTCTTTCATTCCCCTCCCACCCACCCCCATTATATATCATTCTCCACTTATCAGGGAATACATTCGGCCTTTGGTTTTCTGGGATTGGCTTATTTCACTTAGCCTGATATTCTCCAATTCCATCCATTTATTTGCAAATTCCATAATATTATTCTTCTTTATGGTTGAATAGTATTCCACTGTGTAGATATACCACATTTCTTTATCCATTCATCTGTTGAAGGGCATCTTGGTTGGTTCCACGATCTAGCTATTGTGAACTGAGCTGCTATAAACATTGATGTGGCTGAGTTACTGTACTTTGCTGATTTTAGGTCCTTTAGGTATAAACCAAGGAGTGGGATAACTGGGTCAAAAGGTGGGTCCATTCCAAGTTTTCTGAGGATTCTCCATACTGCTTTCCAGAGTGACTGCACTAATTTGCAACTCCACCAGCAATGTAAAAGGGTGCCTTTTTCCCCACATCCATGCCAACATTTATTATTGTTTGTGTTCTTGATAAAAGCCATTCTAATTGAAGTATCTTAGAGTTGTTTTAATTTGCATTTCTCTAATTACTAGAGATGTGGAACACTTTTTCATACATTTATAAATCGCCTGTGTGTCTTCTTCTGTAAAGTGTCTGTCCAGTTCCTTGGCCCATTTGTTGATTGGGTTCTTTGTATTTTTGTTGTAAAGTTTTGTAAGTTCTTTATAAATTTTGGAGATAAGTGCTCTATCTGAAGTGCGTGTGGAAAAGATTTTCTCCCACTCTATAGGCTCTCTCTTCACTTTCTTGATTGTATCCTTTGCTGAGAAAAAGCTTTTTAGTTTGAGTCCATCCCATTTATTGATTCTTGCTTTGATTTATTGTGCTTTGGGAGTCTTATCGAGGAAGTCTGATCCTAAGCCAACATGATGAAGATTTGGGCCTGCTTTGTCTTCTGTTAAGCGCAGGGTCTCTGGTCTAATTCCTATGTCTTTGATCCATTTTGAGTTGATTTTTGTACAGGGCGAGAGATAGAGGTTTAATTTCATTTTACTGCATATGGATTTCCAGTTTTGCCAGCACCATTTGTTGAACAGGCTATCTTTTCTCCATTGTATGTTTTTGGCTCCTCTGTCTAGTATGAGGTAACTGTATTTATGTGGTTTTGTCTCTGTGTCTTCTATTCTATATCTTGGTGACTTTCTTATGGGTCTTGCTGCTAACATTGGGAAGAGTGAGCCAAAGACTGAAGCAATTACAGATCCAGATCAGCCTGGAAGTGCGTCAGGAGGAGGATCATCCATAGAAAGTAAACCATTGAACAAAGGCAGGATAAATAAGGTCAATTTGTTTTGATTAGATGTTAAACCAGAGACTCTGGAATATAGCCACACATGAAAACATTTGAGAGCTGAAGAAGAACGTCAGTCTTAAATCTGGAAATTGAACAGAATTTCTCCAAGTTCCAGATCAAATCCACTTCAGTTTCACTGCTTGTTCTACAATCTCTTCCACGTTCCAATCACACTTCAGTGCTATCTTTCTGATTTTGTAACGAAGAAATTGTAGGGTGTCTACCTTCTTATCCTGTCTCTAGGTTATTTTTTTTAATCAGTTTTACTGAAGTATAAGTCACTTGCAATAAACAACATCCATTTAAAGTGTATAATTCACTTAGCTTTGACAGATGTGTACACCATGATCAGAACACAAGACATCCATCACCCTAAAAAATGTTCTCATGCTTCTTTCTTATCGATCCATTTTGCCACTTTTGGTCCTCTGCAAATCATAATTTGCTTTTTGTCATTATAGATTAGTTTGCATTTTCAATGTCTTATATTAATGGAATAATGAAGTACATACATATTTGTTCTTGACTGTTCTCATCCACCTTAAAGATTTCAAATTCATCTTATTTTGCCTATTTACCTACTATGCTTTTGTATGACTGAGTAATATTCTACTGTATGGAGATACCACATTTTGTTTATCCAGTCACCTGTTAATGTACAATGGAGTCACTTCTAACTTTTGATGATAATAAATAAAGGTTTATTTAGTGGTTGTATTTTTTGTGTTGTTTTGCTTTGCTTTGCTTTGTTTTTGATTAAATTCCTGGGTCATACGAATCACATGTTTTACTCTTTGAAAATCTGTCAAGGGGTTTTCAAAGTGGCTTTATAATTTTACATTCTCATCAGCAAAATATGATTTAAGTTGCTCCTAATCCTCCTTAACACTTGATTTGTTTTCAGTCTTTTAAATTTGAGATACTCTAATGGATGTGAAATGATATTTTATGTGGTTTGGGTTTGTATTTCCCCAATGGATGCCTAATGTTCAACATATCTTCGTGTTTCTATTTGACATTCATATGTCTTCTTTTCTTTTTATTTGTTCTAATTAGTTATACATGACAGTAGAATGAATTTTGACACATCATACATAAATGGAGTATAATTTCTGATTCTTCTTTGAAAATGATGTAGAATCACATGGGTCATGTAGTTATATATGCTCACAGGGTAATAATGTCAGATTCACTCTACTATCATTCCTATCCCTATACCCCTCCCCTTTCTTCACTCCCCTCTGTCTAATTCAAAGTACCTCTATTTTTCCCTCTCCTCCTTCCTTATTGTGAGTTATCATCCTCATATTAGAGTAAACATTCAGCCTTCGGTTTTGGGGGATTGGCTTATTTTGCTTAGTATGATATTTTCCAACTTCATTCATTTACCAGCACATGACATAATTTCATTTTTCATTAAGGCTGAGTAATATTCCATTGTGTATATATACCACATTTTCTTTATCCATTCATCTGTTGAAGGACACATAAGTTAGTTCCATAGTTTGACTATTGTGAGTTGAACTGCTATAAACATTGATGTGGCTGTATCTCTATAGTATGCTGATTTTAAAACCTTTGGGTATAGGCCAAGGAGGTCAAATGGTGGTTCCATTCCAAATTTTCTAAGGAATCTCCACACTGCTTTCCAGAGTGGTTGCACCAATTTGCAGTCCCACCAGCAATGTATGAGTGTACCTTTTCCCCACATTTTTGCCAACATTTATTGTTGCTTATATTCTTGATAATTGCCAATCTGACCAGAGTGAGATGAAATCTTAGTTTTGATTTGTATTTCTCTAATTGTGAGAGATATTGAACATTTTTTCATATATTTGTTGATCAATTGTATTTCTTCTGTGAAGTGTCCAATCAATAAATATATCTTCTTTTGAGTAATGTTTGCCCAACTCTTTCATTCATGATTTCATTGGGTTGTTAGTCTTATGTGTGAGTTACAAGAGTTCTCCAAATATTGTGAATATAAGTCTTTGCCAGAAATATGTAATGAGAATATCATCTCCCATCCTATAGTTTACTTTTTCATTTCTCAGTTGTGTTTCTCCAAGTTGAAATTTGACTATTTTAATAGTTCAAATTATGATTTTTTTAACCTTATGATTCATGCTTTTTATATTTTGTCTAAGCATCCTTTTGTCTCCAAGGTAATAAGGATTTTTTCTCTTTGCATAAGTGTATTTTTCTTTAGGTCTTATTCAATGTGACCCTCTCTCAGTATGATTTAGTTTTGATCATCTAATATCTATTTTATTCAAGTTATGGATTTTGATATCTTTATATGATAGTATCACAGAACCTCAGAATTCCCAATGGTAATAAATTGTCCATAGGGGAATGCTGAACAGAAAAGCTTAATCTTTGAAATAAAACAATTTTTTTTCTTTCCTTTCTCTTCTTTCTTTCTTTCTTTCTTTCTTGGTCATTCTAAAAGTAGATAAGATTTATCCATAGCAATAGCATATGAGCTCAGAAGAGGCTTTAGGAGTCTTCTAGTCTGATTGCTACCATCTTGTTAGGCAGGAAAAGTGAAGTTTCTAAAGGTTAATTGATTTTTTCCATGAACACACATTCAGTCCTTTTGTTCTTTCTACAAATATATTCCTTCCCTGAATGATAATCTGAACTTCCACATGCAGTTCTGACAGTAGTCTCAGCAAGACTGAAAATATGCCTTGGTTTATATTCCAATCTCAATTATGCTTCAGAGAAGCTATCTGAGTTTCTAATTTGACCTGAGAATTTGACCACTCTTTCCCCCAGAAGGTACCTTTCAATAATTGATAGGCTATCAGAAAAACTTCCTTTCTCTAAATATTCCTTCTCATCTGCCAGATTAGTCATCTATTGCTGCAAAACAAATTACCTCCTAAAATTTAGTGACCACACCTACTTATGACCTCACAATTTCGTGGACAAAGAATCCTGGCCTGGTTTAGATGATTCCTCTGCATAAGTATTCCCTACAAGTCTTCAGACAACTCCTTCACATAGTGTGTGGTTGACCTCAAGGCTTATGGGGTCCGGCTCAACCTCCAAGCTCACTAGCTATTTGGCCATATTTATTTCTTTGTAGGCTGCTGGACTGAGGATTTCAGTTCTTCAGGGTCTAGTGGACAGAGGAGGCTGTAAACTCCTTGTTGGTGACCTTAACCATCAGGGTAAGCCCACACATCAAGCCAGAGAGAAAATTTCAGTCATGTAGGACCTAATCTCAAGGTGACATTCCGTCATTGTTATTGTATCCTAGTTTATTAGAAGAAAATCTCTAGGCCAGTCCACATTCAAGGGAAAGGGCACAACACCCTGGAATTGAGGATCATGGGGAACCCTTTCACAGGCTGCCTGCTACACACACCTGCAGCAGGGATGTATTTCCAGCAGCAAAGATTCGATTTCTTAGGTTAAACCCTTGCTACTAAGAATTGGTGCTTCAGGGCTGGGGCTGTAACTCAGTGGTAGAACACTTGCCCCTCATGTGTGAAGCACTGGGTTTGATCCTCAGCACCACATAAAAATAAATAAATCAATAAAGATATTGAGTCCATCTACAACTAAAAAATATTAAAAAAAAAATAAAATAAAGAATTGGTGCTTCAAAGTCAACCCTATCCAAATGATTCTACTAGGGCAACAATGACATCTTGCTTGATTATTTTCCATCAGTTTTTAACATGAATTTATTTGTTAGATCATTAGTAAGTTAGGATACTGTATTTCTGCTACATATAGATTCTAGCAATATACATCTTGGCTTGCCCGAAAGGGAATCAAAAGTCCAGATTAAAATCTCTACCCCGTAAGAAAATTCAAGTGGCCAGGTGGCCTGTTGGAGGCTTATAAGACTGGGAAGGAAAAGAAAAAGGTAGAATGGGCAAGATTGCCATTGTTGGGGAAACTTTGTTTAGAAATGACCCTGACCACAAAAGATATTAGAAAAATCTCTGTACTCAAAAAAAAAAAAAAAAAAAAATGAATCCATCCAAAAATCCACTGATTTTTCTGTGTTGAACCCAGCGTCCGGAATGATGATGATATTGACTAAAAATGTCAAATTTTATGTATCAGTTTCTCTACACTCACCCTCAAGTTCTTCTGTACAGAATTCTAACAGGGCTTATGCTAGTCATATATAGTCCCTTTGATGAGGAAAAAGAATGTACCCTTTTGGGGTAAAAGTTTCTTGGTTCATGGCTGTGAAAACAAGTGGTATATTTTGAAAAGAGAGAGTCACCTTTTTCTCTGGCAGATACAGTCCTATGGTAGATAGGTTACAAAGGAAACAGTGGAGCCTCTTGTGCAGTGCACACAGTACACAACTGGATTAAGAAGGCTGAATTTCTAGGAGTGATTTCAGCATTCTTCTTTGCCTTTGCAGTTAAAAGTTGAGTTTGGACTTGAAGTTAGAAGACCAGAGTTTGTCTTTCAGTATTGATACTCAGTGAGATAGTGATCTAAGACAAATACCTCCTAAAACTTCAGTTTCGTCTTCTTACATGACAGATGACACTCTACATGACATAATCTTTGTGGTAACTAAGAGGAATAACATTTGGAAATTCTATAAGGTGTAACTCTTATGTGTAGACAATCATTTGGATGGATCTACACTATGGATATTTTTAATTACTCCAAAAGGGTAGTGGTCTGGGTGCAGTGGTGCACATCTGTAATCCCAGTAATTTGGGAGACTGGAGGCAGGAGAATTGCATGTTTGAGGCCAGACTAGACAAATTAGTGAGGCCCTGAGCAAGCAATTTAGGGATACCGTGCTTCGAAATAGAATTTATAAAAAAAATTGAAAGGACTTGTCACTGGTAGAGTACCTCTGGGTCCAATCCCCAGTACGAGAGAGAGAGAGAGAGAGAGACAGAGACAGAGAGAGAGACAGAGAGAAAGAGTTCATACCCACAGACTGAAATCATGGGTGAGGAGATCAAGGTGTGTCTATCATTCTTGGCTGCCATCCACACAGATGCCTACTGATGAGTTTAAGTCTCCCAGAGGTCACAAAGTGGCCCATTTCTTTCATATATCAGAAAATCTCACTTTTTAAAAAAAATAACTAGTGGACAAAAGAAACAAAAGGTTTGGAAGTGTAAGTTTGACACACAGACATTTTTTACCTCTGTAAAATCGTAGACTTCTCATCCCTGCCTAAAAAATACCCTATAAATGCTTAGAAACAACAGGACAAAGACAAAAATGTGTTTTGATTTCTTAACTTCTCCAGAGAGAAGAGGCTTTGCAGGGAGTATGGAACCGCAGGACTCTGTCCGCTCTGTTTTCCCACGTAAGTCTACACACTCAGTTGTCTTAGATACTTCCTTTTAGAGGCCTCCCCAATCGTATCTATATCTTTATGGTTAAAAAAAAAATGTGGAGGAGGATTTGGGAGAGGACGAGCTATTCCAATTAGGGACTAGCATGACAGACAATCAATCAGACATGAAGAAATGCTGCAAAAGGAAGATTCAGTTCAGATACAAGATACGATTAAATATTCAAGTATTGACAAACGGTCCTGTCTATGGACCTCAGGAAATGTAGGTGCCGGATCTTAGGGGTGAAGGAGAACAGGCAAGTATTAACGTTGTTTCCAGGCAGGAACGTGTCCCAGGGGAAGCGGCTCTGCCAGGAGAGCCTCTGTCTGCTCCTCCCTAGGGCCCGCTTGAGTCGCACCTCTCCCCTCGCTCAGAACCTTCCCAAGTGCTCCTGTAGTGCTGCCCTGAGAAGTGCTGAAGAAATCCATTTCAACCCATTGCAGCAACAAGACTGAGTTTAAATAATAATGATAATAATGATAGAGATCAATCAAAAAGCCCATAAAAGCTCATCACACTAGTCCCATTCCAAAAGGGAACATGGGTGGGAAACAAGTATATCTCAACACATTTTAAGGGAAAATGTAATTCTTCCCCATCCCTGATGGTAGCTTAGGACATTTTTTTTCTTACATCAGGGTTTCTCAAGACACTTGTAACAGATAAGTGATGCAAGAAAAGGCAGAGCCCATGAAAATGGCTTTCCATCCTAAGTTATTATTGTAGTGGCTATTTATAATTTGCATGCTATTGGAGTCTCAGAATTTGAAGACTCCCAGACTTGACAATAAACATTTTTTTTTAAAGTACTAAGTACTAGAGCTGAATCTTGGCTAAGTACTTACTGGACATGAAATATTTATCGAGTTATTAAACATTCTGAACTCTGTGAGATTAATATGGACCCTGGCACACAGTAGGTGCTCAATACATTTTCCCTGTCTATGTTCACCAATGATGAAGAGTACAGGCTTTATAGTCTTCTACCTTGTACCAAAATCTAGCTAAGAGTTTATTAGTTGCCTTCATTTGTAAGATATTTATTCCTTGGTTCGATTCATTTTTGCCCTAAATTTTATGATGAAATACTAGGCTTTTGAAAAATATATCCAAGCTTCTATCTTAGAAAAGAATGGGTGTTTTCACCTCCATATCTCAGCCCTTTATCTAATTTACTTGTAGGCACTATGGAATGTAGTGATAACATAGTTGACCCCCCCACACACACCCTCCACTCCAGGTCAAATTCCTAGAAATGTTGAATAAAATATAAGAAAGTAATTTATGTAATTAAGTTCGAAAGAAGGGGGAAAATCTCTTTACTACAGCTATGAAGAGTGGATGCACACACCTCAAGCTATAGCTGCAGAGGAGTTGGGTCTGGACAAAGGTCTGAGAGGATTTGAGTTTTGGAATCCAAACTGGGACAGAACAGGTCTCAGGGGTGTGTAGAATAGAATACCATAAATCATAGAGTGTCCTGAATAAAACTGGCATGTCTGTGGGAACACACCTTCCATGATTCTGGAGTGAGAAAATTCAGCTTCCTGTCTCAGGAATTTGATATTTCCAGGGACTGCAGAGAGCAGAAAAAGGCACAGAGGGAAATTAAAAACCCAAGTCAGTAGCACACGCAGGAATGAGGTGTGAGTTTATACTACAGCCATGGCTTGGGAACCTAAAATAGGAAAGTAATATGGTTGGTTCGGATCTTAGGGCCCAAGGAGAAAATGCAAGAAGTATGTAGGAATGCTTCAACATTAAAGGGTTCATGGGAATTCCATGACAAGTAAAAATCCACCGACAATGTACTCACATTATTTTTTATAAATTACTGGTAAGGAAAGATCTACCATCAAGGAAAGGCAACCTACCCAATCAATAGAAAAATTAGAACCTCAAAGTGGAAAATAAAAGGTTGCAAAGGTCAGGATTTTTTTGACAAAAATCAGTACATCAAAGGACTAATACCCAAAGTGCATGAGTGTGCCTGTGCACACGTGTGTGTGATCCCAATGCAGTCTGGAGCAACATTCAGAGGGCTAGAGTTAGTCAGGGGTACAGTTTTATTCAGACTGACAGACCAATCTTGGAAAAAGAAACCTATGCAGAGAATCCTGCATGTAGATGGGGCCTCCTTGATTTTATTTAATAGGAACTATTAAAAATAATCCATCCCTCCACCCATGCTACCTACTTGATACCATGAATGATGAAAGAAAAAGACAATGACAAGAACTTGAAACCTGGTCAGCTCTATGTGACATTGAGCGGCTAAAACACATTCACCTGCACGGTGCTAGAACCCTGAGGCCACACACCAACACAAAACTTGAGACAAGAGACAAGAGAACCTGCAGTCCTGGCAGAATCTAAAGCAAAATTGTCTCATGAGAACGCGTCCTTCCGTCACACAAGTGACCCCTTAGAAGGTTAGTTCACAGCTAAATTTGCAACTGCACAAGCAAGCAAGGTCAAACTGGAATACGTAACAAAGGAAAATTAACATCCCAAGAACTGGAATATGAGTTATTTAAAAAGAGTCACTCTACTCTTTTACGGTATCCAGGTATCAAAGAATAATCAGAGAGTGCTATCTGTGCCATAATCTGGAATTTACTGAGGTCTCTGTGACCTGTTTGGTCATGTGTATGAATGTTCCTTAAAAAATCTGAAAATATAGTACATATTCGTTCTTTTTTTAAATTGATTTTTAGTTGTTGATGGACCTTTATTTTTATTAATTTATATGTGATGCTGAGAATCACACCCAATGCTTCCCACATGCTAAGTGAGTGCTGTACCACTGAGCCACAACACCAGTCCCCATAATCCATTCTCATATACTGCACACACACGTGCACGCACATAGAATTTTTAAATATAATACATTACTTAGGTCTCCTCTATCATGATTTGTCTACTTAAGTTGCCAAAATCAAGAAGTCAAATTCTCCTGTTCTTCATTTGTTCTGTGTTCTCTGTGTGTAATTGGTCTTTAGATATTAATAATAGATAACTTCATAAATAGCACCCATTATTGTCACAGAAAGTGCTCCTACCTGCTCCATGTGTTTACTCTGTGTTCCACTTATCTGATATCTTGGCCACTGTTTTTCTTTTCTCTTCATTTCCTAAAATGCTTTTTCCATCTTTTTCATTTTCCATCCTTCTTAGTCACTTTGTTTTCATATGTCATTTATTTATGCTTTGTGTATTTTTATGTTGACCTCATTTTAATTTCAGAGGTCTTCTTTGTGTTCTTAGAAAAAATAGCTGTTACTTTTGCACTGCAATTTAATTTCTATACATGTGGACTATCCACTGACTCTCCCCTGTGAGGACATAAGAAATTAATATATCCCACAGTCTTTCAGTTCTTCCTTTCCTTTCTTCTCACCACTGCCAATAAGATAGCTCATTATAATGTTTTTTTGGTTCTTGTAGCATTTAGCTTTATAACACCAAAAGATAAACTTAATCTGACTTCTCAACCTTTAAGTTAATGAACTGACTTGGCTATAAGTAAGGAATCAATCTTACTTACACTTACAACTACTCTAAGTTATGCCTGTGTTGTGTGTATGTGTTATTTCTCATTCTCTTGGTTTTTATGGGTACTCTTTAAGAGATATACCAAAGAGTTCTCCAGTTCAAGTTTTAGATCTGTCTATGTGTCACATCCTTAAAACTGGAAATCCAATAATATTTTTATGTCTCTCTAACAATAATATATTTTAAGCAGGAGAGACTGTTTTCCCATACTGAGGAGAAGAGTTTACTGCGGACATTAGGAAAGAATTTAGTTAGAACAAAGTCCTGTACCACATAGAAAAGAATAAATCCATTGGCATTAAAGTCATATAACTCAACAGTTATTACAGAATATTTTCAGTACCTAAATTTAAATTGTTATTGTAGTAGTATTGTGTTCGTAATCGTGTTTCAAGGAAATATTGCAAGACAAAGATAATATTTGTGAAGTGAAATAAGAATGCCTTGTCTTAGCTTCACCTGCAGAGTGCCTTATATAAACACATTTCTGTTTGCTCACTAGAAAGAATTAGTTGAATACACATTCTCAGGACAGCTTGACATGTCTTCAAGAGGTGCAGACTGCACTACTTGTCTAACTATGCAAACTTTTCCTTTAAGGTAAGTAGAAGAGGCAGATTCCTATGGGCTTGTCGTTTGCTGATACCCTCTTCACATCTCATGTAACCCCAGGAGAAAACACCCCTGCGGTTACTTGGATTGGAATTAGGACCACTGCAATTCGATCTGACTTTTATTTGCTGTGTCAGGGAAAGCCACGGTGGGCTGGGTGGCTGTTGCTATCTGGGAAGGAATTCAGTCTTGGTTACTTAGGAAGTCACATATGGCCAGTCCTGGGGTGGCTTTTAAATGCATTTCATCAGTTACACTGACCTCATATTGCCCCCTAGAGTAGCTACAGTTCATTGGCAAAGGTTATCTTCTACTATTTTTGAGCGTGCCAATCACAACAGCATCTTTAATTCATTGCTCTGTTATTCCTTCATACATTTATTACCATAAATAAGATTGCCAAATGACTTTATGGTGAAGTAGGCATGCCATATCCTACTGGTTTTTAAACATTGCTCAAAAAGAATATAATAGTCTCAAAATGTTAGATAACCCCAGCGTGCCTATAACCACAGAGACAGACATAACTGCAATAACACAAGTTATTGGCAATAGATTTGGTTGCCCAGCAATTCACAAGCCTCAGTCACCTTGCTTGAAATGCTATCAATACTAATAACATATACCAAATCACCCCCCTAAGACGGTCAACCTCCTTCCTGCATGTTGGAATTGAACTCATTGCTTTCAACGCAGAGATGGTTTTCAATCAATATAGCCATTGTGTTAGAGTAAATGTAAGTTGGCCCTCAGCCAAGGCTATGCCCAAGACATTAGTCCTGTGTTCCCTGAGTGAATTCAGCCTTTCTTATAGGACTCAGGTATTTAATCACTTCATGTCCACAGAACATCACTGTGAACCCTGGGAAGCATTACCACATTGCTGTTTTTATTTTGTCACTCGCTCCCCTGACTGGGTTGTTTTTAGAGGTTTAGCTGAGCCTGTAGCCTAAAGGCTGTTTCCTTTACATGTGTTGTACAGAAGTACGTAGGAATTTCGCCAACAGGCAATATAATGAGTGCTGGAAGTGGGACAGGTTTTAGGGTCAGCGAGGCCTGCATTTGAGATCTGGCTCTGTCACTCACTTATTGAGCAACCTAGGAAAGTTTACTTGGTTTCTCAAAATCTTTTTTTTTTTCATCTGTAAGTGTGTATACTATACTTCAAATAGCAGAATTATTGTAAAAATTAGGGGAGAAAAGCCAAATATATGGTCAATTTTGAAAAATAAGTAACTAGTTTATGAGTATGTATGTGTTTAATAGAAAGTTTTCACAGAAGAATGTGACTTTGTATGATCTATTCTTTGAAAAACAGAAAAAGGAAAAACAGTTATTACCATAAGAAAATAAGACATTCCTGGATTTTTTGGGGGGTTATTTAAGCTAATGTATCTCATTTGAAAAATCTTACACAGTTTTGAACTGCAGATGACTCAATCCAACAATCACCACCTATTTTGAGGACCATGCAGTGTGCAGGGAGAAACCCAGGGTGCTTTGGAAGGCCTGTCCCTTGGTGGTCCTATGAGTCAATGCTGGGGGCCAGGCAACATGAAGACAGTATAACTGCAGAACATTTGAACAGAAGCACCAAGAAAACTACCAGAAGGGAACTGAGGATGCTTTGCAACTTAAAAGAAAGCATTCAAATCTGGCGAGGACAAAAATTACCAAACACTTTGGAGAAGGAAACTCTTTGACTTAGAGCTAATAAACCTCCAAGCAGAGATGGAGAAAGGTGTTCCAGGAGGATAAAATCAACCCTACACTGATCTTTCAGTCATTGACAGACCCCATGTGCAGTGGTGGTCTCCTAAGATTAAGACAGAGTTGAAAATTTTCTACTAACTGGTAATGCTGTAGCCATGGCGACCTCCTAGTGCAATACCTTACCTACCTGTTTGTATGACACTGTTGGTCATACAAAGTAAAGCCAGAGGACAAGGTATAGTACATAATACTTGGTAAGGAGAATAAATAACTCTGCTTCTGATTTATGTCTTTACTTTTTATCATTATTTGTAAGCATAGTATAGCATACTCTACTCTTAATCAGTATTTTAGACTATACTCCTTGTACCTATTGTGTTTACCACATCTCTCAGTGGCAGAGACAATCAAGCGATTGACCTATGCCATGTAGGTTTGTATGTGTGCCTTCTGTGGTATTCATACAACAATAAAGCTGCCTAATGATGCATTCTTAGAACATATCTTGCTGTTAAGCAATGCATGACTGTATAAAATGCATGTTACAGTCAGTGATTGGCTTATTAGAATTTGCCATACACCCTGATAAATACTGCATGTCATTTAATCCCTAAAATGTTCTTGTAGGCATTATATCCGTTTAATAAAAATCAAGAACTAAGACTCAGAGAGGTTGGTTACATTACATGGGTAAGATGAAACAGCTAATAAGCGAATTCAGTCTTTTTTTTAATTGAATCAAGATCTGTGAAATTCTAAGTCAGTCTATTCTGTACTATACTATACTATGCTTCCTATAGGAAAGTATAATTTGTTTACAGAAATTAGGTTGTACATCATTTTCAAGTTACCGTTGGATAAGTGTAGTGGGAACAGATAGAAGAAAGGTTTTCCTGAAAAAATAGAATTTGTTTTTCAAAAGCAGAGAGTTTTTGGAAAAGTAGTAAAATAATTGAAAATTCTCCTTGAATAGTAATTAAAATGCAGTGATTAGAATAAGAATAATGATAAAATTAAAAAGAAACAATCTATTTGGAAGCTATTACAGGAGTCTAAGCTTGCATAGTATGTTCTGAACTAGCTTCTAAATAAGAAATCTTATCCAAGAATTACTGGATTAGCTAAGAAACCGTTAGATATGGGAATTGAGTATTATTTGACACGATAAGTATTAAGTTAGTTTTCTATTGTATGAATTGAATAAATGATTTGATTATTTGTTGGTTCTTAGAAGGGAGACTCAAAACTCTTGGAATTTCCCAAGTAATAGGAAAGTCTTTGTTATTAATGAGTCTCTGAGATTACACCTCAGTTCATGTCAAGAGATGAGATGACTCAGGATGATGGTTGGTCAACAGAAATAGCAACCATACCATCAGAGAACTGAGACTGGAGATTGAGTTCAGTTAAATGGCAATGGTTCAATTGTGCTTATATAATGAAACTTCAGTTAAGAACTCTGGAAACTGTGAGGTGGGGTTTTCTGGATGATGCACACATTTATGTGCCAGGAGGCTGATAAGCCCTAACCACCAGAAGATGGCACAGCAATTCTGCCTTTGGGGACCTCCGACCTTGCCCTATGTGTCTCCTCATTTGGCTAGTCTGATTTGTGTCCTTTATAATAAAGCTATAATTATAATGTCCATAATTTTTCTGAGTTCTCCCAGTCACTTTAACAAATTATCAAACCTGAGTGGATCATGCAAACCTCTGAATGTGCAATCATTTGGGAAGAAGTGTGGATGACCAGGAGACCCCTTAGTTATCTGAGATATTTGAAGAAGGGCAGTTGTGTTGAGATCCATGCCCTTTGACCTCAACTCTATATATCTATGAGGAATTCGTTTCAGGACTCCTTGTGGACACCAAAACCCATGGAAGCTCAAGTTGATTATACAAAATCATGTCATATTTGGGTATAACCTACTCACATCTTCCTGTATACTTTAAACCATCTCTAGATTACCTAACACAATATAAATAACTATATACGTAGTTGTTATACTGTGTTGTTTAAGGAATAATGACAAGAAAAATGTTTGACCATATTCAGTACAGGTGCAAATTTTTTTTTCTTTTCTTTTGACTATTTTCGATCTTCAGGGAGTTGAATCTGAGGATATAGAACCTGAAGAAGCTGTCTAAAGCTTCACTGGGTGACAGTAGGTAAAACCTAAGAAGCAAGGTTGTGTGCTGAAGGAATTATGCTTATCCAAGTCTTACATATGTGAGTACGGGAGCCTGAGCAGACCAAAACACACACACGCATGCACACGCACGCACACACTGCATTTCCAGAACTAGAGATGGTGACCCAGCAAGAACACCATACCATTCCTTTGGGACTCCAGGCGACTGGCCTTGTTTACAGAGCATCTGAGGAGAATTATCATTTCTTTAACACCATCTGGTCCTGAACTTTCCCACAAGTCTGGTCATGAAGAGATTTCCCAAGGAGTTCTGCTCTTGAGTATTTATATCCATCTGATTTCTAGGAAAAAGCCAAGAAATAGAGAAACAAAGAATACCCTGAAGACTCTTAGAGAAGCCCTGAATTGCAGTGTTGAATATATCTTATGACAACATGATATATCAGAGCAGAGTGGGCTTACTTGGATAAGAGTCAGAAAGTTGGGGAAATAATGGCTCTGTGAGCCTAGGCAGACTTCACCCTACCAAGGAGGCTTGTTTGTCTTAGCACACAGTGGATTTAAAGTTATAGCCCTAGTGGATATTCCCAGCTCGGTTATTTCTCATGAGCCACATATATTCACATACCCCAGACAAGATCATTTCCAGTTTTCAGCACTTGTGGTTCTGGGAAGGCAGAACTAAATTATGTGAGAGCACTCCCAGTGGGGGAACACATAGAGATAGTTGTTCTAGAAGCAATAAAACTAGGGCAATAAAGGGAATTGAAGGTTAGGCAAGTTTGAGGCCTCAGACATTGTGTTCAATTAATTATAACAGAAGGGTCTTAGCATCAATTCCAACTGAAATCTTAAGTATATAGCAGTTGGATTAGGATCATTAGAGGAAATAATTTTTTCTGGAGCTGCATATGAAGATGAACTCCTTAAGACGCTCTTTTTTTTTTTTTTTATAGAAAAAAGCAAAAAGCTTTTTCTTCAGGTTTTTTCAAACTGCCACTTGCCTTTAATAAGAAACTTTTACTTTGATAATTTTCTTATAACTTTTGTGAGGTACATTATAGTATTTAATTTACTGTGAAAGCTGACACTTCAGATTTTCTTCAATAATTGCACTTTAAACCCTATACAGGAAGGAACCATTTCTAATTTTTCCTTGTCAATCTCTTCATCTGAAAAGTGGACTTAACCATACATTCACCTAATAAAGTTTGGATAAGTATTTTAAAAGTGAATATAATCATTCTTCTATATCCAAGGGGGATTGGCTCCACAACCCCTTTGGAAACCAAAATTCACAAGAACTCAGGTCCCTTAAATAAAATGGCATACTATGAGCATGTAACCCACATACATCCTTCTGTATACTTTAAATAATCTCTAGATTACATATACCTATTACCATGTAAATGCTGTGAGAATAATTGTTATGTTGTATTGTTGGGGGAATACTGACAATGAAAAATGTTTGCACATGTTTCATATAAAGTTTTCTTTCAAATAGTTTTAATTGGCTATTGGATGAATGTATAGATGTGGAGCCTACAGATACAGAGCGCTGACTATATACAAAGCAGAAGAAAGTTTACCCATAGTAACCTCAATAAATGTTAGTGGTTATTGTTGCTGTTCATGCTTTTATGGTTCCATAAGGTGGATGTCCTCCAGCCCATTACCACACCTTTTACTCCCATCCAGACTGTGAAGTGTTATTTAATGCCTACTTAATAAGAAATGACCACTGCCTTTTCTCTGTTTCTTCATCTTTCCTCACCAGGAGTAGTGGAAGGCAGAGACCTAGGTAGGTGAGCCGGCTCTATGTACTGGAATCTTTGTTTCAGAGGGCAAGTCCAGGGTCCATAGGGAGGGCGGGTTGTGAGCGAGCATGTTTTTATTTTCGCAGTGGGCTAGTTCTCATAGAATCCATGTTAGTGCTTCATGTGCTTCTGCAGTTGTCATCTCATAATCACACAGAAGATGGGGTCAGGAAGCAGCCATGGGAAGAAGGGTGATTTTTATTCAGCCCCTTCAAATTTCTGATATTGTTAATAATATTTATAGCACTACTAAAAGTGTAGGTGAGCAAGAAATAAATGCTTTCCTATTTGTCAGTGCTCATTATTTGTGAGTCGGACCAGCTTTCGGTCTCTTAAGAAAGCTCTTCTAGCTATTCTATATCCTTTCTTCCAGCAGGATCTCTCCTGGTTTACAGCCAAATGGACCTCACTTGCTCTAGTGTGGATATTGAACGTCCTCCAAAGGTTCATGTGTTGAAGTCTTGGTCACCAGTCTGTGGTGCTACTGGGATGTGATGGAAACATTGGAAAGTTCCTAGTGGTAAAAAGTCAGGTCACCGGGGATATACTCTTAAGGAGGGCATACTGGGACACTGGCCCTTCCTCTTTCTCTCTTCCTCTGCTTCCCAGTCTCTATGAGGTGAACAGGGTTTTTTTTTTTTTTTTTTTTTTGTCATGTGGTCCTATCATGATATATTTGGCCAGCACAAGCCTAAAACAACATGGCCAAGTGGCCATTGACTAAAACTTAAACAGCAAGCCATGGTGAACCTATCCTCTTTTTAGGTTGACGGAGGTATTTTGTTATAGTGATGGAAAGCTGATGAATAAATCAAGGTCCTGCAAATGCCATGACAAGTATGAGGGGGGAGGGGCATGGAATAGGAGGAGACATGGAAAGTTTACCAAAAGAAAGGATTCAAATTTTTGCTAACATGAGAATCATCTAGAGGCCTTGTTAAAACACAGACTGCTAGGTTCTAAATATCAGATTTTCTGACTTCATAAGTCTGGGATTGAGCTTGAGATATGAATGTCTAAGAAGTTCACAGTGGTACTGTTTCTGTTATTTTGAGGTAAAATTTTGAGAACCCATAGCAATATGTGTGAGTATGAAATCAGAATAGGTATAACTTTCTCTCTATAGTTTCAAGGTCAATGAAATAGGATTTTTAAAATTGGAAAATAAAATAACCAAAATTAAGAGCTGAGTGGTTTTGGTCAGAAGCAGAAGGAAGCTGTCAAAAGCAGAATGAAAACAAGAAAATCTGAGAAATTGTCCCAGCCCAGAGAAGCCTAAAGAAACATAATGACTAAATATAATGTGGCATCTTAGATACAATTCCCGAAGAAAAAAGTGCATTAGTTAAAAAGTAAACAGATATAAACCACAATTTTTTTATAATAATGCATGTACATTGGTTGATTAATTATAATAAATGTATTCTACTAATATAAGATGTTAACAACGGGAAACTAGTCATGTATGTAGCTCAGTGGTAGAGTAGTACTTAGCATTTGTGAGTCCCTGAGTTCAGTCCCCAGCACACATAACGGTAATGATGTTATAAAATAAACCAGCCCTGGATTATGTAGGAACTCTCCAAACTCCTAATTTTTCTATAAATGTAGAACTGTGCTTTAAAATGCTTATTTTTAAATAGGAAATAAAATCAACACTTGGTCAAGGACAAAGAACACACAGTTGTAAAGTCCTTGTACTGTGTGTAAGTGATATAAGATCATTAGAATATATGATGTGGTAAATGCTACCAAAAGACTCACTAAAATAACATAAAGACTTACAACTAATAAACTGTCACAGGAGATAAAATGAAATCATTAAAAATAGTTAATCCATAAGAAGGCACCATGAAAGATATAGAATAAATGACACACGGACAATAGGCCAAAATAGCAAAAAAGAAGATTCAAAATCACACTAAATGTAAGTGTCTCAACAAGTAACTTAATAGAGTTAGATTGCAGAGTAGACAAAAAGTAAGGTCCAAACTATATGGCTACTGTAAGGGAGCAGTTAAAATAGAAAGATAGTAGTTTAAAAATAAAGGCTGGGAAAACATAGGTCATGCTGACACTAATTGCAAAAAATTCTGGAATGATTATATTAATACCAGACAAAGGAGCTTCCAGAATAAAGAAAATCATCAGTGGTAAAGAGGGACATTTTATGATGACAAAGAGGGCAGTGCATCAAGAGAATGTAACAATGTTCACTGCTTATGGGCTTAAGAAGAGACCTTCAAAGTGTATTAAGCAAAACAAATGGGAAGTTTCAGTAAGAATACTTGCTACTTCTTCAGTCTTTTCTGTTTTCTCATTGTCTACCTTCTTCTATCCAATAAATTTTAGTTGCTATAATCCCATATGTCCTGTAGGCTCTGTTCAATAATTTCTCTGTTTTGATCTTATTTACATTAATTTCTCTTCTATCTTTTAGTCTGATAAAGTTTTCCTCTGTTTCTTCCATTCTGCTTTTGATAGCTTTTCATTCATTCTGCTTTTGACCAAAACCACTCAGTTTTAATTTAGGTTATTATATTTTCCAATTCTAATATTTCTGTTTTATTGACCCTAAAAGTATATAAAGAAAGCTATACCTGTTCTCATTTCATATTCACACACATTGCTGTGAATAATTCCACAATGGTGATTCTCTAAATTTAATCCCAGAATGACTGAAACAGCATCACCTGTGTTATGGTTTACAACATGAAGTGTCCCCCAAGAGTGGACGTGTGAGACAATGCAAGGAAGTTTAGAGGTGAAATGATTGGGTGATGAGAGCCTTGATCTAATCAGTGTATTAATCCTCTGATAGGGATTTACTGAGTGGTAACTGTAGGCAGGTAGGCTGTGGCTAGAGAAGGTATGTCACTAGGGGCCTGCCTTTGGGACATGTATTTTATTTTGTTCCTGGTGAGTGGAGCTCTCTCTGCTTGCTGACTGCCATGTACTGAACTTTATTCCTCCTGCACACATTTCTGCCATGAGGGTCTGTCTCATCTCAGACCCAGAACAATGGAATCAGCCATCTCTGGACTGAGACCTCTGAACCATAAACACCAAATAAATTTTCCTTCCTCTAAAATTGTTCTTTTCAGGTCTTTAGGTCCCTGCAAGAATTAAAAAAAAAATCTGACTAAAACACTGGGAATTTAGACATTCATATCTCAAGCACCATCCCAGACCTATGGAGGCAGGAAATCTGACTTTTTAACCCAGCAGTCCATGCTTCACCAAGTCATCTTGCTGATTGTCCTATAAGATAAAATTTGAATCCATTCTTCTGATAAATTTATATCTAATATTCTCTTCAATATATCTTCATATTCACATATACACACTCACACAGAGTTGTTATTCTTTATCTGGAATCATTTTACTTCTGCCAGTAGAACTTGCTTTTAATATTTGTTTTACAGGTCTGGTGATCTTGAGTGAGTTCAGTCTTTTTATGTCTGAAAATTGATATTTTTTGGTTATAGATCTATCAGTTGACAAGTTGGTTTGGAGGGATTTTTGGTTATATCTTATGTTTCAGTAAATAAAGTTGCTCCATCTTCTTCTGACTTGCATTATTTCTGACAATAAGTCTGTTGTCTTCCTTATCTTTGTTCTTCTATATATGTGTCTTATTCCTTGTCTTCCTTGGTTATGATATGGTTTGGTGTAGCTTTCTTCAAGATGTTTATATTGGGGGTTCATTTAATTTCTTAGGTCTCTGGGTATATAGTTTTCATTCAACTTAGAAAAATTTCAACCAACATTATTTAATTTTTTCCTTCTACTGCCTCCTCTCTCTCAGAGATCACACACACACACACACACACACACACACACACACACACACTCACATATATATACAAAATGATCAGTATTCAGTTAACGATATGAGGCAAACCTTCTGAAATTTTTGGAATTTCTTTTATTTCATTTCTCTTTTCCCTAATCCTTTTTCCTGTAAACTCCTGACCTTCTCACATTTCCAGCTCTGTCTCCCTAGTCCAAGAAATGAGCAAACTCTGTCAGGGCTCTCCTTCCCTGCACCACTATCTGAAAACTGGGAACTTTCTCTAGGCAATGAGTTAAGACAATTGTAGTGTTCCCCTGGCTTGTTTTCTGATTCTCACTAATCTTTATCCTTCACTGCCCAATGTCTAACAGCTTAAAACAATTATGTCATATTTTTGTCCATTATCTTATATTTTAGGTAAGAGGGTAACTCTCATCCATGGTGCTCCTCGTTGGCCACAAGTGGATATCCTCTTACTCATTTTTGAATAGCTACAGTTCTAGCTCTACTCTTTCCTCAAGCATAACTTACAGAGTAGCATAAAATAACCTGGGGCTGTCAGCAATTTTAAATGAGATGTTATCTCAAACACTGATCATCCTGTATTTCACCATTGTTCTGTGCCTTTGGGGAACATTTATTCTGGTAATCCAGACAGATTAGCATATCTGGAAATTAAGCATCCTGTTTCTCTTCTACTAGTTTATTGAATTTATTTGATTTATGCTCCCTTGATTTTGCTCAGGAGCTAGTATTTTCTGTTACTTCTTAATTTTATATCCAGATGAATTTTCCCACTTAGGAGCCCAGATTTAAAAAGAAATCTACATCCCACAGGGATTTTTATTACTTTAGCCCACCCACACTCCCTTAGGACTCTCATGTATTTTGAGAGAATTCTACACCTCACTCAACATGTGAAGATATTTATTTTGGCTTTCACCAACCTTCCTCAATTCATCTAAATTTCAAAGTGTTTGGCAGATATTCTTCATAGACTGTGGTTTAGGGGAGTAGCTGTTTTCCATTTTCACTACAAATAGAAATTTTCTTTTATATATTTTTCTTTTTTTTTTTCCTTCCTTTCTTTCTTTTTTGTCTTTGTTGTTCTTTTGGATTGGTTTCAGTGAGGGTCATAAATTTCATCACTGAATTACTATCACTCACTAAAACCTACTAATAAAGCTCTGCCTTATTTATCAAAGTCTGAAGCCTCAGTCACTCAGTCACCTCTCTAAGCATAGATGACACAAAAGGAGAGTAAGCTAGAGGGCTGGGGAGACAGCTCAGCTGGGTAGAGTGCTTGCCTAAAAAGCACCAGGCCCTGAGTTTGGTCCCTAGTACCGCAAAAAAAAAAAAAAAAAAAAGGAGAGTAAGCTAGTCACTTAGCTGTTGATTATCTTTAACAATTTCTCTTATATTAATCTGATCTCATGACCACTTTAACATTGTCTGGTTGTCTGGGCTTTTATCATTGCATGCTTGCTTATAGAAATCTTTGTATATATTAATTAAAACCTTCATCTTTAAAAAGAATATTCATATTGACTTACAATATGAGATGCAGGTGCAAATCTTAGTTTAGATGTCACATTTTCATGGCTTAATTATTTCAAGGTTTAATTTTGCATATGTAAAATTACAGTCTACTATCCTCTGGCACTAACTAACTCTTCTTATCTTGCTCTAATTTTTATTTTTTTAATAGAATTTATGGTAAGACTCCCTAGTATATATCAGAATGATGTGATAGTTAGAGTGTATGTAACACATATGTACCCTATTACATGATAGATAGCTCTACTATGTGCTTCTAATATGTGATAGTTTCCTTTTATTATGTTTATTTTCTGTCTCTTTTTACAATTGTTTGGATGTAGGCTCATGGAAATAGGAAATCTTTGTTTTTATTTTTGTACTACTATTTTGTTCACTTAGAACAATCTTTACATTTATGAGATTTTGATATATATTTTTTTCAATTAATAGGCTAAAAAAGATAAGCCTTGTGTGACACGTAATGGAGCAGGAAAAACGAATTTTAAAAATGGAACTAATTATTGTATTTACTGAGTTCCTTGGTACAAAGACAAAAATGCGATAAGTTACAAAACTCACTTTTGATATAGATTAAAAATGATCTTTAACCTAGCATTAAACTAAAGAATCAGAGCAATAACCTTCTAAAGTATCTCCTGCTCTTTAAATTCGTCTTTCTTTGACAGAAAGATTCTCACTAAAGTGCTGCTTTACTCCTGAACATATTACCTGTTCAAAACGTGAAGTGTATTCATATTTGCATCAAGATAAAATGTTGACTTTTTGGTGGCATTCAAAATCGTTTTCAATCTAATCCTGATTTATTCTTGTCTCTCTACAGTGTTCTAATCATTTAACTCCAAAGTTATACACTTATTAGGTAAAATGTTTATCAAAGTTTGTGCCAAAGTGTTGCACACTCCTTCCTCTTGTTTTTCATTTACTTAATTCCCCTTTCTTCGTCAGCTAGGGTTTCCATAACAAAATACCACGGACTAGATGAGTTAAACAATGGACAATTATTTTCCCACAGTTCTGGAGGCTGGAAAATTCAAGATCAAGTTTCTAGCAAGGTTTCGTTCCTGGTGAGGGCTTTCTTCCTGGCTTACAGAGAGCTATCTTCACATTGTGTCTTTACATGAGTGAGAGGTCTGATGTCTCTCAGTCTTTTTAGGACACGAATGCTGATGAGTCAGGACCCTGTCCTTATAACCTCACAAAACTTTAATACCTCCTCTCCAATTCAGTCACATGGTACCTGTGGGTGGGGCTTCAAAAAATGAGTTTTGATGAAATTATAAAGCTTCTCCTCAGCAAAATAAATTGTAAAGAGCACAAAGAGAAGACCTACAGAATGGGAGAAAATCCTTGCCGGTTACTCCCTGATAGGAGATTAATATCCAGAATATGCAAAGAAATAAAAAATTTAGCACCAAATAATCCAATAAATAATTGGGGGAAAAAGCTAAACAGAAACTTCTATAAAGAAGAAATACAAAAGGCCAACAAATACATGAAAAAATGCTCAACATCTCTAGCAATCAGGGAAAAGCAAATTAAAGCTACACTAAGATTTCATCTCACATCAATCAGAATGGCAATGATCAAGAATAAAAAAACAATAAACGCTGGTGAGATTGTGGGGAGAAAGGCACACTTGTGCATTGTTAGTGGGACTACAGACTAATACAACCACTCTGGAAAGTACTATGGAGATTCCTCAAAAAACTAGAAATGGAACCACCATATGACCCAGCTGTCCCACTCCTGGGTATTTTCCAAAAAGATCTAAAGTTAGCGAGGATGTGGGGAGAAAGGTACACTCATACATTGCTGGTGGGGCTGCAAATTAGTGCAGCCACTCTGGAAAGCAGTGTGGAGATTCCTCAGAAAACTTGGAATGGAACCACCATTTGACCCAGCTATCCCACTCCTTGGCCTATACCCAAAGGACTTAAAATCAGCATAGTACAGTGATACAGCCACATCAATGTTCATAGCTGCTCAATTCACAATAGCCAGACTGTGGAACCAACCTAGATGCCCTTCAATTGATGAATGGATAAAGAAACTGTGATATATATATGAGATAGATAGATAGATAGATAGATAGATAGATAGATAGATAGATAGATAGATAGAATGGAATATTACTCAGCCATAAAAAATAATAAAATTATGGCATTTGCAGGCAAATGGATGAAATTGGAGAATATCGTCATACAAAGTGAGATAAGCCAATCTCAAAAAACCAAAGGATGAATGATCTTGCTGATAAGTGGATGAAGACACATAATGGGGGGTAGGAGGGGGGCAAGAATGGAGGAAGGAGGGACTGTATAGAGGGAAAAGAGGGGTGTGAGGGATGGGGGGAAGAAAAAAATAAGAGAATGAATCAAAAACTATTACCCTAGGTAAATGTATGATTACACAAATGGTATGCCTATGCTTCATGTACAGAGAAACAAGATGTATCCCATTTGTTTACAATAAAAATGAATTTTAAAAAAGATCTAAAGTTAGCATACCAAAGTGATACAGCCACTTCAATATTTATAGCAGTATTATTATTTAGTATTATCGATAGCAATATTTATTTAGATATTCACAATATTTGCCAGGAGCCAGCCCCAGCAACTTCTGGGTTTCCCAAAGGATGGGTGGAGTCAGTGCAGAGGAAGGACTCAAACCCCTGGAGCAACTTGAAGCAAGTGCTGCTCAGATTTATTTTAGCTCTTCTTTTATAGTATTAAGTAAAGTAGGATTAAACAAGCTACAAGTTATAGAGAAATTACCACAAGATTTGTCATTAGCCACACTTTCTAGCAGGTGTCTAACACATAGCGGGTACATTAAGATCAACTTTCTATATTTACTTAAAATTACTCACGTAAGCATATTACAGTGAAAGATATTTTCCTCTTTTCATCCTACTAGCCTTTGTATACCTTTGGTGTCAGACCTCTTGTCAGCATAATGACTCTATTTTGTGTTAAGTTAATTTTACTGAACTGCTAAGCAAAACATGCACTTAATCTTTAGCTCATATTATTATGGTTTTGATTTAAACTTAAAGGTCTGCTCTATTACCTAAACAAGCTCAGTTAAGACTATGTTAGGTTATTTACTGCCAAACAATCAGTGTGCGTGCTTAATTTTATCCTATTATTCTTTTTGTCATTGATTCATCCTCTACCTATTGTAATATATATGTGAGACCTAAGCTAGCATAAACTACTCATAACCAGTTAACATGCAATGAGGGCATTTGATCTTAAGATATTTTTCTAGTTGTTTACATATGCTGTTTCTTTGTTCTTTAGTCCTACATTTCTAGGGCGGCCCAAGATGTCCAAGCCTTTGAAGGAAGGACAAATATTGGACATTTGTCCATTTACCATAAATATTAATTATTTAATTACCATTTTGATTGTACACTCCTATATAGGAAAGAGGTGGTTCTGTGGGAGGTGGGTCCTTATACTTCTTTGCTTGCTTCCCTCTAGGTGGATACCACAATTGCCCCCCAATCTTGTAAGCTAAGTAGGGCAGTCCTAGTACTACGGGTAAAATAAGTCTCCTGTTCTGTTTGTTGGGCTATTTTGCTGGTAAAGCATTAACTGGGGCTGGTGTGGTCAGCATAGGAGCAAGCAATTCCTGTAACTGTAGTTTTCTGAAGAACTCCTCAAACTCTGTACTTTCAAACTTATGTATGATGTTGGTACATTTTTTAAAGCATTCCTCATCCTCCCCTAAGCTCCCCAGACTCATTGAAGTTAAATTCTTATCAATCAAGGGAATATGATTTGCAGTTGCATAGTTATAAGTATGATAATTACAAAAAAACACCCAATTCCTAGGAGAGATGACAGCGGCAGTGTCCTGAAATGGTGGCCTTGCCAAGCTCTTCCCATGCTCAGACCTTGTCAAGCAGCATGGAGGAAATGGTCCCAAATATTTAAATTAGGAATCAATTCAGGTGCCCATCAATAGACCAACTGATTAAGAAATCATGACACACACACACACACACACACACACACACACACACACACCCTGTAGTTCTACTCAGTCATAAAGAAGAATAAAATTATGGCATTTGCTGGTGAAATGATGAAAATGGAAAACACCATGCTAAGTGAAATAAGTCAGATTGGGAATATCAAGAGTCAAATGTTTTCTCTCATATGTGGAAGCTAAAGGAAAATAAAGGAAAGGAGAAGGGAAGAACAGGATGTCATAAAGATATAGGGAAGATCAGTAGTACAGAAGAAGGAGACCTAGAGGCAGAGTGGAGGGATGAGAGACAATGCAGAATGAAGTTTTCAAAAGTCATGTTATGTGCCTATATAAATATACCACAGGGAATTTCACCTTTAGGTATAACCAATCAATTATCAATAAATAGATGAGTGAAAGGAAGTCTAGCAGAGTAGAGGAAGGATAACGGAAAAGGACAGGAAGAAAAACTGAAATGGAATTCATGGGATGAACCCAAGTACTATGTATAGCCGCAAAGCTCTAACAGAAAAAGAAAAATGAGTTGTTAGTCCAAAACACTTGTCTAACCTTATTGCCTTTGATTTAATAATGCCCTTCTGTCTACAACCTCTTTCAAAAAAATTCACAAATCACTCACTCATTTTATTGTATTCTTCTGAATCCCTATGAGAATCATCAGAGGCATTCATTTGGTAACTGCACTACTGCCTGACATTTCTAGTATTTGTATATTATTTACTACTTGTGGTGTATAACCTTTAAAGTGTTTGCACCCTTTCACTGTCACAAAATTTTAAGGTACTTCATGTCAGAGACTATGTCATTTATCTTGAAGTACCAAGCATAGGTTCAGTAAATTCATGTCAATTTTTTTTTGTTTTATAGCTATCAATAATCTGAAAGCATCTGCATAAATAGTAATGCATTAATAACTCATTAGATTACTTTAATAGGAAATGTTAATCCTATTGCAATGATGCAATGAAAACTATGTAACTTTTCCAAAATAATGTATTAGCAATGGCACTAAGTCTAAGCTCTAAGGTTGGTTCCTTATTCAGATCTTTTTTCTCTAACATTACAAAACTACTTAACAGAACAAACTTTTGTTAACTGTTCCTCAATGCTTTCAAAAAAAAAAAAAACTCTCTCTCCTACCCCAGGTACACTGATCTTTAATAAAAGCTAATTGAGAAAACCATGAGGCAGAAGTTACTATCACTTGTCTTTATATAATGTCACTGGGTCGTCACTCAGTGTGATATCAGTACTTGGGGTGCTCATAAAGACCCACAGCCACTCCAAGAGCCCGTGCACCTACCACAGGTTCATGACACATAGTCTCCTCCCCTCAGGTAAGCAGCTGACTTTGAGGCCTGCATTTCTGTGGTTTTTAGAAACAAAACCTGCCTCTGTGTTGATTGTGCAACATCCTTCTCATATCATCAACCATGACAATGGGCCTCAGGTCAGGGGGAATATCAGTAGTAGGTGCCACTTTCAAGGACCCCCTAGTAGTGAGAGGCCTGTGTAAGCATCAGCATGCTAGACCCCTGTAAAGTCTCCACGGACTAAACTCCTTTGTGCTCCTGTTCTCTGGACTTGATCATTTTAGAAAAGCCTGCCAGATCCACGGCAAGTTCCAGTATCTATTTCTAGCCCAGAATTCAGCCTAAAGGAACACTTTATACAAATAAATATACTATGCTTTAACTTTTATGATCACAAAGGCTTCTACTTCAAAGAGCTGGCTATGAACCTCAGACCCATTCTAAGCATTAGTGTGAACTTTAGCAAATTAATTTCTCTGGGATTAGTTTCATTTATAAAATGAAGATAATTTTACAGAAAATAGTTGAACCAGGATTAGAGATAATGTACTTTAAGATCCTGAAATATTGCCTGAAATAGGAGGCAGGCAATACAGAGCTATTACCCAGAAAGGTTGTGAAATTCTTCTACTCTGAGTAACCTCAAATGGTAAAAGATATTTTGCAGGTTTGTGGTTAATAGGACCAAAATATTAGGTCAGAACTTAATAAGTTTGTCTTATATACTCAATGCAAATGTCACTAAGACATGGTTTGGTCTAAATTTGGGCTGCATGACCCACTCGTGGCCACAGGAATTACCTTATCATCTAACAGCAGCTATTCTCCCTGCCCCTGGGTCCAGAGGTTAACTTCAGTCGGCCATTTAGCTTTTAATAGTCAGCTTTCACTGCCCTCAACTGGAAACCTTTAACTAGATCTTGAATAGTCATCCAAAAAAGAAAAATAGAGGCTTGTATGTTGATTGCCTTTTAATATTCCAAAAGCCTTACATATTAAACCAAAAGCCATAGTATTTATATGTGATCCCACAAAGTACAAGTTGCATAGAGATATGATGCCTCCCTCCGTTCCTAGTTCTTCTCCCTATTTGTCTGGAGAGAGGAACAAGAACCCAGTTTCTCTGTGCATCAGTTACACAAGGCCAGGGTTATTATGCATGTCTCTTCTCAGCTGTGTGGTCCGTGATGAGATGTTGGCAACTTAGAATCAGTCATAAAGAGGACTTAAACTATGGGATGGGCATACACACTCCAAATCAGGGCAATTTATTAGGAGACACAGGATTGTAAAATATGTACCAGCACTCCCCCAGGTATGACAGCATATCCTTACTCCCTACTTATACCATCCTGAGGGTGTTTAACAAATACAGAATCTCAAATGCAGACTGTGATTGACCTTTAATACCTATGTGAGGAGAAGGAATTAGTATAATATTTCATTCTCTGTAATGCTATATCTTTTGGATACTGGAAGTGCATTTACTTATGGTTCTGTCAAAAAAAGAACTCAGGAAAATAAAAGGTTAACCAAAAAAAAAAAAAAAAATCAATATCGCTGACAGACGAATGAAATAATAAACACAAACTTTGTAAAGGTTCATACTAAGGAGGCCCACACGTCACTCCAAACCTCTTTGGCCTGGCTATCGGGCTGGAAATCTCACAGAGTTGGACTGGCAGTGGAGATTTCCAATGTGTCTTGGGTTTGGCTCTGTCAGGAACACCACAAGCTGGGTTCACTTCTGTGGTATTGCTTTACTTCCGAGTCCACAAGAACCATGCAGTAAAAAAGGATCAGGCAAACAAAACAAAGAACATGAAAAGGAAAACAGGAAGGGAATTTGACCAATGACTTCAACCCTCAGTGAGGATCTGGTTTGATTTTCATGGCAAGTGCTCTCGTGGAGCTTAGACCAACTCAAGCTTACCCTTTCCTTTTCATCTCTTCACATTCCACTCAGCGAGATTTTAACAGAGATGCAGAGTTGATGCTTGAATTTATTATTTTGGCTTGTGTCATATTCTCTGAGGAACGCTGGCAAGAGACCATGAACCTGCATTTGGCACCAATCAACTTGGCAAACGAAGTTCTTCAACTTGTAGTGAAAGCAGAGTTGGTGTTTCCCATGCCTCTAGGTTCAGAACATACACAGCACTTTATTTTCTCCCTGAAGATCATCTGTTCTCTTGAAATGCAGTCTTAAGGGGCAACCCTGTGAGCTCATTCTGTCTTTGCCAAAGATGCTCACCCACGAAGGGGAGGCACGTACAATGAGGCAGACAGGCAGGAGTTGATGACGGCTCAGGAAGTCGTTCCCGCTCCTTCCCAGTCAAAGGGTCTCTCTAATGCAGAATGGAATCCAAAAGTCACAATTATTTCACCAGAATATTGGAGAAAAAAAAATGAGGTATAACTGGATGGAGGCAGGCAGCAAAGACAGTGAATGAGGCACCAAGTTGGGAGACGTGCAGGATTAGCCACCAGCTGTTTCTTTAGACCCGTCAAAGTTCAAAACTGCCTGGCTGTGGCATCACACAGGTTTGCCCCTACTTTCACTGCACAACAAGGAGTTTGGCCTGCTGGCCTCCAGTGAAGTTCCTTTTGTGGTTTTTATCCACAGATGACCTTTGAATACCTATGCAACATTAGCCTGCCTGGAACTGTACATCTATTTATTGTTGTTGGAAAGTGTGGGTTAAAGAAATGGAGAGAACCAGGAAGTCTCTCTCTCAAAATCAGAGAACAACTGTAAGTATTTACTTTGAATCCTAAACTGCCTCAACCTCTGCTGTACAATTGGTCACTGACCTTTTCTAGCAGAGTCAATTTACTTACAAATACTAATGAAAAGGGTGTAGACTCCAGTGGTCATATCCGTGGATTCATAATTGGGGTTGGATCCCTGCCTCCACCACTTTTTGACTTGGCCAGTTACTGAGAGGTTAAGCCTCCACCCCCTTATTCATCAAATGAGGAGAATGACAACAGATGATTTGCTGAGAGGATATAAACAAATTAGTGCACATAAAATATTCAAGGCGAAGCTTGTCCCACACCAAGCACTTTTACATACTTTTATTATTACCAAACATAGTAAATTAAACAACATGTACAACATTTACAATCAGCAAGGTCTTGGTTTCAGGATGCCTGGCTGGACTCAGGAGCTGATGGTCACTGGAGCAGCCTTCATAACATCACAACCTGTTTCTTTCATTGCTGCCTCACCCCAGAGCATCCCTCAGTATCACTTCAGCTCCCACCCTTTGGTTTAATACTACTGTTTTTAAATAATACTCAGAGTATTAATATTGCCATGAATAGCCTTTAGTTCGTTCTGCCTGTCCTTAGTTCTTTCAACACTAGAGGTCAGGGTATTACCTGGAGCCCAGTTGTTTTGCCTTTAGGGGGGAAATGAGGTAACTTTTATTCTGGGGGGAAGAAAGCTTTTCTTAATTGCTTCCCCAGGGAAGAGTCAGGCCTAAGAAAATCCACCATGACAACTGGTTCTGTTTACTGATTTTTTTTTTTTTTTAATTTTGTTTTGAAAGCTACTACATGCAAACACAGGCCTACTCCTAAGGGTACAAAAATGGGTTAGACGCCATCACTAGAGAGGATTTTTACAGCCAGATGGAGCAGCCTATCAGCTCATCACTGTATGTCACTCAAAGCAAGGGGCAACTAGCTGGAGCAATGACCAGTGTCAATGACAGCACAATAAGATTTCTGGAGTTATTGCTCTGGATCATCAGGTCATGGATATTTCTGTGACTAAACAACTTGAAGTTGTACTAAAGTCAGTTTGGTCTGGAAGGCTCACATACCTGACGTGTTAGAGCAGAGCACAATGAGGCCTGCCCTCTCAGGGCCCTAGGTTCATATAGAAATGCCCTGCAACCTACTCTACCATCAGGGATAATTTTACTCACATTTCTCTTTGATTCAATTGTTTTATCCACAAAATCAAGATAACCAAAGTGCTACCTCTTACAACCACTGTAAAAATTAGATGAGAAAATACACATAGAGTGCTTAGGGAAGCAGTTGATATGGGAGAAGTTCTTGATACCTATTACTAATGAAAATAATAACTTCACAAAAGGTTGTTTAAAAACATGACTATAAATCTATTCACCAATGAAAATTGTAGATACACTCAACTTTTGCTCATAAAGCAAATAGTCTTCAAATCTTTTAAATATACTGCTCCACTGTTAATAGTATTTCAAGTTGTTTTTCTCAGCCTTAGAATTAACAATTCTAATTCTAATTTACATAAAAATCTCCTGTGAAGATTCATAAACACCCATGCCTGGGTTTTACCAGATATTCTCATTAATTTCTCTGGGATTGGATCCCAGCCCTGAATATATCTAAACATCTTTCCAAGAGATGAGATGCTACAGTTAGTTTTAAGAATGATTTAAGTTAGAAGAAGAAACCACAAGTCCATCCCTACTAAGTTTGGGTCTGCATGCTCCAATGTTATGTTATTTTCACAATTTGCTTGCTGTGAATATCCTGGGAAGTCACAGCCAAGTAGATCACTATGAAAAATGTGGCACTGAAACTGAATTCCAATTTTCTGGTATAAGCAAGTTAAAATAGTCATGTCTAATTGCTCTACTCTCAGAAAAGGCTAAAGATCTAGATTTTTCAGGCTGACATCTGCATTTCTATAATCATTTCTTAAGTAACTGAGTAATAATAGTACTACTATTACTATCAGAATGGTAGTCACTACCATTTCCTTAGCACTTGTTGTATCTATTTTGTACTGAATGTTTGCCACCTCCAAAATGTATATGCTGAAGTTCTAATTCTCAGTGTATGGTGTCTGAGGATAAGGCTTTGGATTAGATGAAGTCATGAAGCAAAGCCCTCATGATGGGGATTCATGTCCTTGCAAATGGGAGGGACCAGAACTCTTTCTCTCTCAGTCACAGGACAGGGTGAGAAGGCAGCCATTTGCAAGTCAAGAAGAGGGACTTTACCAGAACCTGACCATATGGTATCCTGATCTCAGATCTATAATCTCTGGAATTGTGAGAAATTGATTTCTGTTATTAATCCACCTAAGATACAGTATTTCAACATGCAGGCCAATATAGTATCTCTCACTAAATTAGGATACTAAATATATCCCCTCACTTAACTATTTATAACAACCTTACTTAAGTTTGGATATTTATAGCTAAAGAAGTTCTCTGGTAAGATGACTAATAGCCCCAGGCTAAGACATACTAGGTCTGAGACTCTGTCCACACTGATGGCAAGAACAGGGTGTGGTAATGAACTCCTCTAAGCTTTTTATCACTGTGATGAGAATTAAAGATCATAATGTACACAAGGCACAGTAGACAGCCCTGCTGAGTTTGCTAACCATAACAACAGCAATATTATTTTAGACACAGAAGGGTTAATTATATTACTTAAATTTACTTAGCTTCTAAGGAATACAGCACGTGTACAACAAACTTTCTGCCTTTCCTTTTCAGCAAATCTCTGTTGTCAGACTATAGAATTCCTTCTAATAAGACTATATACTTAAATCTGGCTATCATTGACAAAGGTCACTTATGTAGAATTCATTTTTTCATTATTTTTATAGCTTTGTTTCCAAAAGAGTTTCCCAAGGCATGCAATTCTATTTTCGGAACACAATAAACCAAAGACAGAAAATGTTAAAAACATATCAGTGGTACCTATGAAATTATATAATCAGTTCCATAAAATCTGCATTCTCTAGTTTGGGTTTACTCTTTTACTTCATATGATAAATCTCATTGCCATGGGAAGCCAACTCCCTTACTTTCTATCTGAATGTAGATACTATCTTAAGACTTTAAAGCTGTGTAAATTCAAACTCACAGAAAGATTAATGAGATATAATTCTACATTACATAATGTGACCATCTCACACAGATGTAAAATACACAAGTGTTAAATTCTTTGATATTATAAATAAGAAATCTAGACTAAGTCAAGGTGAGACTTATTTGGATATTTTAAAGTACCTTATGAATGCATCGAGTTGCAACCTACTTTTCCCAATATACCTTTGATAGTTTCTTTAAAATCATCATGATGAGTTTACTTTTTCTAAACTGTAGTCTTTTAACATAACCTAGAACTACAGTTTAGGGAGCCATATAATTCTTAGCAAGGAGAGAATTTGGCTTGTATTTTCCAAAATAAGCCATACCATGCTACAGTAACAAACTCCTAACCTTAGTGGCTAAATTTCTCTCTCACTCACATTACCTGTCCAACACAAGTCAGCAGTGATATATTTCACACTGCCATGAACCCAAACATTTTTAGCTATTGTCATCTCAATATGTAATACCCAAGATCACAGCAGCAGAAGAAAAAGAAGGAGTGTGGAGACCTCAGATTTCTGAGTACCTTGAACTGGAAATGACGCAGACCACTTCTCCTGGGCCATAACTAGTCATGTAAACCTATCTAACTGCAGGGTACTGGGAAATCTTCCTGTGCCCAGAAAGAAGAGGAGAATGAGATAGAGTGAGCAACAGTTGTTTGTCATGGATACAAATATATATATAAATTTCACAGTGAATTCCAGCAATGACTCAATAAAAGATGCTAAAATCTTGGCTTATACCTTACTCACATTGTATACATATTTGTTTTCCACTCTGACATACAAATTTCCATAGCCCAATTTAAGCCATTGATAATGTGATACTGATTACACTCCAAGAAAGTTTTTCTATATGTGCTCAATATCTTTGCCTAAAAAAATTGCAACATCCAATAATAAAATTCCCATGACCACCATCATTCTCTTTTGCTGAGAATCCATTGCTAAGCTAAACTTTGGGCAAGTCATTCAATCAAATGTCTGCTCTTTATAAAGGAACATTAGACATAGCTGCTGTACATTAGGCTGGCAGCTCACTAGTTATTTGCAAGCTTTTCAGAGCCTCCATTTTTAAACCACAGGTTGGCCACCTCCCAGGAGAAGTCTTGTGTGCTGCCATAACCTCAAAGCCATGCACTCCTCTTGCCACGTGAGGCAATTTCTAGAGAAAATCACTGTGTGGCTGATGCGCTGTTCAGACAGTGGGTCATCTTGCTACTGTAGGGTTGCAGGTAGCACCCAGGGTTCTTCAGGCATATTGTAAATGACAGAATACTGAAGACAACTGCCACAGCATTGTGTCTACCAATACTCAAATCCATCTTGGCTTCTAGATTTGACATTAAATCTTATGTTGGCTTTCTAGAGACAGTTTCTGTAAGTCCCAAAGTCACAAAATGGACAGGAAACCACCGTAGAAATTTTACAAAAAGAAGCAGAAAAGTGATCAGAGCAAACACAAGTTGAAAAACCAACAAACATGTCTAGTATGGGCCAGCTGTGGTCTGCAGCAGAGGAAAAGGAGCAACTCCAGACCTAGGACAGAGGACAGTGGCTACTCTGTCTTCCCCCTCAAAGGGTTGTCTTATAGGACTCTGAAGTCAGCAGCTCACAGTGGTTATTTTTCTTAGAACCAATCAAATTACATACATGTTCAATTAGTTTTAGCAAACAAAGGAATATTAAATAAAAAAAGTTGCAAATTAAAAACTACCCTGGATAAACCAACAGAACTAATCCTTTTTTTTTTTTTTAATTTCTTATAGACTGCATTTAATTCATTGTACACAAATGGGGTACATCATTTTGTTTCTATGGTCGTGCACAATGTAGATTCATACCATTTGTGTAATCATACATGTACATAGGGTAATGATGTCTGTCTCATTCCACCATTTTTCATACCCCACCTCCCTCTCATTTCCCTCTATGTAATCTAAAGTTCCTCCATTGTTCTTTCAACCCCCCAGCCCCCCACCCCCATTATATATCATCATCCAATTGTCAGAGAAAACATTTGACCTTTGATTTTGGAGGATTGGCTTATTTCACTTAGCATGATATTCTCCTATTCCATCCATTTATCTTCAAATGCCGTAATATTATTCTTCTTTACGGCTGAATAATATTCCATTGTGTATATATACCACATTTTCTTTATCCATTCATCTCTGAAGGGCATCTAGGTTGGTTCCACAATCTAGCTATTGTGAATTGAGTTGCTATAAACATTGATGTGGCTCTGTTACTATAGTATGCTAATTTCCTCAGCAAAGAATATAATCAATAATGAGAAAAAAAGCCTACAGAGTGGGAGAAAATCTTTTCTACACACACTTCAGATAGAGTACTTATCTCCAAAATTTATAAAGCACTTACAAAACTTTACACCAAAAGTACAAAGAACCTAATGAATAAATGGGCCAAGGAACTGGACAGACACTTTACAGAAGACATACTGGTGATTAATAAATATATGAAGAAGTGTTCAACATTTCTAGTAATTAGCAAAATGCAAATTAAAAAACTCTAAGATTTTATCTCACTCCAATTAGAATGGCTAATATCAAGAACACAAAAAATAAGAGATGTTGGTGTGGATGTGGGGAAAAAGGCACACTTTTACATTGCTGGTGGAGTTGCAAATTGGTGCAGCCACTCTGGAAAGCAGTGTGGAGAATTCTCAGAAACCTTGAAATGGATCCACATTTTGACCCAGTTATCCCACTCCTTGGTTTATACCAAAGAACTTAAAATTAGCATACTGCAGAACTAATTCTTAGACCTTATAAAAATGCTAGTTGTCTCTTTGTCACTATTAAACAAAGAAATAGTACATGTTATCACACACTAACTGAAAGGAACTCCAATTTGCAATGCCTTATTTACCTCCTACATAAGGGAAATTCTAAGAGCCTTAGGTCCCCCTTGTATTTCCATACAGTTGTTTTTATTCCATCCACCCACAGGAAATTTCTACAGCCTCATTAACTCAAACTACTAAAGGTTGTTCAACAAATGAGCCCATGCTTGTCTTGCTCCTGAAATCCAGCTGTGCTTACAGGAACCAGGGACCTTGAAGTGCAAGGATTTTGACCTTCTGCTTCCTAGAAGCTGTGTGTGGGCCACCCACTCTGTTAAGTGTACATAAAATCTTTACTCTTGAAATCACATTTGCAGCCTCTTAAGTGCCCATGTGTCCCAGAGACTTCTGTCCTCTTTCCAGAGCACAGACTCTCAATGGATGACGTCATTTATTGCCTTGTCTCTATTATGCTCTGTTTGGCCCTCTGTATGTTCATGATGCTCAAAATCTTGGAAATGTCCCCAACTGAACTGAACATCTGCCCATCGTTGTAAACATATTTCACCACCAGGTGTCCTGGCCAGAAATCTGACCATTATCCATTACTCCTCCCCACACCTTTAATCAATTAACTCTCCAAATTCCTCCCCTATGTATACTGTTCTGAGCCTCCAGTGTTATTACTGCAAGTGTCTAATCATTCTTCCTGCCTCCAGTCCTTATCCCTTTATGACCATTTTCCACACCAATGCTAAAAATTGTCTTCTCAAAATGCAAGTCTCAATATTCACTTGCTCAGAACTCTTCCAAGTGTTCCTCTTGCCCTCTGAATGTAATATATCTTACAACAGCCTTTATGGTTTGGCTGCTGCTAACTTCTCATCTGCTTCACTTGGCAAAACTGCATCCCCTGGGTTCTAGTCACACTAAAACATCCACTTCAGCGAATATACCTTGCTTGTCCTGATCATGAGCCCTTGTCCTAAGCTATTTTCTCAAAATATCTTTCAGTTCCTTTTTAAATACTATCTGTAGTTTTCATCAAACTTCTCCAGTTCCACCTGAATAACCGTCTTAAAAATTTTAGATTGCAGACAAAACAAAGCCCACTATTTCTTGTGTGTAAGGTAGATTATATGTTCTTTTCAGAGGTTTTGGTTCTATCTGCTCCACTGCTTCTGGAATTTTCCAACTGCAATTAGATCTTTACCATTTTTTGCCTTAATATACCTAACTAGACCCTTAGATTCTGTAATTTGTTCTTAAGCTATATTATAACTATCAGTGTATTTCCTGTGATAATCACCTAAGTCTATGAATGCAAAACTATGTGTGTCCTGCTACTACTGGATCCCCAGAGTCTATAATAGTAGACCCAATGGGTTTACCTACAGGGTCTGCTACTGACAGGTCCAATATAAATATTCGTTGAGTAAGCATTGAATGAAATAGGGGCAAGGACTTGATATTCTCAGAGTCCTGTGGAAGAGATATCCACTTTTTTTTATTTTTTTTTACTTTTATTGTAAACAAATGGGATACATCTTTTTTTCTCAGTTTGTACATGAAGTACAGGCATACCATTTGTGTAATCATACATTTACCTAGGGTAATGTTTTTTTATTCATTCTGTTATATTTTCCTTCACCCCACCTCTCCCACCCCTCTTTTCCCTCTATATAGTCCCTCCTTCCTCCATTCTTACTCACCTCCCACCCCCCATTATATGTAATAATCCGCTTATCAGAGAGATCATTCATCCTTTGTTTTTTTCAGATTAGCTTATCTCATTTAGCATGATATTCTCCAATTTCATCCATTTGCCTGCAAATGCCACAGTTTTATCATTCTTTATGGCACAATACTCCATTGTATATATATATATATCACAGTTTCTTTATCAATTCATCAACTGAAGGGCATCTAGGTTGGTTCAACAATCTGGCTATTATGAATTGAGCAGCTATGAACATTAATGTGGCTGTATCTCTGTAGTATGTTGATTTTAAGTCCTTTGGGTATAGGCCAAGGAGTGGGACAGCTGGATCAAATGATGGGTCCATTCCAAGTTTTCTAAGGAATCTCCACACTGCTTTCCAGAGTGGCAGCACTAATTTGCAGCCCCACCAGCAATGTATGAGTGTACCTTTCTCCCCACATCCTCGCCAACACCTGTTGTTGCTCGTATTCTTGATAATCGCCATTCTAATTGGGTGAGATGGAATCTTAGGGTGGTTTTGATTTGCATTTCTCTTATTACTAGAGATGTTGAACATTTTTCCATATGTTTGTTGATTGCTTGTAGATCTTCTTCTGTGAAGTGTCTATTCATTTCCTTAGCCCATTTGTCGACTGGATTATTTGAATTCTTGGAGTAGAGTTTCTTGAGTTCTTTATAGATTCTGGAGATTAGTGCTCTATCTGAAGTATGATTGGCAAAGATATTCTCCCACTCTGTAGGCTCTTTCTTCACATTGCTGATAGTTTCCTTTGCTGAGAGAAAGCTTTTTAGTTTGAATCTATCCCAGTTATTGATTCTTGCTTTTATTTCTTGTGCTATGGGAGTCCTGTTAAGGAAGTCTGGTCCTAGGCCGACATGTTGAAGATCTGGACCTACTTTTTCTTCTATAATCTGCAGATTCTCTGGTCTGATTCCGAGGTCCTTAATCCATTTTGAGTTTAGTTTCATACATGGTGAGAGATATGGGTTTAGTTTCATTCTGTTGCATATGGATTTCCAATTCTCCCAGCACCATTTGTTGAAGAGGCTATCTTTTCTCCATTGCATATTTTTGGCACCTTTGTCTAGTATGAGAAAATTGTATTTATTTGGGTTTGTGTCCGTGTCCTCTATTCTGTACCATTGATCTACCTTTCTATTTTGGTACCAATACCATGCCGTTTTTGTTACTATTGCTTTGTAGTAGAGTTGAAGATCTGGTATTGCAATACCCCCTGTTTCACTCTTCCTGCTAAGGATTGCTTTAGCTATTCTGGGTTTCTTATTCTTCCAGATGAATTTCATAATTGCTTGCTCTATTTCTGTAAGGTACGTCATTGGGATTTTAATTGGAATTGCATTGAATTTGTATAGCACTTTAGGTAGTATGGCCATTTTGACAATATTAATTCTTCCTATCCAAGAACATGGAAGATCTTTCCATCTTCTAAGGTGTTCTTTAATTCCTTTTTTTAGTGTTGTATAGTTCTCATTGTAGAGGTCTTTCACCTCTTTTGTGAGATTGATTCCCAAGTATTTTATTATTTTCGAGGCTATTGTGAATGGGGTAGTTTTCCTAATTTCTCTTTCTGAAGGTTCATCACTTATGTATAAAAATGCGTTGGATTTATGGGCATTGATCTTGTAACCTGCTACTTTACTGAATTCACTTATGAGTTCTAACAGTTTTCTGGTGGAATTTCCAGGTTCCTCTAAATATATAATCATGTCATGAGCGAACAGGGATAGTTTGAGTTCTTCTTTTCCAATTCGTATCCCTTTAATTTCTTTGGTTTGTCTAATTGCTCTGGCCAGAGTCTCAAGAACGATGTTGAATAGAAGTGGTGAAAGAGGGCATCCCTGCCTTGTTCCAGTTTTTAGGGAGAATGCTTTCAGTTTTTCACCATTTAGAATGATATTAGCCGTGGGCTTAGCATAAATGGCCTTTACAATATTAAGGAATGTTCCCACTATCGCGATTTTTTCTAGTGTTTTGAGCATGAAGGGGTGCTGTATTTTATCAAATGCTTTTTCTGCATCTATTGAAATAATCATGTGATTCTTGACTTTAAGTCTATTAATATGGTGAATTACATTTATTGATTTCCTGATGTTGAAACAACCTTGCATCCCTGGGATGAAACCCACTTGATCATGGTGCACTATCTTTTTAATATGTTTTTGTATGCGATTTGCTAAAATTTTGTTGAGAATTTTTGCGTCAATGTTCATTAAGGATATTGGTGTGAAATTTTGTTTCCTTGATGAGTCTCTGTCTGGTTTAGGTATCAGCGTGATATTGGCTTCATAGAATGAGTTTGGGAGGGTTCCCTCCTCTTCTATTTCATGGAATACTTTGAGAAGTATTGGAATGAGCTCTTCTTTAAAGGTTTTGTAGAACTCGGCTGAGAACCCATCTGGTCCCGGACTTTCCTTTGTTGATAGGCTTTTGATGACTTCTTCTATTTCAGTACTTGAAATTGGTCTATTTTAATTGTGTATGTCCTCCTTGTTCAATTTAGGCAATTCATATGTCTCTAGAAAACTGTTGATGTCTTCGAAATTTTCTATTTTGTTGGAGTATAGTTTTTCAAAATAGCTTCTAATTATGTTTTGTATTTCAATCCTGTCTGTTGTGATATTTCCTTCTTCATTCCAAATTTTAGTGATTTGGGTTTTCTCTCGTCTTCTCTTTGTTAGTGTGGCTAAAGGTTTATCAATTTTGTTTATTTTTTTTGAAGAACCAACTATTTATTTTGTGAATTTTTTGTATTGTTTCTTTTGTTTCAATTTCATTGATTTCAGCTCTGAGTTTAACTATTTCCTGTCTTCTACTACTTTTGGTGCTGTTCTGTTCTTCTTTTTCTAGGGCTTTGAGCTGTAGTGTTAGGTCGTTTATTTGTTGAGTTTTACTTCTTTTCTTAAATGCGCTCCATGAAATAAATTTCCCTCTAAGTACTGCTTTCATAGTGTCCCAGAGATTTTGATATGATGTTTCTTTGTTCTCATTTACCTCTAAGAATTTTTTAATTTCCTTCCTAATATCTTCTGTTATCCATTCATCATATAATAGCATATTGTTTAATCTCCAGATGTTGGAATAGTTTCTGTGTTTTACTCTTTCATTTATTTCTAACTTCAGTCCATTATGATCTGATAGAATACATGGTAGTGTCTCTATCTTCTTGTATTTGCTAACATTAGCTTTGTGGCATAATATATGGTCTATTTTAGAGAAGGATCCATGTGCTGCTGAGAAGAAAGTGTATTTGCTCTTGGTTGGATGGTATATTCTATGAATGTCTGTTAAGTCTAAATTATTGATTGTGTTATTGAGATGTATGGTTTCTTTGTTCAATTTTTGTCCAGAAGATCTGTCCAGTGGTGAGAGAGGCGTGTTAAAATCACCTAGTATTATTGTGTTATGGTCTATTTGGTTTCTGAAATTGAGAAGGATTTGTTTGACATACATGGATGAGCCACTGTTTGGGGCATAGATGTTTATGATTGCTATATCTTGCTGATTTATGCTTCCCTTAAGCAGTATGAAATGACCTTCTTTATCCCTTCTGACTAACTTTGGCTTGAAGTCCACATTATCGGAAACGAGGATGGATACTCCAGCTTTTTTGCTGAGTCCATGTGCATGGTATGTTTTTCCCCATCCTTTCACCTTTAGTCTATGGGTATCTCTTTCTATGAGGTGAGTCTCTTGCAGGCAACATATTGTTGGATCTTTCTTTTTAATCCAATCTGCCAGTCTATGTCTTTTGATTGATGAATTCAGGCCATTAACATTCAGGGTTATTATAGAGATATGATTTGATTTCCCGGTCATTTGGTTCATTTTTTAAATTTTATTTATTTATTTGTTTGACACAACTTGTTTCCTCCTTTATTTGACAATTCCTTTAGGATAATTCCTCCCTTTGCTGATTTGCTTCTTTGTTTTTCATCTCTTCCTCATGGAATATTTTGCTGAGAATGTTCTGTAATCCTGGCTTTCTTTTTGTAAATTCTTTTAGCGTTTGTTTATCATGGAAGGATTTTATTTCATCATCAAATTTGAAGGTAAGTTTTGCTGGGTATAAGATTCTTGGTTGGCATCCATTTTCTTTCAGGGCTTGAAAAATGTTGTTCCAGGCTCTTCTAGCTTTTAGGGTCTGGATTGAAAAATCTGCTGAAATCCGTATTGGTTTCCCCCTGAATGTAATTTGGTTCTTTTCCCTCGCGGCCTTTAAAATTCTGTCTTTATTTTGTATGTTAGGTATTTTCATTATAATGTGCCTTGGTGTGGGTCTGTTGTAATGTTGTGTATTTGGAGTCCTATAAGCCTCTTGAACTTGATTTTCCATTTCATTCTTCAGATTTGGGAAATTTTCTGATATTATTTCATTGAATAAATTGTTCATTCCTTTGGCTTGTTTCTCTAGGCCTTCCTCAATCCCAATAATTCTTACATTTGGCCTTTTCATGATATCCCATAGTTCTTGTAGATTCTGTTCATGATTTCTTACCATCTTCTCTGTTTGTTCAACTTTGTTTTCAAGGTTAAATATTTTGTCTTCAATGTCTGAGGTTCTGTCTTCCAGGTGTTCTATCCTACTGGATATGCTTTCTATGGAGTTCTTAATTTGGTTTATTGTTTCCTTCATGTCAAGGATTTCTGTTTGGTTTTTTTTCAATATCTCTAACTCTTTATTGAAATGATCTTTTGCTTCCTGTATTTGCTCTTTTAATTGTCGATTGGTGCGATCATTCAATGCCTGCATTTGCTCTTTCATCTCATCATTCAGTGCGTGCATTTGCTCTTTCATCTCATCGTTTGCTTCTCTGATCATTTTAATTATGAACATTCTGAACTCCTCTTCTGTCATTTCTTCTGCCATGCTGTCATTGGGTTTTATTGATGTAACATCTAGATTTGTTTGCAGCATTTTCTTTCCTTGTTTTCTCATATTTCCTTGTTTTCTCCTAGTTCAGGTATCAGTGGACCGCTGAGACATTGCAGATTTCCTCTATTGACTTACAATGTCCCTGAATATTTCTATATATATCCCCTCTTAGCCTTCAGTAGGCTGAAGTCTTGGAGGAAGTTGATAATGCGGTACTCCACAAGGAAGCTGCCTCTCTAGGAGTGGTGCCCTTCAGGTGGGGTATAATCCCTGCTAGTGGGCAGAGGTGCCTGCACTTGTTGACCAATGGTCATCCAAAGGGGACCTAGGCTGTGGGCTGAGGCAAGGCCTGTTTGGGCCTGAGTCTCTGGTTTTACCGTCCTTGTGGGGAAACCTCACCCGGCAGGGAAGACTCACCCGGTGGGGAGGTGTCGCTGGTCAATTCCCTCCTAGAGGTTCCCCTCAATTTACAGCTACCGCCTGGGCTGGGCTGCCTTCCTCTGCAAAGTTCCCAGGGGCCCGGCCCTACCTCCTGGGCCTGGGAGCCTCACCCTTCGCAGATGAATCTCCTTAGGCTGCTCCTCCTCAGAGAATCTGCCCGCAGGCCTGGAACCTTTGCTCCGCCCCTAAGCCAGTCTCTGTGCGGCTCTTCCACCCAGAAGCCTCGTAGATCCTGGGACCCTGCTCTGCTTCTAATCACCTGGCTATGCGGCCCCTTCTCTGAGCAGCCACCTGGGGCCCCGTACAATCGCTCTGAGACCCAGAGACCCGCCACACGCCTCTTCCTCCACACAGCCGCCCAGTATTCTGGTGCGGTCACTAGGAGTCCAAGAAACTCACTGCGCGCCTCCTCCTCCCACCAACCACCCGTAGCCCTGGGCAATCAATCACTCCGAGACGAAGTGACCCTCCCCGTTCCTCCTCCTTCTCCAAATAACCGCCCGGGTGTTCAGGAGCAGTCGCTCTGAGTGGCTCTGAATCAACGTGACCGGCTGCACGCGTCCTCTGGGCAACCGCCCAGAGCTCTGGTGTGGCCACTCGAGACCAAGCGACCCACCGCTCCTCCCCTCCAGGCTGCCCTCCTGTGTTCAGGAGCTGTCACTTTAAGTCCAAACAACTCACCACTCGCCTTCTCCTCTGAGCAGCCGCCTGGAGCGCTAATGCAGTCACTGCGAGTCCAAATGACCGGTCGCGCTCCTCCTCCTCCTCCTCCTACTCCTCCGGGCAGGCCACTGTGTTCAGAAGTGGTCTGAGTCCAAACAGCTCGCCACGCAGCCCCTCCTCTGGCAACTGCCTGTAGCTCTGGTGTAGTCACTCTGAATCCAAGCGGCCGCGCTCCTCCTCCTCCTCCTCCTCCTCCTCAGGGCAGGCCCCGGTGTTCTGAGTCCACACAGCTCTCCTCGCCACTCCTCCCCTGGGCAGCCGCCGGAGCCCCAGTGGCTGCTCCGAGTCCCAGCGCTGTGCTGAGCGGCCTCCTTTACGGCGCTCCCAGTTGTCCGAGTTCACTGCTCCAGCGGGGGGAGTGGTGTCTCTCTGGCAGCTCTACTTCACAAAGTTCCCTGCTTTCTGGGACTACTGTCCCATCCGGGATGCCTTCCCAATGGGAGAGAGTCACCCGGCTGCTTTGAGTTGGTCCCACGTGTCTCAATATCACCTCTTTTGAATCCTGAGTCCTGGAGCAATATGAAATGCAGCCACCCTCTATGCCGCCATCTTGAAACTCCAGTCTATGTCTTTTGATTGATGAGTTCAGGCCATTAACATTTGGGGTTATTATTGAGATATGATTTGTATTCCCATTCATTTGGCTCATTTTTGTTTTTTGACATGACTTGGTTTCTCCCTTATTTGGCTATTACTTTAGGGTAGTTCCTCCCTTTGCTGATTTACATCGTTGTATTTCATCTCTTCCTCATGGAATATTTTGCTGAGAATGTTCTGTAGTGTCGGCTTTCTTTTTGTAAATTCTTTTAGCTTTTGTTTTTCATGGAAGGATTTTATTTCGTCTTCAAATCTGAAGGTAAGTTTTGCATCCATTGGTTGGCATCCATTTTCTTTCAGAGATTGAAAAATATTGTTCCAGGCCCTTCTTGCTTTTAGGGTCTAGGTTGAAAAATCTTCTGATCTCCGTATTGGTTTCCCCCTGAATGTAATTTGATTGTTTTCTCTCACAGCCTTTAAAATACTGTCTTTATTTTGTATGTAAGGTATTTCCATTATATTGTGCCTTGGTGTGGGTCTGTTGTAATTTTGTATATTTGGAGTCCTATAAGCCTTTTGTACTTGATTTTCCATTTCTTTCTTCAGATTTGGGAAGTTTTCTGATATTATTTCATTTAATAATTGTTCATTCCTTTGGTTTGTTTCTCTAAGCCTTCCTCAATCCCAATAATTCTTAAATTTGGCCTTTTTGTGATATCCCGTAATTCTTATAAATTCTGTTCATGATTTCTTACCATCTTCTCTGTTTGGTGAACTTTGTTTTGAAGATTAAACATTTTGTCTTCAATGTCTGAGGTTCTGTCTTCCAGGTGTTCTATCCTGGAAGACATTCTATTCTATTGTTTATGCTTTCTATGGAGTTTTTAATTTGGTTTATTGTTTCCTTCATTTCAAGGATTTCTCCTTGGTTTTTTTTTTCCCAGAATCTCTAACTCTTTATTGAAATGATCTTTTGCTTCCCAGATTTGCTCTTTTAACTGCTGATTGGTGCCATCATTCAAAGCCTGCATTTGCTCTTTCATCTCGTTTGCTTCTCTGATCATTTTAATTATGTACATTCTGAACTCCCTTTCTGACATTTCTTCTGCCAAGCTGTCACTGGATTCTATTGATGTAGCATCTAGGTTTGTTTAGGACATTTTCTTCCCTTGTTTTCTCATATTGGTCAGGTATCTACCCCTCTAGTAATGAAACTCTGAGATATTGCAGATTTCCTCTATTAACTTATCGTGTCCCTGTAGATTTCCAATAACTTGCCTCCTAGCCTTCAGTAGCCTGAAGTCTTGGAGGAACTTGACAATACAGTGCTCCACAAGGGGTTGTGGCCTTCAGGTGGTGTATATTTCCTGCTGGTGGGCAGAAGCTCCTCCACTTATTGACTGATGGTCAGTCAAAAGGGGGACTAGATTGCGGACTGGGGCATGGCTGGTCTGGGCCTGTGTCTCTGGTTCTACTGCCTAGTGGGAAAGCCTGCCCCACAGGGAAGACTTACCCGGTGGGGTAGTCTCATTGGGCAACTCTACTCCATGAAGTTCCCTGCATTCCAGGACTACTGACTCTTCCAGGAAGCCTCACCCAGTGGGAGAGACTTACCCAGTGTCTCTGAGTTGGTTCTGAGTCTCTCAATACCTCCTCTTCTTGAATCCTGGGTCCTGTCAAAGGGCCCCCAGTCTCCTGTAGGTGTCTCCGGAAGGGAGCCGCCCTGCAGATGATGATGACCACATCCTCAGAATTAATTCAAAATGCCTGCACCAGCCTCCAAAAAAGCTGGGGAGACCCAGCAAGGGGGTGCTGAGTCAGCACAGAAGCAAGTGCAGTGTCCCTCAGCAGTATGGGGGCAAGTGGGCAGGCTCAGCAATGACATCCAACCTTGCTGTGGGGATAGGTGGGCTGGCTAGCTCTGCGTGATGACATCCTAGCTCAGTTTGGGGATCATGCAGGCTGGATTGCTTCACACCATGGCGTCCTACCTCAGCGTGGGGGTCAGCGGGCTGGTTCCCCTTTTTTTTTTAAAGAAAAGACATGAGCAACAGTCAGTTTCGGAACTTTTCTCTTTCCTCTCTCTTAGTGTACTCTGCATAGCATCATGTAACGATAGTCACAGCGCCGGTTGGTCTCATCCCTGGAGGCTCTACCCAAAGTGAATATTTTCTTGGCCTTCCAGTTAAAAGAACAACAACCTATTGCTTTAGGAAGTATATTCCAGGAAGAATTTAGTGCACATTGTCTCAAATACCAAATTTAAATATAACTTAGGAAAACTTATTATGAAAACAGCATAAAAATCATCATTGACCATTTTCATAGTACCAGTGATATACTCTCTGATTTTTGTTAACTTCTTTCTGTCTTCTCTTTTTTTCCTGATCACCAAACTTAGGTGTTCCTTAGAGGGCACCCATTCACACCATGCTGCCCTTAGGCACTGTGCTCTACTTCATCTTTTCCACAAACCCATATACACATATGAATGACAAATATGTATCTTCAAACCTACCCTTAGGCCCCAATACCACTGAACATCTTGGATCAGATGTCCTACAGACAGCTCCATCACAACATATCTTCATGGAACTTATCTGTAGCAGTGAATCTCTGGCTTTTCCTCCTGTAGTCCATTCCTACCACCAGGCCCGAGCTCAGTCCTGGAAGGCACTCTTGATAACTTCCTTACCTGCCCCTTCTATGAGTAATCATTTACACAGGAGCCATATCTTACACAGGTTTTGGTTCTTTCTGCTCCTATGGATCTGGAATTTTCCAACCACAATTAAATCTTTACCATTTTTTTGCCTTAGTAGACCTAAGTGGACCCTTAGAATCTTTGTCTTACATTCTGCAATAGTTTTCTGATTGGTTTCTCCATGTTTAGGTGTGCCTATTTCCTGTGTTCTACCATTTTTCTCACAGCCACCAGAGTGACCCAAACCTAACTCTTCACCTGACAGCTTCATTCTGCTCTCCCCTGCTAAAAATCTACAGTGAGTCTCTTCAGCAATGGCTGACCTTTTCAATCAATACTGAGGATTGGCATCTAGCTCATTCCAACTGAATCATGATCTCAGAGAGAGGGTCTGAGTGTCAGCAACTCTGATGAACATTCAGAACTGAAGCCCACAGGAGAACTTGTGATTTTTCTTAACTACTTTCTGTCTACTCCTACATTCCACCAACTACCACATCGTATCACACTCCATATGCTCCAGTGATGAACACCACCCACTCATTCCATGCACAGTCTGCCCACTCAGATTTAAGTGTTCCTCTGTTGCTCCCACTTAGGCCATCCTACCTGGCTTTTGACTTGACCTAAACTTTACAGAATCAGCTGAGGCATCATCTCTTCCAAGGAGCCTCTTTGACTTCTCACCCACCCACACTCACCCACTTCCATGTCCAGATACCAGATGTGTTCACATCTGCTCTTTGGTTCTCCCATAGAAACTCAGCCTCTATCACTGCACACTAATTCATTTTAAGAGTATTATATATTCATATATGTGCTTCCCCAACTATACCATGATGTTCTTGAGGATAAGGGTCTGGCCATAATGTCCAGAAAGTCAAAGGCTATCATGGTTCCAGTCAGGCACATGCAAAGGCCATGGTATGACATAGAGCCCAGGGTCATCGGTCCACAGTAGTGATTTGGGGTGGAAAATCTGAAGAGTATCTCAAGAAACCCTTTTGTGGGGGAGATTTCAAGCCCTTCCATTGTTATAACTCTGAAGTTGTGTTTAAAAAGGTCAAATGAGTAATGGAAGTCAAGTTACATGTCAAGGAACTTAGGTTTAATGTGTGATATTTGGAACTAGAGATTAGAAAGAAACCTGAGACATTCCCTGATTTAGGATTTAACTGTTCACTGGTCTTGGATTCTGAAAGTGGTTCAGGGCATGGATGAAGAATAGAGGACAGAAATTGTAGTGTGTGTGTTTGTGTGTGTGTGTGTGTGTGAGAGAGAGAGAGAGAGAGAGAGAAAGTGAGAGAGACAGACAGACATTCCTAGTTGATATAGATGATGAAGAGTCTCCACTTGACCAAATTGTAGCATGACTCCTCAGAGCCCTCTTCTCTACTAGGCCTTATGTATCTGGATATAAAAACTGCATACTGTCCACACAAGTGAATTCATCCACCCCTTCCCCAAAAATCTTGAACAAACAAATACGAACCTAGGTTATAACAGCACAAGGTTGCACCCCCCGGGATGACAGAGTTCAATTCTATTAAGTTTCTGCCTAAGAAAGCTCAAGGATGCCAAAAAAAATGTGCTGGTTGTTCCAGCCAGCATTTGAAATAGAAGCCATGTCTCCCAGTCTCTGAAGGAGAATAGAAACCTACCTTCCATAAGCAGCAATGAGCAAACCCCAGTAAGTTTCACATGGACTAAACCCCCTTCCTTTTCCTCACTTTTTATAAATACCCACATCCCTGATTCTGTTCAAAGACCCATGTTCCCCCTACCAGCTCCCTCATTCTTGCCTTAAAAGGGCCTATTACCTCTGTACAAATTGAAGTTGAGTTCAGCTCACACTGGACCATCTTCCCTATTACAAAAGTGGGTTCCCGATTAAAATCTGTCCTTATTGCTTCAATTAGTGTCTGGTTTTGTTTCTCTTTGACAGCATCCTGGGCAATATATATTCTGATATCCTGGTGGATCTGATTCCTGAAGTGCATGTGGCACTTAATGGGATGACAATCTCCAGGAAAATGTCCACAGGCAAGAGGACCAAAACTGACCAAGTGATTGTTGGAGAAAAATACCTCAAAGTTATTAAGGGTGACATGTTTTAAAAGAAGAGTTTTGCTTAATGGAGGGAGGAGTGCATATGATCAAAGTATATGATTTGCATGTCTGAATATGCCACAATGAAGTCCATTATTCTCTATAATTAAAATCCACTAATAAAAATAATCTTTCTAATAAACATGAATCCTCAGTTGAATATTTTTGATAAAATATTCTTTGATACAAAATTTTTAATAAGGAGTGTTCTGATCCTTTAAACACCATTTTTCTTTCCCATCTTTCTGCTCAAAAATTTACTGTTTTCTAAGTTTTGCATTTATTTCTACTTTAAAAAAAACTTTCAGAAAAATTACTCTCTTGAGTTTCTATACACAAGAAAATGTTAATATAAGAAAATTTATTGTATTATGTGTAATATATGTTATTTATATTTAGGAATATATCTTAATTCATACAATTAGAATTCCTTTTTATTTTTTAGCCATGTTCTGGCCTTTAACATTTGTTTCTTTGATAGTTATACAAGCAGTTTTTTAACAATGCAACTTTATTGCCTTAATGGTCCAGAAAGCAAATTTAGTTTGTGACAAGTAAGAGAAAACAGACAGTAGATATTCTTAATAGATTTACTTAGATCCATTCATTTAGCATCAATGCATAGCACATTCCAAAAGCAAGTATACATCAAATTTAAAATGAATACTCTTAATCAGATTCAATAATTGCATAAATTGTCAAACAATTTTCATTGCATGTGCTCTGGGGGCATGCATTTCATTCCTTATTGATTTGCTTTACTGAGTTAACATCAATTATTTGTTCTGATGGGAAAATGATCATGGAAAAAGTAGTAGTGGGGAATGCATCTCTTACTGCTGCGCACAACACATACAGCAGGTGATGACACCAAACAGGAAACTCCCGCAGAGATCTAAATAACACATCTTGGCACATTTGGGTAAGTACAATGTTTATTAATCTAAAAAATGAAAATATATTATAAAAATAGAAGAAGTAGAAAACCCTAGACAAGTTAAAATACAGAAAACTTTTAAGCAAAGTTATTTGAATCAGGCAATATTTAATATATCAAATATTAATATTAATAACCATATATAAAGTAATCTAAACCCAGGACTCTAACCATATCAACAGGTAACAGGTATCTTGACCACCCCAGATTCCTTTGCCGGGATTAGTGTTCTCTGATTACACACATGGGCACCCCCTGGTTACAATAGTACTGTTTATTATTGATATTATAAAAATAACCACTCTATAAATGATTACACATAGTAAATAAAATTGGGACTATATATTAGGATTTGAATAATTGTAATTTCTTTAAGGACCACTTGTAACTTCTTCTGCCTGTTTCATAGACCTGTAGAGGGGAAATGAAATAAAAGAAAATGTATTTAAGAGTAAGTCAGTAGTGTGGCATATTAAAAAGAAAGCTTGGGATCTTGATGTTTTCTTCTACTCAGCATGAACTTTTACAAAGACACTGACATTAGAGTATTACCTCTATTAGCCATAATTTTCTTTCAGTATATTAACTTCAGGTACCTGTATAAAATTCTAATCACATGAGGATGGCAGGGAAAATATCCATGTCTCTAGAATGTTTCATGTTCTTTTTCTGCTTTATGCCATAGTTACGTTTTATATTTCTTATTCACCAGTTAGACCTTAAACATTTTTTAAGAAGACTATCAATCTCCAAATTATTCACAAGGCTTGAAAAGAATATCTTGCGCATGGCAGTTTGTTCAAAAAATATTATCTAACAAAGGAGAGGGAGCAAAGAAAGGAAAAAAGGGAAAAAGAAAATCCAACTGTTTTTGCACTTTTCCCTACCTGGAACGCATTATTACACCAACCAATCCCTGCTATCTCCTTTATCTGACTCCTTTATCATTACACGGAAGGTAGAATTCTCTGCTGCATGAATTTATCTCACCCTAATGATTATAAGCATAATCATCAGCATTTTGTGTAAACAATTGTTTATTATATGTCTTCTTCACAATTTAATAAACTTCCATGATGAGAACCACAGAGGGTGCTATGTTACCCATGGTAGGGATGTGCTGTTCTCTGGCATAGTACTGGATGCATTGCAGGATTTTATTAAATGTAATCACAAAAATGATTGACATAGAGCTCTTGAATTGAAGAATGGTGTGCCCATTTATCATACAAAGAACATTTGAAAGACTGAAAAAGGGACCATGTAATAGTATACCTATAGCAATGCAAGTATTGTCTATAACCCAAAAAGATAGAACCATGAAGAAGATAGCCATAAGAATTCAGATTTTGGAACAAAATAAGTAATTTATTTTAGAACAATTTGAACATATTTTACAACTTAAGCATGAAAGTTTAATATGAAAATAATTTTAAGGATCAAAAAATATTATCACACCACACAGGGGCAACCACTGATGGCATTTTTGTTTGTAACCATTCAGACAGTAATCTGAATCATAAATTTATGACTTATGCCTACACACCATGTATAAGAAAAAATGAGTTATATTTAATATTCTGTCATATATATGACATATATATATACATATATATATCTTCTGACGTGGATGATTTTCCCCAATATTTTTATAAAAAAGGCAAACTGATATGCATATATATATATAAAACAGTTAATATCAGATTAAATATATATATAAGTATGTATATATCCAACTACTGTATTTCTCATCCTTCTTACTGGAATCAGAGTTTTCAATCATATAGATTGCTATATGTTTTTGAATCAATCATCTCTTTTTTTGCAGTTAGCAGTTTCCCTTTTTATATGCTTTTTATGTTTTACTGTGAAATTTTTCCATGTTTTACAGTAAAATCTTTTTCATGTTTTATTAAAAAATATATGCAATGAATTACTATTATTCTGAAAGCTATACACTGATGCATTGCAGAAATTATTTCTGTAGGTGATTTCCTAATATAGAATTAATCAGTTGTTGAGCATCTAGAGAAGAAGAGAGTTAAATGATCAGCAAGAGAAGGAGATGGTAAAGCCCCCATTACTCAGAGGTTCATGTGGAGTCTGGATGACCGTTTGGTAGGGGTACTGAAAGAAGAGACCAGTGTGGGATTAGGAGAGAAGCAGATGATTCAAAAGTTCTTTCCAGCTTTTAAGTTCTGTGGCTCTTTGAGGACTAAGAACAAATTCAACATCTTTGCTTCTCTCTGTGACATATGGAGAGGAGATAACTGCTGATTTTATGTCCAGTTCATAGGTCGCCTCATGTCCATGGATGTGAAACCGCTCTGGCATGCTGTAAGTCTAGGAGATACTTAATGGTGTCACAGAGTTCACAATCTGCACAGTCCAAGGGCAATGTTTTCAGCTCAAGTCTAGCTAGAATGTATTTTCCTGTTAAGGAGAATGGTTTTAAAATCCCCATCCCATCATCACAGCATAGGAGAATATGGACTAAATGAGGACATGAAACCTACAAAGCATCATTTAAAAAAAGAAGAAGAAAAGAAAAGAAAAGAAAGGAAGGAAGATTATGCAGGGTCCTTGGCACAAAATCTTTTCTCATTAAGTCACTAGGAGAATGTTTTTCTTTTAAAATATGAACTTTGAGCAGCTGTAGATAGCACCCACAATTACCTGACATGATATTAAATGCCCTGAACAAACATACCAGAGTAGACCAGGGCAGGACAAGAAGAGCATGGAACACAAAGAAGATCGGCAGAACCTGCACAATGAAAGAAAAAAAGGTAATATGCCAGACCAGGACAAAATATCTATTAAACACAATTCCCTGGTGGTTTAATGATTTTCTAGTAAAAACTCATTGAAATTAATATCAAAACTGCCCTTACAGTATGTAAGGAACTGCAATTACAATTAACTCTAGCATGTGTGTTCTCATTCAACAATTCAGTCATACTCAATTTAAATTTTTGTCGATTTTTGTGATAAATCTAGAGAGTGTTTTTGTTATAGATATGTACTGTGGGAAGACTGCCCTCTAAGTTGCATCCATGGTTCTGATGCCCAGTTTGGGTTTGGCAGGAAAGTCCGGCACACTCCACTGCTTATTTATTCAGCACTGGATGTCTACATGTCCCATATTGTCATGTCATAAAATTTATAAATTATACCATTATCATAATGCTATGTGATTTACATGAGGTAGTGTATATACACACACGTACACCATAATTCTAATGCTTGGATGGACAACATTACATGCTCAATTTAATTCCTGTAAATGCAGTCCTGGTGGCAGAACATTCAGAATAGGAGGCTACTTTGAAGGAAAGGAAAAGTAGTGCTTAGGGGATAATGTGGCAAGAATATTCTAGTTCAAAAGAAGTGGCAAATTAAGGAAGATGGTAAAATCAGACAAAATAAGAAGATCTAAAGAGATAAGCAGTTTAATGTGTCTTGAAGAGAAAAATAGGTATGTTCAAGTATTCAAAAATTAGTTCTAGAAACACTAGAACACAGGTATTAATATAGATGATCTAGTATGCTGATTTTAAGTCCTTTGGGTATAGACTGAGGAGTGGGATAGCTGGATCAAATGGTGCTTCCATTCCAAGTTTTCTGAGGAATCTCCACACTGCTTTCCACAATGGTTGCACCAATAGGCAGTCCCACCAACTATGTGTGAGAGTACCTTTCTCCCCACATCCTCACCAACATTTATTGTTTATTGTATTCTTTATAACTACCATTCTGACTGGAGTGAGATGGAATCTCAGTGTAGTTTTAATTTGCATTTCTCTAATTGCTAGAGATGTTGAACCTTTTTAGTATGGAACTGGAGAATATCATGCTACGTGAAATAAGCCAATCCCAAAAGACCAAAGGCCAAATGTTCTCTCTGACTTGTGGATGCTAACCCAAAACAAGGGAAATTGGGGAGGGGAATAATAGAAATCCATGTCCTATTTTGTAGTGTATATCAGACAAAGGAAAACTAAGGGAAGGGCGGTGATAGGAAAGACAGTAGAATTAGCTGGTCATAACTGTCCTAGCCTTGTATTTGTGTACACAACCAAGGTAACTCCACATCATGTACAGTCACAAAAGTAGGTACTTAAAAAGAATAAGTTATACTTTATCTATGTTTAGTCTGCCAAAATGCATTCTACTGTCATGTATAACTAAAAATAAAAAATATAAACAAAAAATATAGATGATCTACAAACAAATGGTTAATTGGTCAAAGAAGTTTGGACAACATCTTACTACATCTGCTTTTTGGAGAATCAAAATATACAACAAGAAAGTTCTACAGTTAAAAAAAAAAAAAAAAAAGACTAACCTGATTGTCACCAAAATTATTTGGTAACAGATTTTCATATAAGACTCATTTTCAGAAATTCTATAAAGCATCTATCGGTAAGTGCTACTTCACCTAGAGTGAAGAGTCCTTGATTTAATCTATTGTTTCACATATATCATAATATTACTCTTCCTTGGAAATTGACTTGTGGGAGGGGGATCTAGCTGATACTGCATCCCCATTTTGAAGTAGGACTCCCTACACTGGTGGTAGCCCATTACTTCTTACGCGAATCAGGATGTAACAAATGAAGCAACTTTGGAGGGAGATAAACAACAAGAGAATAATGATCAGGTTTGGAAATAAAGATAGAACATTCATTTGTTTTTTCTTGAGGATAATGTTTTAGGACAGGTTTCAGCTGTTTTCCACTGGAAAACAGAAATCACCTAAGACAATTCATCACAAACGCATGGGTAGGGATTGAGGTAAATTCCGTATCAATGCACCATGGTCATTGCCACCCTGATGGAACTGCCACCACTGTAGAGCCACAGCATGTTAAACATACGCATATCACTGAACATGTTCCGTTTCGTAGTATGTATCAGTAAACCACTTATCATGGGCACGTGTCTGTATTTGTAGGTATCACAGCCTCCCTGAGCAATCAGGAGACAAAGATGAAGACTCAGGCTTAACAAATCTGAACTGAATTTATTCACTAATTTATTCACTTGTTAAATATTTATTAAGTAAATAGCCAATGCATAAATATCTATTAAGTAAATAGTCGATAAACGCAGTGTCAAATAGGAATACTAAGACTGAATTTTTCCTAATAGGTTGATTCTTAAATAGTTAGAAGTAATGTAAAAACTAAAAGCCTTATATAAGTGGTAGAAACTTTAAAATTCATTATAAATGTTAACAAATGGGTAACCCTCCATGTCCTAATATGAAGGAGAAAGTCACATATAATTTATGTTTCAAAATACAAAGAAAAGCTATGTTTTTGGTCTGAAGAATGTTTAATTATACTAACGATGATATACAGTTCTGAGATATTTAGTCAACATTTCAAAACAAGTCATTTTGAAGAAACTTGGCAGCATGCTTTGAACAGTTGTTCTACTTTTAATAGCTTACTATGGGATTGAAAACTTGCTTAATGTAATTACTAAATGCTATTTATTTTATTATGTCAAAATTTTAATTTTTATGTTTATCATATATGCCTCCCTTAATTTTCTGGATGACTTTGCTTGTAGATAATAATTTGGAACACAGTGTAAATATAACTAAATCAAGTTGAAGTTTCTATTAAAAGCAGATTTCCTGCCCAAATGTATCACTGCTTCACTTTCTATGTTACTCTTCCTTTTTCTCTTGTTTTAGAGTATTTTCTTTATGATAAAGACTCTTTCAGTAAAATAATTCCTGTCTCAATGCTACTAATAAACACATTCCTTCCATACCTATATTTTTAGTTTTTAGAGATATAGTGAAATTTCAGAGTAGAGCATATGAACTTAGATTAGTAGAATTAGATTAGTAGAATGTAAATTGTATTTACTGTGTATTCTTGGGAAAGAATATTTAATAAATCATAGTTTATAAAATCAGAGTAATAGTACCCACAACTGGTGCATATCATCAAAAGTTTAATAAATATCAATCTTCTTCCATTTTCTCCTCCTTTAAAGATTCATATACTTTTATAAAAATTTTGATTTATGACCATTGACATTTTAATACCTAATATACCCTCTAAGTAGATTTTGTGGGTCTATTTTAGACTTGGCGACAATTTTCCAAATTTATTTCCAAACTAGGCTTCTTTCAGAATATATGTTAACTACTTTTTTGATGAGGAAAATTTCTCGTGCCATACTTTGCAGTCCCATGCTTAGATCTTTCATTCTACCTTCATAAGATTTGGGCCTACTTTTTCTTCTATTAGGTGCAGGGTCTCTGGTCTAATGCTTAAGTCCTTGATTCACTTAGAGTGGAGTTTTGTGAAGGCTGAGAGATAGGAGTTTAATTTCATTTTGCTACATATGGATTTCCAGTTTTCCCAGCATCTTTGTTGAAGAGGCTATCTTTTCGCCAATGAATGCTTTTGGTGCCTTTGTCTAATGTGAGAGAACTGTGTTTATGTGGGCTTGTTTTGGTGTCTTCTACTCTGTGCCATTGGTCTACAAGCCTGTTTCAGTGCCAATATCATGCTTTTTTGTTACTATAGATCTATAGTATAATTTAAGATCTGGAACCCACACTGATGTGCTACCTTGCCACAGACCAAAAGCAGTGGGGCAAATTCATCATGAATTGGAACCTCCAAAACTGTGAGCCAAAATAAACCTTTCTCTTTATAAGTTGATTATATCGGGTATTTTGTAATAGTGATGGAAAACATACACTAACTATAACAATAATTGTCGCATATAAATTCATAAAGGAGCTAAATTTTAAAATATGTTAGAATTGATTTTTAAAATAACCTAACTAGATGTGGTTTTGAAGAAACTTGCCTGATATATGTGAATATAGCAATGTTGAAAAGAGAATGGAAAAACATGTATTACACAAACATGAATCAAAAGAAAATCATAATAATGTCATATAATATGTAATTTAATGCAGAATTAATTGCAAGGGGTAAGGAAAAGTATTTCATAATGATAAAAGCTTCAACTCATCAGAAAGACATACTTTTAAATTTGTATAAAAATAATAACATAACTTCAAAGGTTAAAAAGCAAGGATTAACATAAATAAGAGAAAAACAGTCCAATGCATAATCACAGTAGAGGTTTTAAAACTCATCTCTTGGTAATGGATAAAACAACACTCCCAAAAATATTCAATAAGCATATGGAATACTTAACACAATCGGCCAAAATATATAACAAACGTAAAGAAAACTACACCCAACAACAGAATATAATTTGCTTATTTTTTTGTTTGTTTGTTTCAAGAATTTGGTACTTCTAAACAGTTGTTCGAAACTGATCACACACTTGGTCATCAAGGAAGTCTTAACACTCTTCAGACAATTTAAACCATGCAGGCAGAGCTTGTTCTCCAAACAAAATGAATGCAGGATGAAAGGTGTAGGGGAATGAACTGCAGAAAACATTTAAACTTTAAGCCCAAATATCAGAAATTAAGAAAGGCAGAGAATCAGATAGGCAAGCATCTGTCTTGTGCCAGGAGCTTCTATTTTCCTGCCAGATATACTCTTTTCAAAGTCCAGCTCTCTGCCACATTAGGTTCAGGTTCATGATTTATATCAATGAAGTTCCCAACCTGCTTACATGAAGGTTTTGCCAATAAGGAGCTTCAGTTAAGATTAAAGAAATGGAAGAGGGCAAATTACAGATATTTATTCTGTTGGCTTCCTTCCCTCATCTTAATAAGCTTTGTCTAAATTATATTGTTATGTGCATATCATTATATTATGTGCATGTATGAATAAGCAACAAAAAATCCCACCATTATGTACAACTATAATGCACCAATAAAAAATATGGCAAATATCTGATTTTGGTTCTCAGTTGAAGGTTATTTTTAAAGTTGTTAGACAAATTGCCTCAAATGTGACCCCATTTTTTTCTTACATCTGTTTGCAGTGAATGAAGGGAAAATTTTAGCTTTATCATATTGACTGGTAAAAATAGTATTGCACTTCTTCAAGAACATTTCTAAAATTTCTATATTTGATTTGATTCATAAAAGCATATTCTGTAGTACCTAGGCAATAAGTTTTTACCCAAGATGCTATGAGAAGTATAAAATTGGCAAGAACTGGTATAGGTCCTCAAGAATATTTTATTTTAAATGCGGGTAAAGATGAATATATATGAACCAATTGCAAAAGTTTGAAGACAAAAAAATTTCATTCTTAATTATGAAGTTTCAATACATATGGTTCTAAGTGAGAAAAATGACTTCATAAAGCTGAGTAAAATTGATTTGCAATGTAGTCAAAGAGAATGTTTCTACTTGATTGCAACTATTTCAGAAATTAGATTCAGTGCCACTGCAGATCTACTGAAGATGTTATCAATGATTTTGAAGAAAACAATTGTCAGTTGACAGACGAACTTTTCATGAACTACAAAAAATTCTCTGCATATAAATGTTCTTAATCCATGTTCATAAGCAACACAGAAAACATTATTATAAACAGAAAATCAAGAACATTGCAACACTTTTTTTTAATTGTAAATAGAATATACATGTAGAATAGTACAAAAAAGTGTGATTCAGTTAAAAAAAAAAAAAGTAAATACCCATTAACAACCATTCAGGTTGAGAAATAGAACACTGCCAGACCTTGAAGATCCTTCTCCCACTTACCATTACCTGCAAAACCATAACCACTATCTTATAGGTAAGTATCTCCTTGCATTTCTGTATTTTGTAACAAAATTTCAATACATTTTTAAGCAATTTAACTTACATTTTCCCGGTGAAAGTGGAAATTTTGGTCTCATTCTTGATCTAAAAGGGGAAAATTTTTAATATTGCACCAAGAATAATACTTCCTGTAAGACTTTTCATAAATAGATTTTATTAAGATTAAAAAATGTGTATGCTCCAAACCCATTGAGTTTTTAAAATCATGTATAGATGTCAACTTTTATCAAATAATTTTATGCATTTTTGATATTATTTTTCTCATTTATTATGTTACTGCAGTTAATTCCACTGACAATTTTCAAAAATTAATCAAATAATACATTTCTGCAATAAAACCAACATTTGGGGATTATCTTTTATATATGGTAGTATTTGGTTGAATACCAATTTGTTTAGGGTTTTTATGTCTATGTTCAAAAATCAATTGACATATTTTTCATAAAGTTTTCTTTTTTGTAATTCCTTTGTTATGTATTGTATTAAAAATTAGCTGTCCTCATAAAGTGGTCTGGGAAATGTTTTCTCTTTGATTCTCTTCTCTGGAAGTTTTTGTGTAACATGAAAATTATTTTCATATGCTAGAAAAATTTCAGTGGTAGAACCATATGGTCCTGAAATTGTTTTCATGTAAAAATTTTTAATCATGGATTTCATTTTCTAAACAGTTCTATGACTATTCAGATTTTCTATTTCCTCTTGTGTCAGTTTTGGCAAACTATATTTTTCTAGACAGTTGTTCATTTCATTTGAATTTTCAAGTTTAATCTAACAAGTTTAAAATATGTATCATAAATATTTATAAAGAACTAATATAGATATTCCTTCCAGTTTCATTTAAAATAATTTTAAATATCACTATGAATCACAAAAGAGTTAATTAAACAAATCATGGTATATATAGATAATAAAATGCTATGCTTTTATTTTTTTAAATCATAAAGTAATATTTGACAATGTGGAAAATATTTAAAATACAATGTTAAAGTTTTATTACTACAGAACTCAATATAGTGTATGTATCATCATGCATTATTGTATAGTTGATCCCAGGTGTGTATGTATGTATGTATGTATGTGTGTGTGTGTGTGTGTGTTTAGGTGTGCACATGCCCATGAGAGAGAAAGAGGGTATATGAGAATTCTTTTAAAAAATTACTGGGGGGAGAGATCCAAGATGGCAGACTAAAGGGAGGCTGCATTCCTTATTGCTCCATAACTACAGTTTCAAGCAAAGGATATCTGTTTCTTGGTAAGGCAGTTTTTGCTGCTTATCGATCACCTGCTGTTTACCCCATTTGTCTGCTTTGAGCACCTGCAGTCTGCCAGCATATCAACGCGTTTTTTGAGTGAAAATTGCTCACTGTCAGGTGTCTAACATCCACCATGTGCCTGCCACTCGCCTACCTTACACCTATCCATCACCCAATGCACGAGTTCACCTCCCGATTGTCCAACAACAGTCAGCAAACTGATCGCCGACCGCCAATGGAACACCAGCTGCCTGCTGTTGCCTGGAAGTTCACTGTTACAGTACCTGCAATTTGATTGCACGTGGCTGCTGCCATTTTGAGACAACAGCCAGGCCCCATAGGACCCCTGGCCGGACTGACTGAGCCCCATCTCCAGGATCCCTCAGCCCGACCGATCACTCCCTGCCTCTGGGGCCCTCACATCAACGGACTGCTCCCTGCCGCCAGGACCCATAGACCAACTGACTGCGCCCTATCACCGGGACCCCAAACCGACTGATTGCAACAGGCCTCCAGGATCCCACAATCACACCAAACACACCAGACCTCCAGGACCCCTGCTGGACCAACCACATCCCGCCTACAGGACCTCCTGCTGACCACGTCAACCCCTGAGCTGCAGCTCCCAATTTGCAAACACATTTCGAAGCCAGAGCAGCCATCTTGGATAATCCTGGAAGCCACAGCTCCGATCTTTGGGTGGGGCAAAACCCATCCTGAGATGCCTGCTGGAGGCTTGAAGCTCATTGTCAGGTACCTCTCATGCATCAGGCTACTGAACTCCGGGAGGTTTCATTACTATATGACTATTATACTGTAGATTTTCTTTTATATCCTTTTAAAAAAAATTCAGTTTTTATTTCTTTACTTTTCTTGCTCTCTTTTCCTTTTGTTTACCTATTCCCTAAGAGTCTTTCTCCCTTTTTTGCATGCTAATATCCAATTTCTTTTGATTACACTCTCACCCTTTTTATTATCTAGAACTTCTGTATATTCTTTTCTTATCCCGTTAACAGCCACATTCTACATCCCTCTGCATCCTCTTTGTCCTCCATTTGAAACTGCACACCTTATTGCAAATTTGTTTGTTTTACTGAAGATAATATTTGAACTCATTCTGTTTATTATGACAATGTTGTTATTGTCCTCATAGGGGCTATTTGGTCTAGGATTGCATAGTATCTGAATTGGGCACTGCTAATATTGATCTCCCCCTAAAGAAAGGGTTTTGGAAACCTATAGGGCCACTATAAGCCTATAGGGGGAAAGCTGTAATACCCCAGATCTGCACTGCTAGAGGGGAAGATACATGAACAACATGAAAATACAAGGGAAGAAAATGATCCAAACAAATCTAGATTCTATATTAATAGAATCCAATGACAGTATGTTAGAAGAATTGTCAGAAAAGGACTTCAGATTATACATGATTAAGATGATTTGCGAAGCAAAGGATGAGATAAGAGAGCAAATGCAGGCAATGAATGATGATACCAATAAGCTGACAGAGCAACTGCAGGAAGTAAAAGATCATTTCAAAAAAGAGATAGAGATTCTCAAAAAGAAATCAAACAGAAATCCTTGAAATGAAGGAGACAATAAACCAAATAAAAAACTCAATGGAAAGCATCACCAAAAGACTAGACCACTTGGAAGACAGAACCTCAGATAATGAAAACAAAATATATAATCTTGAAAATAAAAGTCGCCCAAACAGAGAAGATGGTAAGAAATCATGAACAGAATCTCCAAGAACTATGGGACATCATGAAAAGACCAAATTTAAGAATTATTGGAATTGAGGAAGGCACAGAGATACAAACCAAAGGAATGAACAACCTACTCAATGAAATAATAGCAGAAAATTTCCCAAACCTGAAGAATGAAATGGAAAATCAAATACAAGAGGCTTACAGAACACCAAATGCACAAAATCACAACAGATCCACACCAAGGCACATTATAATGAAAATGCCTAACATTCAAAATAAAGATAGGATTTCGAAGGCTGTGAGAGAAAAGCATCAGATTACATATAGGGGGAGACCAATACGGATAGCAGCCAACTTCTCATCCCAGACTCTAAAAGCTAGAAGGGCCTGGAACAACGTATTTCAAGCTCTGAAAGAACATGGTTGCCAACCAAGAATCCTATACCCAGCAAAACTAACCTTCAGATTTGAAGATGAAATAAAATCCTTCCATGATAAACAAAAGTTAAAAGAATTTACAAATAGAAAGCTTGCACTACAGAATGTTCTCAACAAAATATTCCATGAGGAGGAAATGAAAAACAACAATGTAGGTCAGCAAAGGGAGGAACTACCTTAGAGAAAACCACTTAAAGGAGAAACCAAGCCAACTTAAAAACCAAAAATAAGCCAAATGACTGGGAATACAAATCATATCTCAATAATAACCCTGAATGTTAATGGCCTAAACTCATCAATCAAAAGACATAGACTGGCAAAATGGATTAAAAAGAAAGACCCAACAATATGCTGCCTGCAAGAGACTCATCTCATAGAAAAAGACATCCCTAGACTAAAGGTGAAAGGATGGGAAAAAACCTACCACGCACAGGGACTCAGTAAAAAAGCGGGGGTTTCCATCCTTATATCAGATAAAATGGACTTCAAGCCAAAGTTAGTCAGAAGGGATAAAGAAGGACATTTCATACTGCTTAAGGGAACCATAAATCAGGAAGACATAACGATAGTAAATATTTATGCCCCAAACAATGGTGCATCCCTGTACATAAAACAAATCCTTCTCAATTTCAGGAATCACATAGACGACAACACAATAATTCTGGGTGACTTTAATGCACCGCTGTCACCATTAGATAGATCTTCCAAACAAAAATCAAACAAAGAAATCATAGAACTCAATAACACAATCAATAACTTAAATTTAATAGACATATATAGAATATTCCATCCATCAACGAGCAGATTCACTTTCTTCTCAGCAGCACATGGAACCTTCTCGAAAATAGACCATATGTTACACCACAAAACAGCCCTTAGGAAATGCAAAAAAATAGAGATACTGCCTTGTGTTCTATCAGATCAAAATGGACTAAGAATAGAAATCAATGAGAAAATAAAAAACAGAAATTACTCCAACACCTGGAGACTAAATAATATGCTGTTGAATGAAACATGGATAACAGAAAACGTCAGGGAGGAGAATAAAAAATTCTTAGAGGTCAATGAGAATGACGATATAACATATCAAAATCTCTGGGACACTATGAAAGCAGGACTACAAGGAAAATTCATTGCATGGAGTGCATTCCAGAAAAGAATGAAAAGTCAACAACTAAATGACCTAACATTACAGCTCAAAGCCCTAGAAAAAGAACAGAATAAGAGCAAAAGTAGTAGAAGACAGGAAATAATTAAAATCAGAGCAGAAATCAATGAAATTGAAACAAAAGAAACAATTAAAAAAATTGACAAAACAAAAAGTTGGTTCTTTGAGAAAGTAAACAAAGTAGACAAACCCTTAGCCACATTAACAAAGAGAAGGAGAGAGAAGACTCAAATTACTAAAAGTTGTGATGAAAAAGGAAATGTCACGACAGACACCACTGAGATACAGAACATAATGAGAAGCTACTTTGAAAATCTGTATTCCAACAAAATAGAAACTACCAAAGACATTGACAAATTTCTAGAGACATATGCTCCTCCCAAACTGAACCAGGAGGACATACACAATTTAAACAGATCAATATCAAGCAATGAAATAGAAAGAGCCATTAAAAATCTACCATCCAAGAAAACCCCAGGAACAGACAGATTCTCAGCCGAGTTCTATAAGACCTTCGAAGAAGAACTCATTCCAATACTTCTCAAAGTATTCCAGGAAATAGAAAAGGAGGGTACCCTACCAAACTCATTCTATGAAGCTAATATCACCCTCATACCCAAACCAGGCAAAGACACATCAAGGAAAGAAAATTTTAGACCAATATCCTTGATGAATATAGATGCAAAGATCCTTAACAAAATATTGGCAAACTGTATCCAAAAACATTAAGAAAATAGTGCACCACGATCAAGTGGGGTTCATCCCTGGAATGCAAGGATCTTTTAACATCTGTAAATCAATAAATATAATCCATCATGTCAATAGACTTCAGGATAAGAATCATATGGTTATTTCCATTGACACAGAAAAAGTGTTTGACAAAATACAACACCCCTTCATGCTCAAAACACTAGACAAAATAGGGATAGTAGGAACATACCTGAACATTGTAAAGGCTATTTATGCTAAGCCCATGGCCAACACCATTCTTAATGGAGAAAAACTGAAACCATTCCCTTTAAAAACGGGAACAAGACAGGGATGTTCTCTTTCACCACTTCTATTTAACATTGTCCTCGAAACTCTAGCCAGAGCAATTAGTCAGAACAAAGAAATTAAAGGGATATGAATAGGAAAAGAGGAACTTAAGCTGTCACTATTTGCTGATGACGTGATTCTATATTTAGAGGATCCAAAAACCTCCTCCAGAAAACTTCTAGACCTCATCAATGAATTCAGCAAAATAGCAGGCTATAAAATCAACATGCATAAATCTAAAGCATTTTTATATGCAAGCGATGAAACAGCTGAAAGGGAAATGAGGAAAGCAACTCCATTTGCAATAGACTCAAAAAAAAAATAAAGTACTTGGGAATCAATCTAACCAAAAAGGTAAAAAAAAATCTCTACAATGACAACTACAGAACTTTGAAGAAAGAAAATGAGGAAGACCTTAGAAGATGGAAAGATCTCTCATGTTCTTGGATAGGCAGAATTAATATTGTCAAAATGGCCATACTAACAAAAGTGCTATATAGATTCAATCAATTCCAATCCCAATGATGTACCTTACAGAAATAGAGCAAGCAATCATGAAATTCATCTGGAAGAATAAGAAACCCAGAATAGCTAAAACAATCCTCAGTAGAAAGAGCGAAGCAGGGGATATCACAATACCAGATCTTCAACTCTATTACAAAGCAATAGTAACAAAAACGGCATGGTATTGGTACCAAAATAGACAGGTAGATCAATGGTACAGAATAGAGGACACGGACACAAACCCAAATAAATACAATTTTCTCATACTAGACAAAGGGGCCAAAAATATGCAATGGAGAAAAGATAGCCTCTTCAACAAATGGTGCTGGGAAAACTGGAAATCCATATGCAACAGAATGAAATTAAACCCCTATCTCTCACCCTTCACAAAACTCAACTCAAAATGGATCAAGGACCTCGGAATCAGACCAGAGACCCTGAATCTTATAGAAGAAAAAGTAGGTCCAAACCTTCAACTTGTTGGCTTAGGATCAGACTTTCTTAACAGGACTCCCATAGCACAAGAAATAAAAGCAAGAATCAACAACTGGGATAGATTCAAACTAAAAAGCTTTCTCTCAGCAAAGGAAACTATCAGCAATGTGAAGAGAGAGCCTACAGAGTGGGAGAATATCTTTGCCAATCATACTTCAGATAGAGTGCTAATTTCCAGAATCTATTATAAAGAACTCAAAAAACTCTACTCCAAGAATACAAATAATCCAGTCAACAAATGGGCTAAGGAAATGAGCAGACACTTCACAGAAGAAGATGTACAAGCAATCAACAGATATATGAAAAAATATTCAACATCTCTAGTAATAAGAGAAATGCAAATCAAAACTACCCTAAGATTCCATCTCACCCCAATTAGAATGGCAATTATCAAGAACACAAGCAACAATAGGTGTTGGCAAGGATGTGGGGGAAAAGGTACACTCATACATTGCTGCTGGGGTTGCAAATTAGTGCAGCCACTCTGGAAAGCGGTATACAGATTCCTCAGAAAGCTTGGAATGGAACCAGCATTTGACCCAGCTATCCCACTCCTTGGCCTATACCCAAAGGACTTAAAATCAACATACTACAGAGATATAGCCACATCAATGTTCATAGCTGCTCAATTCACCATAGCCAGATTGTGGAACCAACCTAGATGACCTTCAATTGATGAATGGATAAAGAAACTGTGGCATATATATACAATGAACTATTATTCTGCCATGAAGAATGATAAAATTATGGCATTTGCAGGCAAAGATGAAATTGGAGAATATCATGCTAAGTGAGATAAGCCAATCTCAAAAAACTAAAGGACGAATGATCTCGCTGATAAGCGGATGAGGACATATAATGGGGGGTAGGAGGGGTTAGCATTAGGGCTAGGGTTAGGTTTAGGGTTAGTGATAAGGAGGGTGGTAAGAATGGAGGAAGGAAGGACTGTATAGAGGGAAAAGTGGGGTGGGAGGGGTGGGGGGAAGGGAAAAAATAACAGAATGAATCAAGCAACATTGCCCCATGTAAATTTATGATTTTTAATAAAAAATGGAAAAATAAATAAATAAATAAAAATATTGATCTAAGCCAACAAATCATATCTGCTGATATATTCAGCATCTTGCCTTTAAATATTGCTCGACAGAAATGAACAATCCCTTAGTGTCCTTTCAAACTACAGCCTTAGTTATAAAGTTAAGCCCAGAGGTAGGCTTTTAACAAAAGCAGGAAGCTATTTCAAAACAGCACTTTTTTTTGTTTTTAGAATTATATCTAAATCAAGTAATAAACCTATACTAGGATAGAGAATGTATAAACACCGCCTCATTGCCAATAAATTTCTTGTGTATTCCTCCTCTGAATACATATTTACTTTTCAGTTAAAGAAGTCCAATCCGAATTCTTTATTTTGGGTCTGTGATATGAACACAGAATCCAAAGCAAAGTCAATGAAAGTAGAGAGCAGACTGTGCTACTTCTGCAGAATTTCCTGTATTTCTGAACTCTGATCAAATAATTTGTTAAAGAGCTATGAAAAGTTGTGTCATTCTTTTGGGTTTTAGTCTCCTCACTTTTAAAATTAAAAGGTCAGTAGATGTTTCCCACATTTGAAAAGCTGTGAGTCTATGAGACTCCATGTATGGCGAGAAAAGTTATAATTCCTTCACAGGAAGTCACATATAACTCGGGACCTCAGATAAGGGCTAAATTTAAAATTGCTTATGTTTTTCTTGGTTTCTGCAATCCTAGGGATTGAACCTAGAACTCCCCACTTGTTATGTAAGCACTCTACCTCTGAGTTACAGACCCAGCCCTCTTTATTTTTTATTTTGAGATAATGTGTCATGTAGTTGCTCAGTGCTAGAACTTCTCTGTTCTTCTCATGCATGACCTAACCTCCAGACTTACTTCTCTCTAATAGTCTATATGTGATGTCTGTCCCAAACAATATCAATTGCTATGTTCCCTAGGCCATCGAGCATAATGTGCTCTTCCTATCTGGGTAGGCTTGCCCGTGCTGTTATTCTTGCTACTTTTAGGCTTCCCTACTCTTTGAAATCCTACCCACCCCTCAATTGGAACACCACTTTCTTCATGAAAGTCCCTCTAACCTGGTATCTCTAAAAAAAAAAAAAAAATAGTAAGACTAAGAAAATACTATGACTAACCAGGTGCAGTGGTGCACACCTGTAATTCCAGCTGCACAAGAGGCTGAGGTAGGAGGATCACAAGTTCAAGATCATTCCTGGGCATCTCATCAAGGCCCTGTCTCAAAATAAAATTTTAAAAAGGGCTGGGGATGTAGCTCAGAGGTAGAGTACTTGCCTAGCATTTGCAAGGCCCTGGGTTCAATCTCCTGTACCACACATATGTACACACACAAAAATAGTGTGACAAATGCTTCAGGAGTTAATGTACTTCTTTGTGATTTGATAACAAAAAGGGATGATAGATTACTTATCCTCATATCTCCCATGCAACAGAGAGCAGGGCATGGTAGCCAATACTTGTGTTGTGGGGATAACCAAGCTGACTTTTCAATAATGTGTGTGTGTATATTCACAAATACAGTTTTGTTTTTTTTTTTTATTCACAAATACAATTGTTTTAAGGAAATAATGTGGCCTATAGGGAGGGGTTTATGTAGGAGAGTCTTAATTAAATTCTGATTTGGAACAAAATTTCCAAGTTCATTTCATTTGTGAAGGTGAAGTAGGCAAATGCTGCAAAAAGAGCCAAAGGAAATCATGAAACAGTTCAGCGGATACGAACATACTCAAGGTTTTTCAATGACTGAAAATAAACACAAAACTATCCATAGAGATTAAACAAATCAGGTTTACTTGTAACTAGAGAATACATTCTTCTCATTTGTGAAAAATACACTCCATCTGACATAAAGTTGCCTCAAAACTATGTTCATCAAGGCCAAAGAATGAACTAGACTTTCTTTCATTTTTATTGTTTTATCTTGTAATTTCAGGCCACACCTAGAACAAACATAAGAATATTCCAAGACAAAGTGTTTAGTGAAAGGATTAAAAACATATGCTATTCATTTATATCTTTGATTTCTTTAAAAACAAAAACCAAAAAATTGGACCATGCATCTCCTATTTTCAATGTTAAAGTATTCAACTCTGTATACTACTGTAATCCAAAAAAATTCACATTACAAAATAAAATTTCAGCTGTCTTATTTAAGTACAGCCTTTTCCAATGCTTGCTATGAAATTTTCTGACAACAGTTACACATGACAATGAAGTTTAAGAAACAAAGCAGGCAGTCTGAAGCATGTAATATGTAGATATTGCTGAGCAACATGACACATTTTTCCATTACGTTTAAGTAATAGTTCATTTGGTGAGATTAAATTTTACACACTGTTAAATGTTACCCTTTAAATTATTATCTAGGGCCTTAAGAATCAACTGAACCTCTTATAATATCAATGTTTTTCCACATGGGAAATATTTCAACTCAAGAATACCCATGAATAATTCACAGGCATCTGCCCTCTAGAAATTGTGAAAATTTATTTATAACCAAAATAATTCTCAACAATCAGTATTATGATAGAAAATTGCAATTTGTCATTGAATTATCTTGCTTTTAACAGATAATTAAGAGTAATTATTTTGACTTTTATATCTACTGGTTAAAGATCAGTCTTAAAGTACGTATGATAATTACAGATATCAAACTGCATGTGTCTGAATATCTAATTTATAGGATTCATTGTGTAATATATGTTAGATGTTCTAAATTGTTTACAAGAAGCTTTAGAATTTTCTAAAGTTCATAGAAAACTGACAGTGAAAAAGTGGGCTTAATGTAGTATCGAGATTCCTTTTGAGCTTCAAAAAGAACCCACTATAGTTTGCTAAAAGGTTTTTATCTTTTTTACTTTGAGAGTGCATCTTTAGAGTTATCTTGGTGTTATTTTATCGTATTGCTATTATACATTCTTTGTTGCTTCCAGTGCTTGTCTCTTCTCTACAAATGTGTGTATTGTAGTGTAACCAAGTTGACCTTTAAATAACAGCAAAGTACCAAAGTCCTCTCTTACTTCCTGGGTTATGTACAGCCAAATTCTTATTTCTGATACCATAATCCTAATACTATTAAAATCCAGAGAGGTTCAAGTCTCATGAGGCTCTGAGTCCTGTCTGAGCTAATTATCCATGAACTCATTTTCGCCTTTAGTCTACACAGTCCACTGCTCCCCTCTATATTTTTTAACAACACATCTGTGCCTCATTTTGGAGCTGGTGACATAACCAGCAGTAATGCCTTAATTCTACTATCGCATGTATTCCTTAAATGCAAATCCTGGAAGACTACCTGGGAAGAAATCACCTGGGGTTAGGTTAAGAGAAGAAAGCTTTTTCTTCAAGGTGAAAAGCTGAGCCACACTCTGCATGGACAGTGGCATCCTGTGGCTCCAATTATGCCCCACACCCTTCTGCTCTCAACTGGGTCACTCCTTCGTAATATGAGTGAGGGCGGCCATGACTGGGGATGCTGCAATCGGGGTAATACTAGTAGGTCTAATTAGAAGACCCTGGTTCTACTGCTGCCTCTGCTGCTAACTAGAAGGCATGAATAAGCCTACAGTCTCTTGGAGCCTCAATTGCCCCGTAGTTAAATTAATTGAGAGAAATAAGATTGAGAAGATTGGACTAGTTTAGCACACCTTAAAAGTCAAGAACACTTGTTCTTCCAGGAGTTGAGATTCTATGAATCATATTTATTCTGAAAGTAGAAGCTAATATGCATTTTGCAAAGAGTTCAAATAAATATGCAAAAACTTTGGGTTAAGCACAGTCAAGCAGATCTTGCTAGTGTGCAGAGGACTACTAGATGATTTTATTGCATAAATATTTTAGAAGAGTCTCAGTAGCATTTTCTCAAATCCAACAATAGCTAAGATGCTGATTATACTTGACCTGTTCATTTAAAATTATAGAGTTGCTGTGTTCCTCTTAAAAACCTGTCATTTTATCAACATCAATGTCTTATAATTGAGAGTCCCTCAAATATAAGAATATGTAGAATTTCCCTAAACTTACTTTACCACAATTATTTTTAATAGAGTCTCATGAAACTAGAACTCAGAGATTCTGTCTGATTCTATACCCTATTGTGAAAATTTCACACTCCTTCGCCTCAGACAAAAAGAAAACCAGGTTGATGAAGTAAAGAAAATAGAAAAGGAGAAGCATCTCTGGAATGATGGTGTAGGGACCTTTGAAAACCTAATAAAAGCAATAACAAGTTAACCCAGAGTCTAGGGAGGCTGAGGCAGGAGGACCACAAACTTGAGGCTAGCTTCAGCAACTTGTCACCAAAAAAAAAAAAGGAAATTGAAATTGGACTAAGTGATATAGTGAATTTGATCTCCAATACAAAAATAAAATAAAATACTGGCAAGAATCATCAAAACAGCTGAATCTCAATGCCAACATTGAATTGTATGGAGTTTTAATTGACCTATATCAATACACTTCTCTCCAGCTCTGAAAAATGTGCCCTCACAGTAACAATAACTATGATCAAAGCAGCCTACATTCACCGCAGAGAGCAGAATGCATTTGGAGTTCCCAAATGTTATATCCTCAAAGAATTGTCACTGTGTCTTCTATGGAAAATACCTGGATAATCCCCACTTATTGAGCTTTTCTTTATTTCATCTGAATTAAAGTTCACTATGTGAGAAAATCTGCCTCTAGGATTTTTTAAAACATCCCCGAGCAGTAGTTTTGCATAGCAGCTGGCTGAGACAATAATACCAGTTGAGGTAAACAAAAGGCTTAAGGGAAAAAAAAGAAAAATAGAACTAAACCCGCTAAATGATGTGCCCATAGCAAGCTACAAAGGTGTGCAGTGCTATGCATCTGCTAGGAAATACCCCACAGGGATCTGTCTCTCACCTCTACCTAACTTAAAGGCTCTGTGTAAGCAGAGTTGAAAACTGATAGAACGTTGGTGGCATGTCTTAGCACCTTGTCTGATCACAAGCTGATCACTAATCTACTGAGCAGAGGCTTCAGTGGCTGAATATAGCAAATAACATGGTAACAAAAATGATAAGTGACATACTGAGAAAACAAGAACGCATGGCTCACAAGCAGTAATAAAGCAGACACTAGAAACTATTTTAAGGAAGCCCAGATGACGGACTTATTAGACAGGATTTTAATCAACTCTACAAATATATTCAAATCACTAAAGGAAATTTTGTCAAAAAAATATGAGAAGTACATCTCATCAAGTAGAAATCATCAATAAAGAAATATAAATTATAGAGGGAACAAATAAAAATCCTGGAATTGAAATTTTTAAAAATCACTCCAGTGAAACCTCAAGAGCAGATTTGAGCTGGCATAAGAATTAATCAAACCAAGGGGAGGGAGAAGAAGAGGGAAAGGGAAAATACTGGAGAATGATATTGGCCAGACATACTGTTACATTGTGCGCACGCACAAATATGTAACAACAAATTCCACCAATATGTATAACAATAATGCACCAATAAAAAAACATGGAATAAGAGAATGAATCAAAGAAATTGAATATAGATCAATTGAGGTTATCAGTCTGAGGAAGTAAAAGAAAAGAAATATTGCCGGCCAGTAACTTAGACAACCTGTGGGAACACCATTAACTGTGTATGTATTTTGGAATCCCAAAAGGATAGGTAAGAGAGAAGGGGCAGAAGAACATTTGAAGAAATAGAGGTTGTAAATCACACATTTAATAAAAACATGACTCTACACATCCAAGAAACTCCAGAAACTCCAAGTAGATGTGTATGCCTACCTTGCATAGTTTTGAAAGACAAAGACCAAGAAAGTGGCAAGTGAAAAACTACGAATTCTATACAGACTAGAAAGGTTGACCTGTTTCCAGATGGAGTGTGGAAAGGGAGGTTAGAAGTGCCCCACACTGGAGAAGTGAGCAAACACTACGCTACTCAACATTACCAGTGATGGCAGGCTGATAGCAGGCATCCTTCCATATTAAGTGATGAGGGTCTTCACCACCCTGGCCTTTCTCCCCAAACCCAAAAACAAATCTAACCGTGAGAAAATTATCAGACCAATTTCAATCAAGTAATATTCTAAAATTGCCAGCATATGCTTCTCAAAGTGTCAAAGTTAGGAAAAATCAGGGAAGAAGGACTAATGGAGATGAAGGTGAGATAAGTAATAAAGTCTCAAGTTTAATTAAGGTTAACATTGGGTTCTTAGTGTTATTAATGAACTGCAGTAATGAGGGATGCCAACGAGGGAAACCAGGTGAAGCAGACATAAGAACTTTCTGTACTACCTTAGCACTTTTTGTACTCTAAATTATTCCAAACTAAAAAGTTTATTTTCAAAAACTCCTGCTAAAATTAATGTTTTTCATAATGCTTTTGCAAGAGACAAGTAAATATGCATCTCAAAACTTTCAAAATAGCATTAACAATAGAATGCAAAGAGGAAAGGATATTGCTACTTATACTAGCACCATTATTGGAACAAAGTTGCCAGAGTTAGCTTTTAACATTAACTTCTGTTAATTTAAAATATATATATTTTAAGTGTTATCTGTCATTAGGTTCCAGGAATTTTCATTATAATTTAAATTTAGTTATTAACTTTTTAAAAAAGATTTGTAGGATTTTAGTTTCATCTATATTATTGTATTTAAAAGATACAATAAAATCTTAATAGATCAGAATTTTTAGGTTAATACAATTATCTGCATATTTATCTAATAAATATGCATGTAATTAGAATTCATTTTTTTAATTTTTTGCTAAAAAAATTAGTGAAATGTATTTTATAATTATTCCCATTTTGTGTTTATAATGGACTCATAATAACAGTTCTCTACCTTGGTCAAAGACCCTGATAGCTATAAATACAGGATCATATTAACAATAAACCACAATAGGTGGAACAGCACTTTTACCTCACTGTTTACTCCATATGTCAAACTTTTTCTAATTAATAAAGTATTTGGATTTACATAATTTTCTTTGATTCCCCCCTTTTCTGTTTTCTATTGAAATTCAATGCTTTTTATTTTAGTTAGTACTTCTTAAAGTTTGTCGGTTTATTTACCATTTTTTTGCTCATCTTCATTTCTTTCATTCTTGAACTTGCTCTGGAATCTATTATCTTTCTTATCGAAACCTATTCTGGAGTAGTTCCTTCAGTGAAGGTCTGTGAGAGGCAGTCATTGGTCCACCAGTTTCTCAGTGCACAGGACTGCCAGGCAGCCTTTGGAAGCATGCAGTCTCCATTGAGAATTGTCCCTAAGCCCAACTATACCATTTCATATCCGTCCTACATACTGTTTCTGGTTGTTTCAAAGATTTTTCTCTCCTGATTTTATCCTATATTTTTATATTGTGAACATTAAAATAGTGTTAGTCATGTTTCTGCATTTAAAAATTAAATCCCTTCATTAATTCTGCAAACATTTCAATCACTATAGCTTTCATCATTTCATGTCATTCTAGTTTCTTTTGGAGTTTGGCTTATATATGTATACTTTTAATATAATATATTTATTATATGTATAAATTGTGTATATGTGTGTATACTTATTTATATATAAATATTATAAGTTATATATATTTATATGCATGTATATGTAACATATATATATCATATACTGCTTAACCTATTCTTCAAATTTTCTTTTTATTTTTTTCTTTCTGTATTTTGTTGTTGTCATTTTTGTTCTGTAGTACTAGAGATAAAAACCAGGGCCTTGCTTGCATATGCTAGGTAAGTTATCTACCATTGAGTTATACCCCCAGACCTTCTTTATTATTTTTATTTTGAGACAGGGTCTTGCTAAGTGGCCCACACCAGCCTTGAACATGCCATCCTCCTGCCTCAGCCTCCCAAGTAACTGGGATTACAGGTGTGCACCACTATGTCCAACTTCTTTAGCTTTATTGCTCTCTCAGATACATTTTTCATTTGTCTAATTCTCTCTTCACAATTTTAATGAAATATTTAACACATTGATTTAATTTTTAACTTGTTACTATTTTTTTCAGCCAGAATGTTTTATAATCTTAAATATCTGCCTTTTTTCTCACTTTGCAGTTCTTTCAGTATGGATTTTTTGTCTTCTTTTAGATACTTAAGTATTTTGAACATTCTTTTAATATAATCTCTTTCAGAGTGACCTATTTCTTTCGATTCTGATCGTGCTAATTCTACTGCTCCTAGCATCCACGGACTCTCCCTGGTGTTAGTACAATTTTTCATACAGTTTGTGAATCTTGACTGAGAGCTTACCTTCAGCAAAAGTTGATTTTTAAAACTTTAAGAGATGTAAGTGCCCCAGTTTTGCATTTATACACAAAAGGGATCCTATGAATTTGAATGATGATGGCCAATTGTTACTGTAAGTTAGGTTTCTAACAACATAGGGAGTCTAAGTTTAAACCGAACAACTGAAGTACAGACATAAGAGTTTATTTTCTTTAAGATAACTGGGTTTTTTTGTTTTATTTTTTTTTTTTTTTAGCCAAAGCCCAGTACAGATAGCATTCTTCCTCACTTTTTCCACAGCTGGGGAGTACAGATATTTTCCTTCCCTTTCCATACCCGAGGCAGCCCATCAGGCTTCTCACAGTATCGTATCCACTTAAGCACACCCAACACCAATCACTCACCTATTGTAATAAACATTACTACCTCAGGTCTCAGGATCTAGGGCCTGAACCGAAGTTTGAAGTCTCAATGTATCTTAATATCATTAGCTTCTACATAACATTCTGACTCTTGTTTCTTTATTTTGGGCATCTGTATTGATTTGCTGGTTTGGTTTGCTTTGCAATTTTTGTTCATCCCCACTCATTTATAGCTGAGTCATCCATACTTTAAAAATGAAAATGTAGTTAGAGGATGCTGGCTGGCTGGACTCTACATGTCTTCTGATTTTTGACTCAGTAAGCATTGATGGAGGATCTGTTTTTCATTTTTCCTCCACATTTATTCCTCCAAATTTCAGTCTTCTTTCTTCTCCCACTCCATATTTTATCCACTAACTTAATTAGCGGATGAGGAAAGAGGGCTACAGAAAGAAGATCCAACGTCCAACAGCACTGTGAAACTATTTCTTAAAAACAACTTTCTGATTCATTGAACCTTCCCTTTCAGTGGTTCTCAGTCTTAGAATAAGCAAAGATCATCTGAGGAGTTATTTAAAATGCAGAAACCAGAGTCCCATACACAGAAGTTCTGATTAAGTATGTCTGAATTACAATGTAAGAATATGAAGTACTCCAGTAGATCCAAACATTTGTATTTTGATTAATTTAGTGACTTCAGACTATAATCTGGGAGATTAAAAATAAATACACCCTAGACATCAGTTTAATTTAATTAATCAGTTTAATTTATACAATTATAATTTATACTTTTCAACTAAAAGCAAAGAAAAAATCTACTTAAGTGTTCTGCTTAACTTGTTTATAATAAACGTTTATGAAGTTTCCCACTTAATCACTTATGATATCTTTTCTTAAAAGGTGTTCATTTATAACATTTATTTGAGTTATATCTTGTTTTTAAAATGGTGCAATAAGAAATAATGCACCACTGCAGAGTCTAACATTATTTGAAAACTTAACTTTCTGCCATGATAATTTTGTCTCAGGAGAAGTTGGAGAAATCCATAAAATTACCTAGGAATTATTTACAGAAAGCTAGTCAAGAAACAGGTATTACTGGTGGAATGATAAACTTGTATACTCCTTCATTCAGAAATTTCTAGTATATGAGCCTGTAAATTCTATATCAGATGCTGGGGTTCACATTGACTTATGTCATTTATTTCCTTTCACTGAGAAAATAGAGGTAGATGATCTACATGGATCTTTCTAGCTATTTCACAAACCATAGGCTTTGAGTGCAAGTGGAGAGAGATATCAGTGTTTCAGTGACTCCAACTTGCACATGTCCCAACACCTGGCTGTTGGAAGTCATTCTTAAAAAATATTTGCATCTGTGCAAAAAGCCTGGCTACAGTGCTAGCTAGCATTCCATTTCCAGATGGCTCTGATTACCACCTAATTATTTTAAACCCTGATTTTATTTCAAACAATTTACTATTGTCAAGGGTCAATGCCTGGTACAATATTGCTGAGATCAAATATTTTTGGTTCTAAGTCCCTGGTTACAAGAGTTCAGGAATGACCTTCCTTAGAGTGATCGATAGACCATTCAACAAAATCCATGGATAAAACTATGAATTCAATATTAAAATGCAATAAAGCCATAAATAATTTTATAAAAATTATTCAAAGTCACAGTTGTTTGTTTTGTCTTAAATTTCCAACTGTCCTGATAAGTTGGAAAGTGCCAAAGAAATCTATACATCCATTAACTCGCTCATTTATTCATTTCTACTGATATTTATTAAGGGCTTATTATGTACTGCTTTAAAATCAAGAAAACAAACAGACTCTTTCTCTTAAATAATCTGCACCCTAGAGGAAGAGGAGAAAATGACAAAATTCTTTAAAATTTTTAAATAATCATAACTTGCCACTGATATAATTCTACAGTATTTATAGAAGATTCACATTTCAACAAGGCATTCTATGCTGGTCTTCAAGAAGAAAAATTCCCTTTTTTTTTTTTTTTTTTTAAAAGCTAGTTATGGACTTCTATATCACAAGTAGGACATCACTGAATCAAATTTATGGACCTGAAGTGTAGCTTATTTTTAAATGTTCCCTGTAATCAAGTCTGGCATATTATTTTTTGCAGAAGTTGCTTAATGCTATGAAAATTAAATACCTTTATTGTGGGTTTCTTTTTGGTAAATGCAGTTGGTCAACAAACAGCAGCGTCTACTCACGTTTATCTTGTTCTGCCTCAATGCCTTCACTCTCTGTGTCACTTGGCAAGAGCCACGGTTGATGAAGTACCTGTAGTTGCTTTAAAGATTCATCCTGCCAGAGAACAAATTTATTTTAGGTTAGACTCTAGATGGATATCAGGAGCACCAGTAGGGGTGAACAACTCAGTTTTCATAAACCGTATGTTCAAAAACCTTAAGAAGCACCTCCCCATGTCAGAGAAGAACTGTCAGTTTAAATTCATTTTCATGTCATACACACGAGTCACAAAACTACCTTTGTTTACATTTGCCTTTTAACAAAATTTAGAATCTTAACAAGAGGAAATGTCTAAACTCTTTTCCTGTTAAATTAATATTTCTGTTTATTTCTTTCTTGGAAATATACATAAATTGTATGTAATACCTCACCTCACTGTCTCGTTCCTCTTCTCACTTAGTTTTTTTCTGGTTTAGTCTCTTTCTCCTAGGCTGAAGTAATCCTCCTGCCTCAGCCTCACAAGCTGCTGGGATTAGAAGTGCACACAACCACACCCAGATTCTACTCACGATTTTTTGTAAAAATATTTCTTCTATACTCCCTTCTTGTGCTTTCCCTTCTGTCACTAGCCAAAGGTCACCATCTCCCATCTTGTTTTGTGTTGTTGTTGTTACTCTTGTCATTTGTGGCCCTGGGGATTGAACCAGGCCTCAGGCATGCTAGACAAATGCTCTACCATTGAGCTATGTCCCCATTCCAACCATCTCCCGTTTGACTGTAGTAATAACAATCTATGAAAATTTTTATGGCCAATTTTAGTAGTCTAATTTTTCTGCTTCTCTCACAGTGTTTTGAAGAAGCCTATATGTTATCATTATCTTGCTCATAATCTTTCAAAGACTCTCTCATTATTCTCAAAATAAAATCTAACTCAAGACCTCTCATGATCCATACCTGTTAGCCTGATCTCCAACCTACATCCACCCCTCTAACCATGCTACCATAGTTACTGGTAGCATTAGTTTCATCATATTCTATAATCTAACAGGGTGTTTTACACTGCAGTTCCTTATCTCTCTCAAACATTAACACTTTTCCTCCAAGGATCCAGTGTCACTTCTGCTGGAAGCCTTCCCCAATCCTCCAAGGTCAAGTTACTCCTCCCTTCCTTCAAGTGTTTATGGTACCCATATAACAATGATTGTATAGTAACTCTCCTTTCATATCCTCCTGCCTCCACAGTAGCTTTGAAGGTCCTTGAAGGCATTGGTAAATATTTCCCCAACGCGTTCCCTCCATCTATTATAGAATCTGCCATAAAAGAGAGACTGAGTAACAGAATTTTATATCTATGTTCTTTTGAAAAACATTATCCCAGTCTGATTACCAGGGAAAATATTCAACAAATATCAACTGAGGGACAAAAAGAAATTATATGACCAGTACTCCTCAAAACTGTTAGGATCATGAAACAAGAAAAGCCTGAGAAAGGGTCACAATCAAGAAGGACCTAAAGAGATAAAACTAGTGAATCCAATGTGGTATTCTGAATGGAATCCTGGAACAGAAAAAAGGATATTAGGAAAAACTTGCAGAGTGCTGAACAAAGTGTGAAGTTCATTACTAAGGATGTATTGATAATGGTTTGTTTATTAGGACATATGTCTCACACTAATAGACGGTATTAACAATAGTTGAAACTGGTAGGAGGCACTCTTTTATTATCTCTGCAGTAATTCTGCAAATCTAAAACTGCTCTAAAATAAAAAGGCTTATTTTATTTTTTGTTTTTCACTTTTATTCTTTTTTTAATTAATTATTCATTTTTTTATTTTTACAGACTACATTTTGATTCATTGTACACAAATGGGGTACATCATTTTTTTCCTATGGTTGTACATGATGTAGATTCAAACAAATTGTGTAAACATACATAGGGTATGTACATAGGGTAATGATGTCTGTCTCATTCCACCATTTTTCATACCCCACTCCATCTCATTTCCTTCTACATAATCTAAGTTTCCTCTCAGGGCAAGGACTTTTCACTGTGGAGCCCAAGGTTCATTTGATAGCAATATAAGTGTCAATCCAAATCGCAGACTATTTTCAGGAGTTGCTGATGCTAAAACGTTGTGGTGTTTTTATTTTAAAGTGAAGAACATTTTCAAAATTTTAGTTTGCTTTGTCTTTTATTTTTAAAATAAGTCTTTTTATGGCTGAATAATATTCCATACAATGGAATATTATCAGGAAGTGCAATTTTTCATCTTGTTTAGTTTGGGGCAGTTACTTCCCCTCTTGGAACAACATGAAGAGGGTGATCATACTAGATTAGACAATGTCTAGTTCTTCACAACTGGTCCACATCCCAGTCTCCACCATTTTTTTTTTTTTTTTTTTTTTTGCAGTACTGGGGATTTGAACCCAGGGCCTTGTGCTTACAAGGCAAGCACTCAAATTGAGCTATATCCCCAGCCCTCCACTCTTTTTTAAATAGTTGAATGTCAGAAGTACTAGATAAGCTACTGAACGGAAAGTTTGCTTTGCAAAGATATTCAATATATTACTAAATATAAATGGATGTTATTTTTAGGATTTAGTTTAATCTTTTAAAATTTATCAGTTATTAGATTTGACCTTATAGTGTTATACAAAGAAGCAGTATAAAATTGAAAAATCTTACATTTAAAATTCCACAACTGTAGAGGTGATAGTGGAAGTAAAATTTCAAAAATTCACATGTAACAGGGGGAAACTCACATTCTTGAATGTTTTTTAAAAATAGAACATGCAACCTCTGATGTTTAAAAATATACAAAAAATGATGGTTTTGGTGTTGTAAGGTAAAACCAAAGGGCTCAGGCTCCTCATGTAAAACAGGAAAGTTTAAAGGAATCAAAAGAAAATCTATATTTAATGAAAAGATATTTTGAAACTGACAGTGTAGCTCAGTGGCCTAGCATATGCAAGATCCCGGGTTCAATCAGCTGTTCTGCAAAAATAAATAAATAAATAAATAAAAATAATGATGATGATATTTTTTTTTTTATAGAGCTAGGGGTCAAACCCTAGTTCCACATACACTAGGCAAGCACTCTACCTAATACTATAAGTTACTTAGCTTTTTGTACTAAATACTAAATTCTATTCTCATAAGAAAAGATTCGACCCATATGTCAATTTTTCCCCACAATATTTCAGAATATTATGTCATCATACTGATTGGTTTCTGGTTTTAATGACCTTACTCCTGAGTAGATAAGCAGCATCCAACTATTCTTTGTTTATTGTAAATTACAAAAAGTACAATTGGAACATTAGTTAGAAAAATATGTAGTTTGGGGAAAACTTTCAAATGTTGAGTTATTAGAATCATAAAGATAGAATAAATATTACTATTAATAGATGATACAACTGTTTTACTTTGGTTTTCCCTGGAATAGAGCTAGTAATATAATGCACCTGTTTGCTTTGTCAGTGCCAATAGGATGTGTCCAAAGCTCAGGCCCACAGTCTACATATAATTCTTTTTGATGGGGTCAAGGAGGTAAAATCTTGAACATTTTTAAACACAAGAGCTGATGTGTTCTTTGTTAAGCTTACTCAAAAATTGTCTACAGGCAAATTAAACTATGTCTCAGTACAGTACAGGCCCTTTCATATTCCCAAGAGTAAGTTCTCTGGGCTGCTTTTAGAAGAAACACTATTCATTCTTTTTCTAAAATACTTTCACCGTTAGGATAGCAAATGTCCAGTAACTAGGAGGGGTGGGAAACAATGACATGGATCATATGGAAAACAGTTGCCAACCCTGAAGCAACATATCATTCTATCTGCTAACAGAATAAGTGCTTTATAAACTTCAGCTGTATTGTTGTTCCACATGGATAGTTTATTTTTGGATTCTCTAAATGCAATCAGTGATTTATGTCACATGTGGCTATGGAAGTTCAGTATATTTAGAAGGAAAAATGTTTCTTTGTTCAAATTTTCACTATTAGACACCTAAATTCTGGATTTAACTAAGTATTTCTTTCCCTTTGGTATAAGTATGGAAATAATGCACCAAACACTAGTTTCCACTTCTCAAAAAGGTTTAAACATTTTCATTTTACTTTATAACCACAGAATCTCTTAAAAAATTGAATCCTTGAAGCAAGATATATATAAAGCAAAAAAAAAAAATTACATTCAATTCTAGATATATGAATAGACTGCTTCTATAGATGAAGAATTGATTCTGTACTTCTATGAAAAGGAAATTTCCTACATATAATTGATATAGTTAAATTACCAAAGTTTGTGAATAACTTTCTATTTGTATTTGTTAATTAAATAACCCATATAACCCAGGCTGGCAAAGTATGATTCTAACGCCCTCTTCTTTTAGGAATTGCAAAAGGACAATTAAAATGTAAGAAAAAAGAATTAGCCAAGTTTGGGGAACTACAAGCTTGAACTAATTGTATCTGATGAAAGGAGAGAGGAGTAAGTAACAACAAAGTCAGAAAAATATGGTAGATTGTAAGAAATATTGCAAAATTAATTACTTAAATTTACATGACATATTTGCTATATTGACTATGCATTATGATTGCACTCTATCCTATATTCTTATTCATTGCATTTGGTGGTTTTTCTTTCCAAGCAAATTGCAGAGAAAAGTTGCAAAAGACTTTTAAAAGGAAGAAAGACTATCGAGGGTAGTCAATGAAAAACCATTTTCTAGCCTGACCTTCCAGTTACCTGATTCTATGGAGGCTCTTGATCTTTCATTGACTTGAGCTATTTTGTTATTATATATCTTATAGAAAATGATAACAGTGCCAATGATGCTTGTCTACTACAAGCCAATTTCATCCTTTTGGAATGCAATTGATTATTATCCTATTGATACAATTTAATTTTGACAGTTTTTGCATCTGTTTATAACTTCACTTCAGCATCTCTTATTTGACTACATATGTGAGAGTTTGAAATCGTCTTTGAACTGATAACATGTTACTTGTTCCATCACTGATTTATTAGTTATATAAATCTTTGGCATATTTTCAGTTTGCATCTCTATACAGCTATTATTATAACCTTTTAAAAAACTGTTATTTAACAACTTGTATCTATTCTTAATGTTAATGACAAAATAGGATTTTCTTTGGGGAAAATATTTGTTTCCTAGTTAACCAAGTAGAAAAAAAATGTGATAATAAATAATATTGACTTCAGTTTTTAAAAACAAAAAACCTAAGAATAAAAGGTAAAGCAACTTACTTATTATAGGTGATAATGTCATATGTTCTCTACCAGAAATAGAGTTGGAACTTCAGTGTGCTGGAGATGACAGAATACAACACAGGAGAAACAATACAGACTGACCGAAATGATTCTAAGATCTTTTGCTCATGGAATTGATCACCTTTCTAGTTCAGATGGAACAACTGACAAAATCAAGCTAGCAGATTCAAAAAAGGCTTGCCTGCTTTCAATGCTTCTTTCCCCGTCTGACACCTTAGAGACTGTGAAGCTGCCACTTGCCACTTTGAGGGTGTTCTGGCCTACACCACTAGCTTCCTAAAGTTGTGAGGGACTGCTGTAAATTGTTCTCTAAAAAGTTTTAAACATCATTAACTTCTTGAGTTCCTTAAAAATTCTTAACCACTTAGGGTGACAATCCTTATCTGATGCATATATATTTAAATCACACCATTTCACTTCTACTTAGGCAAATCAACTAGTGTTACCATATTACTTCCCAGTGATTCATCTAGGAAATATGATATTTTAAGGAGATGGGTTAACTTCTCCACAAAAGGTGTGACAACCAAGATTTATGCTTGAATTTGGTAAGTTGTTCTCAACTATACAGTTTTTGATTGAGCAATAATCTGGCCTGTTGAGAAGCAATATTGAAACCAGATATTGAGTACTGCTAAAATACTATCACCAGACTGCTTCCCAGTCCCCTTCACCTGCAGCAGGTTCAGTCGGCTAATTAAGAGACCACTGTGGTTTGTCTTCATATGGAGCCTTAGGAACTCTATCCACTGTTTTTTCTGAGCGTTTCCAAACACCTAACAGCTGGTCCAAAGCTCTGACACAGAATACCCTTCACTCCAAAGGGTTTTTCAAGAGAATTCTATCATATTTTAATGGTTGGAACAGCACTTTGCATATCACCCTGTCAAAATGCTTTTGGATGACCATTTGCCACATGAATGAATGTTAACCTAGCATTGAATTGTTCTTTCCATAAAAGCACTGATTGAGTCTTTCTTTTCTTTTTGCTCATGATCAATATAAAACATCAGCGTATCAACAAATGTCTGTGAATGGAAGTACATGATAGTACTACATGAAACACTACTAATGAGAAACAAAGGCTATTTTGATGACATTTATTATCATATTGTTGTTTTGGACATGACCAGTGAACAGGTATAGACTGGGAACCCTGCAGGTGGGTGGAGAAAGCTCAACTGAGTGTTCAGAACACACAATGGACTGTATTCAGACCGTGTTTTGAAGACTGCTTTGAAACTCACTTCTTCCGCGTAGTTTTTCAATGTGTGTCCAGCACTGGAAGCTTCTCCCTAAAGACAAAGGGGAAGAAAGGTTGAAAAACTCAGGAGGAGGGACAGAAAGAATGAAAGTCATGGAGGGTAGTGAGATCTGAGAGCAGCACTGAGGCTTACTCCTCCCACTGTCTCTATTGATAATTAGGAGAGTCTCAGTTGGGCAGTGCCTGCTCTTTAAAGGAGATGTAACTTTTTCAAGATGACAATATATCTTTCAAGTCAATTTTGGTTAGTATAAATAAATAATCAGCTGGAGTATCTAACTAAATCTTAGAGCAGAATGCTAAACAAATTTATGAAATTTGCCATCATTAATTTCATAAATAAGTTCCTTAAATTAGGCCAAGAAGAGAACTTGCTAATTCTGTAAATTTGTGTTAAGATCTAATACCTGGACTTAAAAATATTTTATGAAAAGAGAATGCATCATTAACCTCTATATCCAGTGTTTACATTCAGTTTTTTTTTCACCTTACCAGCATAGAAGTAGTAAACTTTCCATTATTTGTGTCTTTTACTAGCACTCTTATTTTTTATCTTGAACACTAGTACCCACTGAGATTGAAATCATTGAAATTTAAGACATCCAAGTTAAACATATATTTCAAATTGTCAAACAGCTTGTTAGTTTAAATAAGTAATATTTTTACACTCCATGGCCAGAGACATTTGGAAACAAATTCTGAGATATCATGAAATAATAAATTTTAGGCCACCATATGTGTTTAAAAGATAAGTAAATAAATGTGAATAAAGCTTACATTGGTTTCTATGGAATCTTTTTTTAACTTTTCAAGGACCCTCCCATATATTATCTGATTGAATTGGTTTTTTGTTTGTTTTCGTTTCAGGAAAACATGAGGGCAAAACATCTTTAGGCCAATTTGATAGGGAGAGAAACTGAAGTCGGAATGGGATGAGTTAAATGATTAATGTCAAGGAGTATTGCTGGGACTGGACATCATTCTGACACTCTTTTACCTTGCTTAAATTTTTAAAAAATAATAATGTAAAAAATTAAATTTACTTTGGTTAAATTTTTTTTTTTTCTGATGTGTGCTCCCAAACACTTGGGGGTGGAGAGAAAGTAGCATCAAACATTAAAAATTAAGCTAGGAGTAAACTGCCAATATTCCTAAAAACATAGACATCACAGGTCACCTGAACCACAGAGGTGGGTACTATTTCTTCCCAATTCATGGGTTCCACTAGCGAAAAATCAATATGTTGCAGATTAAATGTTTCCAAATGCTTCCAAGCTTGTAGGATTTTCAATGGATAAATAGTGAAAGAGATAAGATAGTTCTATTATTTTAAACTGAAGCATAAACTATTTGGAAAAATTGAATCCATATAAGTCCTCTAAACTGCGAGGGATTTAACTCCAAGTACACAGAGCAGGCTGGAAACTCACTTCGGATAAATGTCTTAGAGTTGAACTTGCTACACTAGCTGCCCTCATTTGAACAGCTGGAGGAGGAATGCTGTGGGCTTGCCCAATGTGGCTCTTTTGTGTGGCAGAACTAGTACTTTGCATAATAATAATCCCTTCTCTGCTTGCTCAGAGAGGAAGGTGGCAAACTGCTTAGAGTTATGGATGCACTTTCTGGGCAGGGAGCACTTGAAGCCTGCCTGGTAGCCTCTGAACTCAGGAGGGCTCACAGAGGGACAGCAGGAAGCAGCTCACTGAGGAGGGAGATTTGTCTCCTGGGAACTGGAGTGCAGCGGTTTTCCCAATTTGTACATTTGCAGTCTTCTGCTAGACCTGGTGATGACCGAAGGCTTTCTTGATGATCAAATATAAATAAAGCAGACTCCTTGACAGCTCTGCTTCTTCCCACAGTGCCAGGTCTGTGGATATCTACACCAGAGAAAATGACTGTGAAAGCTGATATGAGGACAAACTCCTTCTTGTCAGACTCAGACAAAATTAGAGAGGGAAGTTATGAGGGGGAGGACCCATGCCCACCTGTCTGAGATAAGGACTTTCTCAAGGAGTTTTCAAAGACCCAGAAGTCACCTCATTTTATACACACTCTATGCTTTGCACACCTTACATGGATGCACAGATCTGTGTAACAAAGGTGATCTTTAACATTCTTGAACACTGCAACAATTCAGACAGGGGTTCACCACAGAACACTGGCCCAGCAGTGCAATCTCCACCAGTGAACTGATGCCAACCCACCCTGTTCCCCACCACATGCGTCTCTAAGATCGATAAACTCTGTATCTAAGTAGCTTAACATAAATTTCTCCCTTTTGCTTTTAAACTTCCCCTGTCGTGACCTTCCTGAATACACTCATACTTTACAATGGCACATGTATTGCCATTACAATGCTCTGTCATTTCCAAATAAAATCATTATTTTTTGGGCAATCTGTCTGTGAGTGTTATTTAGCTTGGAAGAAGAAATCTACATGTTACCATCTGTTTCGTAGACTGGAATTTGGCTGCAATTGTCCTTCATAAATCATTGACAAGGTTGGCACCGATGAATAAGGAGAACAAAGTAAAAGACTCTAGGAGGAAAATACAGAGGAAGCAACTACTTTGCAGAGAGAATTACAAACGGGGCACAAGGCCAAGTAGACAAAGAACAAGATGTCAGCATCCCTGATTCTTAGGGTCAGGAGAGTTGGTTCCAGCCAAGAGCCCTGGTCCAATATGTCTATCTCAGGTTCCTCATTTCCATCTTGGGACCACTGAAATGCTGGATTCCCTCCTCCTGCTACCGGGGGCACCAGTGAAATATAATCCTTTCCAAACCCAAAGCTATCAATTTCAGTCCACCCTTTCTTAATTATAAAGAATTGGCATTTTAAGTATCAAGTCATTCTAACAACATAAAATTTGGGTAATCACCTGGAAGTGGATCAAAACTACCCCAGCACAATTTCCCTTGAAAAACAAAGAGGGTAAAGGGGATACAAAAGAGAAAGAAAGGGGCATGTGACGGAGGGAAAGGGCAGAATACATGGAAACTATGCATTAACAAAAAGAGAAAGGGGGAGAAAAAAGCAAGAAAAGGCATTTCCTGAAATATGGTTTTGCTTATCATGAATTCCTTATATAATCATAGTTGAGATGAAAATGTTTTAAATGTGAATTAGAAAATATATTGTAATGTTCAGAGAAAGTCAGAGGGGGAACTAAAGCGATTACAGTTTAACATCTGACAGGCATGTTGGCTATTGGAGAAGAAGGTTCTTGTTGCTCCCTTGGTTATTTTACTGTTAAAAAAACATTCTCAATGAGAAACAGAAAGAAGACAAGGTCCACACTCCCCTCAACCCATTGCCATTTTTCACTATCACAGCTTCTATTATTCCAACCATTAAGTATTTTCCATTCACCTTTTACTGATCCTAAGACAAAATGTAAAGAGACCGGCACTTGCATGTAGGGTACATTTATTCTCAAACATTACATGTCTAAGATCTCTGGTATTAATTTCCTTAAAAAAATTCCATGCAATCCCTATTTCATCAGAATGATCTTTCTTTCCACCTTCCAAATGAAATCAAACAGTAATGCTAACCCAGAGAACGCTCTCATAAAGGACCCGAGGTGTCTGTGACCCACAGAAAGACAAGAGCTCGATATGATCAGCCAAGGCATTTCTGACTCCAAAAGACCTGGAAAAGCTAACCCATCATTTATTCCACAAGTATTGGGTGCCAGGTAGGTCTTAGGATAAAGAATTGAGTAAAAATCAATCTTGATTATAAAAAAATCTTATTTTCAGAAAATAGATATACAAGTAATTCAAATCTAGAGGAAAATTTACTTGACACCAGTAAAACCAGCATAACTTGGGGAAAAGATAAGAGGAAAGAGCACCTAACTTTTCATTTATTTAACACACATGTGTTGAAAACTCTCATGTGCTAAGAATTGTTGAGTCACACTGCATATAATCCATGAAAATAAAGTATAGAGGGTAACACTTGAGGAAATTATTTTTAAGCTTAGTCCTAAAGGTTTGGCCAATTAGCCTGATGAAGGAGCAAATAAGGAGAAGGATTCATACTAAAAAGAAGAAAAATTTTGTGCAAGGGCCCAGGTGCAACTGAGCAATTAGATGAAACCACAGAACTACAGGGACAAACACTAATTATACTATACCCGGAAATGTGCAGTGTACTTTCAGAAATAAGGATACGAACATCACCTGTCACGTTCTAGTTTCATACTAGAAGTTTCTCAAATACAGCTGCTAACAGGGTGGCTGGATGTCATGGTTTCTAAATTATTACACAACATTCCTGAATTTATGACAGATGATGAGGAGATTGATTGATTCAGCTTTCAGAACTTGGCAAACTCCATAAGCATCAACTACGATTGATGTTCCAGAGAACGTGCAGCGATATCTATTTCCAACTGGTCCATAACTTCACGGACAATTTGTGCAGACCACTTTTCTCTGAAAATGACATATTTAGCCTGCACAGAAGACACTTGATGGCTTTAGCATTGCTGGGACCAAAAGACAGTGGCTCTGTTAAGACAAGATGTTATGATTTACTTTGTTTCTGAGGTCCATTGGTGCAGCAGGTTGCATCTGTAGCAGGAAGTAAAAATTTCAGACCTGATCAAATTTGTCCCTTTCAAGGAGTGGGAGGGTAGCTCAGTGGTAGATTGCCTGCCTAGCATGTGCAAGGTCCTGGGTTCAATACCTGTACTCCCCCCACAAAAGAGAAGGAGCAAAAAACACTCAATTGCTATGTGCAAAACCAATTTTTAAATGAAAATTAAAATAATTTACATATTTTCTTCCAAGTTTCTCAGCTAAATATTTCCTTTAGTGGTAATGCCCCTACCTAGAGAACTATTTACCTTAAAATAATGTAAACAAGGGCAGTGACAATTATGAGATCAATGACTATTACTAAGAATGTTAAATTTCAAAGGATTTATTTCAGTGTTCCTTCCAGAAAAGCAACTATTCAAGTTGAAAATTAAAAAAAAAAAAAACATTTTTATTCTTCATAATAAGAGGTTTTGTGTTTCCAAGTGGTGACTTTTTATCACTGAATATTGGACAAGAGAAAGGACAACATGAGCCGATGTGACTGTAAGAATGGATAATTGGTTTTAATGATTTTACATTGCACTGAGTTATAGGCTAAAGTATCTATTATTGGTCAATTGGCTTTAGAAAGATCCATCTAACATTGAACTAGTAGATGTTCCAGGCCTATATAGTCTCTGCTATGTTGATTAACTTATCAGTGTTAATATTATTTCACCATTATCACAAAAAACTAGTATTCATGCATACTTTCTGAAATGGTTTAGTGTGCCAACATAGCAAACTGTCACCATGAGCTCTTGAAGATACCTTTTCTTCTAAAGCTTGTTTCCTTGTCTATGAATTTCGGACACTAGAACAGAGTTGTGTTTCATATGACATAACTATTATGAAAGAGTACTAACAACTTTGAAGATTTCGGCAAAGTACATTCTTAATTGTAAATGTAATTGTAATCTTCATGATCCACCTCCCTCCTGCCTTTAAATTCTCTGCCACTGAGCTTTTCAAAAAAAAAAATTGATTTTCAAAAAAATCAATACATGTCATTTTGGAAAATGCAGAGTATCTGGATAAGTTCTTCAAGGTAAGTGAAATACAAATGTGGATCTCAAAATTTATTCAAACATATACTGTGTTCTTTTAAATTAAATTGAGTATTTGCAGAATGACTAAGTAGCTAAAGTGACCAATATCCTATACCATGACTCAGATGAGAACACGTGGGAAAATTGATAGCCAAGGTGCCTGAAATACCCAGAGTTTATGCCTCTTGTGTTCTCAGCCCATGTTTCCTTAATTTTAAAAGTGATCGATTTTTCAGATAAGTAATATTACTGAACATTTCTCTACTTTTAGGGAAACACAGTTTTCTCTTAACAGATGCATGGAAACAAATAGTTTTGTGTTTGTTTCTTTTAACAAATGCCTTTGTATTTTTTTTTTCATTTGATAACAAAAGACCAGTTTCACATTTCAGACATGTCTATATCATTTAATAAACATTAAGAAGTTATAGAATATTGAAAACTGTAAGAAAAATTATTTTTCACTAACTTGTAAACAAATGTGGGCTATGTAATACAAGAGTAGATTTGAAGTCAAAAGCATATTTTTAATCCTTAACACATTGATTTACAGGAAGCTCATTGTTTTGAAGTTATTTTTACTCTGTAAGGGTCCAAAGAGAATGATATCTGTAGAATTAATACTCAAATAAAATATGCAAAATTCATGAATGAACCTTATCTAACCTGCTACAAACTTGGCAGCTGATGCCACAGGCAGTATCACTAGAAGAATTCATGGTTTGCTGGGGGAAATGGGTAGAAGCACCATCAGTTGTCCAAGAAAAAGAAGTGACCACCAAAGAAATAAAAATAGTGACTTGGAGTGGGAAGACAGAGGACTCTTTGATTTCTTCAAGTTATTAAAATTACCAACTCTGAAATTTTACCTACAGTTTTTAGGATACTTTGAAAAAGCCATCCCCATTAGTGACCTGTCTCTACATACATTATTTCTTCTGTTTATGCGGGTTTGTTATGGGATAGACATTAGACTAAGACTGGTCCTGGGCTCTATGTTCTGTCAGAAGGTGACAAAAGTGGGGACATCTAGAAAGGTAAGAAAACAAGGAATACAGCTTCCCTGGGTCTCAGTTTCTTTAGCTGTAAATGGTGATAATGCCACTTGCCCCAGGGGTTATTGGAGGATTAAATAAAATAATGTCTACAAAATATATAAGAACAAAACTCTACTACCATTATTAATCACTATAATAAATAACAGTATTAATATTTAGGAAGTTTGCAGTGAATGAAAGAGGAAAAAAATAAAGCCAACCTAGTACCATGAAAGGTGTGAGTATCCCATGCCCCCGTCTTTGTATCACCTAATAAGATTTTATTCTTGGAAAATCTCAGCTGTGATGCCATTGTAGCAAGACTCCTCTGACCCACATGTTTGTGTTGCCCCACTCCACCATGAATTCCATGACTGCCCTGCCCCATCCCACATGCCCATGAGTCCTCAATGCCCCACCATTTGATTTTCTCCATGACTTCCTCCTATTAGAAAAATTGCCAACTGACCATAATGGCCTGAAGTAGTCTATTCTACATTGCTGGTTCCACATACTCAGTTTTGCCATTTGTGGGACTTGGGGAAAGAAGTCAAACAGAGGTCCAAATTGTCAAGAAATTAGTATATGCATGTATTCTGACCGTCAATTGAACTCCAAAGGACAGCCTCAGATTTAGAATGATTGTAGTACTTCAAATTCTGACCACAACTTGGCAGAAAAGAGAGAACAACAAGGGAGTGTGGACCCCTGACCCAATGTCCCTAACACCTTCCCGAAATTCCACATCTCACCATAAGGGCTCTGGGAACATTTGTGTGGATATTCTTACATGCCTGTCCAAAAATTCCTGCACACACCCCTAAAACAGCTACCTCTTCCATACTCCTTAGGCCTAGAGTTGAATCGTATGAAATAATAAACTAGGGAAAGAGGCCCATGTAGATCCCAGGAGTAGGGTTAGAATCATTTGTGCAAGGGATCCAGGATCCTGTTACCTAGCACATGGTCAAGTTTCGGATGGATTTACCTCCATGATTCCATGGATTCCTCATGCAATGGGAAGAAGCACAGCCTTGGGCTACTCTAAGGGTGTCACTGAAACACCCTGAGGATGGACACATTATCTCTAAACCATTGAAAGCACTTAGCATAGAGCTTGGCACCTCAGAGTCACTCCACAGTTGTTATTGAATGAATAAAGATTCTTACAAGGAGCAAAAATTTTTAATTTAATGGACAAAATATGTAGGAGATATGATTAGAAGATAGAAAAAACAAAGACTAATAGTTCTGAATCAGGGGGATTCTAGCAGTAAGAAATGGGTTAAACTCATATTTTAGATCTATTTAAGGTCAACAGGAAATTAAATCTAAATACAAAGTAGAAAGAGACATTTTAAGAATTAACTGGATAATGGTTCAAAATAATAGGTGAGCAAAAATAGACTTAAGGTAGACTGTAAAAATTAAAATGAACAAAAGCCAATTAAAATTTTGCCTACCATAAAGAGACATTCAGACCCAGCAGCTAAAATTGCCTATGCAGAGATCAAAATCAAAAATTCTCCCTAGGACAGGGGGTGTTTTACAGTATCATTAGCAGGGAAACTGGATTAAGTTCAGAAAGGAAACAAAATAGAAAAGGATGTGGAGGAGCTGCTTACAGAAAGTATCTTTTCAATCATATCCACTAACTGATCTAGACCCCATCAACCTAGACTTCTATTTTTGTTTACAAATTCATTTATTGTGACGTTAGTCCAAGAAAACTGTAGATGAATTGAAGAATCAAACCCTTCTAATTCCTGGGGGAATTTTTCCAGTAGGAATTTGTTTCATTGTTACATAGGACAGATCCATAGTAGAGTAAACATGTGAAGGACAAAACCACAGAGTGATACCAGACCCAACAACCTAATGAACCACAATTTGAATGCTTCATTAAATCTAAGACAAGGCACAGAGTGTGGGCCTAGTGATGATGTTCCAAGTCTCTTTGATGCAGCACAATTTTTCTTTCATGGTCTAAAACTCTTGCCCCTTCAAGAGCCAGAGTCCCAAGATGTTCTATAGGAAGAATTATTTTTTCTTAATTCTTATTCCAAAAAAGTAAATTTAATGCACTGACAGAACAAAGCTTACTTTGGGACCCTGAAAATGGCCAAACCACATCATAGAGAGTAAGAAGATATCTTCCATTCTCATGAAGGTATGCCCATCTTTAGAACCAGGTTCAAAGCAAATATCTTTTGAGGTCTTACTGAACATGACTTAACACTGAGGTTTATTACCATGCTTTTGCATGTGTTTGCATTTTAAGAAAACAGCTAGGATCAGAAGCAGCGGAGCCAAAAAAGATTTCCTGCCGGTTCTGGGAGTCTAAAAGTCAAAACTTTCAAGAGAAAAGGATAATTCTTATATCATGTGTAGCCTAACTTTATGCACTCTTAATATTACTTGAGGTAAACACTTGGAATTTGGGGTACTTTTTGACAATGAACTTCAGAGTCAAACTAGCCCTGTCCAAAACTCATACCTGTACAGCACATTACTCATGTTAGGATCACTGCCTGTTAGTCAAATATATTAATGTAATAAAGCCAGTCACAAAAAGCACAAAAAGCAGCCTCAATATTTTTATGGATCACAAGTCTCCCAGGAGAGTTCTCTTTACTCTTGGAGGATGTTCTTTAAAGCCCAGAGACAACACAAATCAAACTTAGCAGGGCACCTGCTACACAGGGTTTGGCCTTAAATTATTGGGAGAATCTTTAATTTCTAATTTGGCCAACCACCAGACTTAAGGCTGGCTGGCTGCCCCCCAAGTGCACTCCAGGCAAGGAGGTGAGTGGGAGCGATGCTGGCCAGTTCTGCAGAGGAGAAAGAGTTTCAACATTGATAGTAAGGTGAAATAAATGCTCAACCATAAATTTTTGAATGTAGCAAGAAATTGAAAAGTCACCCAATGAAATACTTGTAAAATACTGTTTCATATTTTTTTAAAAAAATATGAAAATAGAGTTATAGAAATAAAGACAACGGTTCCATGCTTAAAAGGGGGGTTCTAGTTAACTATAACTTTAGTATGTACTATATGTGCAGTGGAAGCTGCTAAAAATGCTATTTCAAGAATAGACATCCTTAATGCAAGTACAGTAAACAGCTACATTTATTGTATTTATTTATCCCACCATGCCACATTTTTATTTTTTCATGATTTTCTTAGTGCATTATAATTATATATAATAGTGTGGTTCATGTTCAGATATGCCCAAAGTACAATTCACTCCAATTCACTCCCCTGTACTTCCCCTCTCCCTCTTTCCATTCCTCCTTCTGTTCCCCAAGACCTTTAGCTTGTTGATGGTTGAGCTGTACTTTCCTAATGGAATTACTGTATTTAGGTTTGGTGTATGGGAGGGAGAGGTAACTAAAATGGACAAATAAGGCCATAAAACAGATGATTGAAGAAATTGCTCATTTTTCATCAGAAAGACTGAAGACCTAAGTAAAGAGTGATCATGATATTTAATTAACTAAAGATTTTGAAGACTGAGGGGAAATGGAAGAAATTAAGGCTTATAGATCAAAGTTTCACAAATGAGGAAGCAGGGTCAGGTTAGTAGCTCAGCGGTAGAGCGCTTGCCTAGCAGGTGTGAGGCACTGGGTTCAATCCACAGCACCACTCAAAAATAAATAAATAGAAGTGTTATATCCATCTACAACTAAATATATACCTCATATATATATTAGATATCATATACATATATTTCACATATATATTTATATATATGTATATATATGAAAGAACAAATCTTTAAAAACAACATGAGAGAGGAATGTTCTAGAACAGTAATAACACATGGGTGGGAAGATAAAATTTCAGGAAAGAGCTAGTGCCTAACATCTTGAGGGCAAAATCAGACTGTAGGCTGTGGAAAGGGCTCCTCTAAGGAAAAAGTTGCTCTATATTTTAACGTTAAACTTGTTATATAATTCCTCTCCTAGGCAACTTGGTCTCTTCACAATCTTGCAAAGTTGGGCCTCTAAAGTGAGGCAAAATGGTACTGAGAAAACAAAATTGGACTCATTTTTTTAATTTCTATGATTATAAACCTGCCACATATAATTTAGGAGAATAAGGTGAGATCTTCAGTGACTCAGCCTTGCTTTTGACTGTGTTGTCCAAATAAAGGAAAGGAAGATGGCCTTTCTCTAGGACCTGCTACAGACCAGGCACATGTATTGCTGTACTCAATCCTCATGATAATCCTGTGAAGCAATTATCTATGTTAAAGCTGAAGAAACTGAAACTAAGAAGGTTCCAAGGTAGGACTGAAGCTTCACTACACAGCCTGCCATCTTTCTAGAAGACAGAGAATGAAATTAACCACTATGTGAGTTAAAATAAACATTTTAACTGGGACAGAGGTTAATGTAAACCCATGCCTGGACTCCTAATCCAGTTTTCTTTTCATTTTTTGTTTGTTTGTTTATTTGTCTTATGTTGCTATTTTCCACTTATAAGTTCTGCTAGTCCAGGGCCAACCCAACAAATTATTTACATTAAACCTGAAGGCAATTTATTATTATTATTATTATTATTATTATTATTGTAGACAAGTGAATCACTTGCAGACAAGTGAATCATAGTATATGTAAAGTTGCTTCAAGGAGAAAAAAAAATAAACTATTATGAGTCACCAAATCTATTGTTAGGGCCTTAGAATTTAAGAAATAATAATGTGAAAACTTCATGCCCAGATAAATTTGTTGATTTCTTCCAGAAGAAGGAAGTTAAGAACAAGTTTTAGAATCATTCAGTGTGTCCTCCAAGCTTGCAGGATATAAACAAATCATTCAACACTCCTGGGAAGCCAAGCCCCCAAATCAATGGAAAAAGTATTAACTTTGGAAACAAGAAAAAATCTGGATCACTTTTTCTGTCTCCCATTAGGTGTGTGGCTTTTGAGGCAAGTCACACAAACTCTACAAGTTTCTTATTTTTCAGCTGTAAAAAAAGAACAAAAATAAGAATATTTCAATTGAAAGATTTAGGGGCAATGTCTACAACTCACAGTGCCAAGCAGTAGGTAAAATAGACCATTTTGACTATTACCTGTCATTCCAATGTGATGGCCTGCCACTCTCCTCTGTCACTGCATGTGGGCTCCCAACCTCTATTGCAATGACCCTTTCTACTCATTCACATAGCCATTAACCCAGAGGCTACCTTCTCTGTGCAGTTGTCTTGGTCACTCTCTGTCCTGCTGTTTGCAGTGGGTGCCTTCCCATGTGCATGCTGTGCATATAGCTGTGACAGCACTCTTGTGCTCTCACAAACATTGTTTGCAAAACCACCCTTCCCATGATACTGTAAGCTCTTTAATATCAAGGAGTACACCACTCATTTCCAGATCCTAATACCTCACAGACTACTTTACAATAAAAGCTGTTCAATAGACTGTTGTTGAATGAACACACAAAGTCCAGAAGGTCAGTGCTACATGTTCTTTCAGGGTCATAATAAATCATTTTTTAATAATAGTTTTATGTGTCAATCCACTGAGAATATTTAAGAGTTCAACAGATTTCAAACAAATGTGCATCCCACACCAGAAGACACTGAAGCAAATGGGGTGATCAGGCATTTGTGGAAGAACAAGAAAGTTTCAAATTCCATCTTTCTAGTGTTTGTTCCTTCAGCATAAAAGAAAACTAGATCATCATTGTTTTCAACTGAATGGGGGTGAAAGAAACATACTGCAAAGATAATAGATGTTAAATTTAAATTTCTGGATAATACAATATCTTGTACTCCCTCAAGTGTGATGGATGTTTGCAATCAGTAAAAAAATGCAATTTGGTTTTACATGTAAAATATTTGGTTAGAACAGCTAAGAAGAATACAACTTGTGTGTATCTATTATGTACATGTTTGTATATGTACATGTGTTATACATTTTTTTTTTTAAAATGCTTCCTTTGGGCACTCTTTTTTGAAAATTCAAATAGTTGAAGTTAAAATGGCTAACTTTTAAATTCATCATTACTGTCAAGATTGACATTAAGGTCACAGCTGTGCCAATGATGCTAGGAACAGACAGAGGAACCAAAAGCATAAGTCACTGTGATTTTACTGCTGTATTTGGAAGAACTTCAGATCTGACTGAAGGAAGTCAGGCAGATCTGGTAAGGAAGTCTACCTATTAAACATAGCATACTAGATAAATGATGAGTCTACAAGGACAACAAAAGAAAACAAAGTCTAAGACAGTACTTGGCATGGTCTACATTGTCTCTACTTGGGGTGAAAAGAAGTGCAGTTACAAAAGGCCCCCAGGTTCCCACGCAGACTGCAAGCCGCCACCATCCCTTATAACTCTTCCTGCCAGAGTTTGGAATAAAGCTAGCAGACTTGAAAAGCTTAATTAAAGATAGTCCTTAATAATGGAGCTTTACTCCCTGATTTCTCAGAACTAATGTAAATACATTAATATATCACTCATTTCTGGTCTGATATTCCCAGCCAAGTCAATTGCTGACTAAGTCATGTGGCTGGGATTCAGCTTCACACAAGATCCTTCCTAAGTCTCTGTTCTGACTTTAACTTAGCTGGGAAATTTGCAGTTATCAAACCATGGAATGGACTACAAAATCCATTGACCCACAGGAAAAATTAAACAAGTCCACATGGAAGGAAGGGTTCCATGTTATTGTGGAACTAAATATACATCTATATAATATTTATATATAGGCAGCCTTGCCTTCTTTACATCTGCCATCCCAGTGGGGTCCTAGATGGGTCAAACTGTGTATTCATTACATTATCCCTCCCAAACAGGTTGGAAACCCGTTTAAGGATGCAGTCTGAGCCTGGTGTACTTGGTTGGACAATTTCCATCCAATAATTCAGGACAATCTTGACTTGTGAATAAAGTTAAGTAACTACACTTCTTTGCATTGTATATATAAATTTTATCAGTTTATCCTTTTTCCCACCATGTAGATTTGGCATTATAATGTTTCATGAATGAAAATAAAGGGTTCAAGAAGACTATGTTGCTAAGTGTAGTGGTGAACACCTGTAAACCCAGTGGCTTGGGAGGCTGAGGCAGGAAGACCACAAGTTCCAAGTCAGTCTCATAACTTAGTGAAGCCCTAAGTAATTTATTGAGACCCTGTCTCTAAATATAGATACAGATATAGATATAGATATAGATATAGATATAGATATAGATATAGATATAGATATAAATATAAAAGGGCTGAGGATATGGCTCAATGGTTAAGTGCCCCTGGGTCCAATCCATGATACAAAAAAAAAAAAAAAAAAAAAAAAAAAAAAAAAGACTATGCTACTTTCCCAGTATCCTAGAGCTAAAAACACCTAAAGCCAGATTGGACCTGGGTGTCTAGAATTCCAGAGTTCATTTTCTAGCCCTTGTGCATGGTGTTTACTTTTCAGAACAGAACAGAGATGGCTTGGTCTACATTTAAATTTTGGACACACTCTGTCCATGTTCAGCAGAATATTCTACAGCAGTGGCATTTTGTAACCTTTCATACTTGTTAATGTGAACTGGTTAATGCGCATCCTTGACCCACCACCTCCAGAGCCTTTTACAGGATAATGGATAATGGAGAGCTATAGAACATTTCTGGTGAAAGTAATGGTGAAGTCTTTATTTTAAAAGTTAGCTTAGAAGATAGTGGTGGTAAGAAAGAAAGCAAAAATAATAACAAGTGGGAAAGTTTTGTCTTTTCTCACTTGCACAAGCAAGACTTTGAAACAGAATCAAATTTATTTGCATGCTAACGATCATGTTTGACTCTGAAATCCAAGTGTGCTGATAAGATGTCTTCTTTTATGTTATGGAGGAGGAATTGTTTCAATTCATGAATAGTATGCTTGGCATGCATCTGATCACCCTATGTGTAAATCATCTATTAAGCCTTCTGTCAACTATGTTTAACCAAGTAAGAGTTCTCTTTCATCTTAAGAAGAAATATCCATATGTGAACTCTCCAGATTTTCGCAGAGAAATGAGCTAGTCCTGTTTAAAATCATATCCATCAACACCATCTAAGTTATTTGAGAGTCTGACCAGGATATTTATTTACTGATATAATTTTTGGAATGTTTTGGTGTGCAGATTGTCTCCCATACCAGTTCTATTTTGATGAACATTCTTTAACATTCTTCCAAGTGATATATCAGTGAGTATAAAATCTAAACAAATGAAAATATCCTTAACTAACATATTACTTGTTTTATTTTTTCCAATTCCTTTTCTTTTTTTTAATTTTCTTATTTGTTCTAATTAGTTATACATGGCAGTAGAATGCATTTACACATTTTGATAAGTCATACATAAATGGTGTGTAATCTCTCATTTTTCTGATTATATATATTTTAGGATCACATAGGTTGGGGGAAGGAATGATAATAGAGTGAAACAGACATTATTACTCCATTTCTTCTCTTTAAGTATAATTTCTTGTCATACCTATGGACTCAATTTAGAATTTAAGTTGTTCTCTCACCCATAATTGTCACCTCAGAAAAATGCCCAGCACAGTTGCTTAGCAAATATTGACTGTATGAATAATGAATAATTAAGTTACTGATACTGTAGTTTTTGGCAAGAAAGCTAACTATGCATTTAGTACACTTCTAAGTGAACAGCAGACCAAGAGTTCAGTGGAGCTACACTTTTCAAAATAGAATAAATTAGTTTCTGATTGGTAAGTCATCTAGAGCATTGGAGTACTTACGTCTCTTTCAAGCTACAAATGAAGGAAAAATAAAATCCCACAGGCTTGTTCCCAAGCACATTCTTGGTATAAGGGTAGGGGACAAAGTGCAAGGGACATCAAATGGTATAATGGAAGGAGTAGGGTTGTTGGCAGCTCTCATATGCATCATCTATACCCTGGAGACAATCATTTAAGGTTTTAAGTCACAAACGTACTCGTGTGTTGAGTTACTTCTCAGAATTTGAAGGATATATTTTCCCTTGATTACCCAAGAAGCTTGGATAATTGTGGGTGCCTGGACATCTCTACTAGTGGCAGATACTGCTAGAGTTAAGAGTGCAGGCTGTGAGCCAGGCAGACTTCTATCAAAGCTACTCTGCTATTCTCTATGTTATTGTCTGGAAATATTATTTATCCTCCAACAACAGTTTCTACAGTTGTAAAATTGGAATAACAATTTCTAATGCAAAGGACTGACGTGAAGGTTTCATGAGATAATATCTGTGAACACACATGACAGAATCATGAGCAAATATTAAATGTTTGATAGATAAAAGAACGCTTTTATGATGCTGGTGCATTACTCTATTACTAGCAGTGCTGCCTTCCCAGTTTCTTCTGTTAGAGTGCACAGGGGTTACAGCAGGGTTACAGCAGACTCAATATGTTCAGTGTCAGGAAATAGAAGAAAACTATCAACAGGATAATCTGGAATACAACTCATCCTTCACAGTGAAATCTTGACAGTTATTCTAGGGTTGAATTTGGACTCTATTTTATATGCAGTGACCCTTGAATGATCCTGTTGTTTTCTAGAATATCTCTTAACTGGGCTAGATCTAAAATAGGTATGCAAGTTTTAAGGAAAAAATGGAAACAATGTAAATATTTATAATAGCATAGGACACATCATTTCATCAGAATAAGAAAACAAAACAGTGTTCCAGTCATGCTACGTAACATCCAGTTTATAGGGTCTGAGAATTTTCTATGAGGCTAAATATATCTAAGAAGTTGATACAGAAAATACATCAATATACCACATTTATTGATTAAAATGTATGTGGCCATTTTAAAAAATGTTCCAACCTGTCTATCCTATGACTAGCTGGATTATATAGTTAAATGTAGAATAGTTACCTTGGGAAATCTGTTCTATCATGACTTTTCCTACAAAGGTAGTCATTTATGTAAATATTTCTAAGTGTACTCTCTTCCTACAATTGGTGGACTATGATGCCTACATCCCCTTAAAAGCTTAAGAAAGTAGAATTTCAAAGATAGAGTCTTGTACTCTTTGCATTCTATCTTCTTAAATGCAGTCTGTAGAAAATTAAAAGATAAATTTTAAAAAACCAGAAATTCTACAAAATACTACAAATACTACAGCTCCAGTTAACCCAGACATTAATTCACTGTGGCCTGGAGAGCCTTCAGATTCCTTGCCAAGCTCTAGATTTATTCAGGTCCCAGGGTAATTTGGGTGGGTTAAGTTTACTTAAAGTCTTCTTTGGCCTCAAGCTTCCAACCTTCACCTGCTGTTTAACATTCCTTTCCAGATTCTTAAAAGCTCTGTTTACATCAAAAAGGAATTTTATGCCTTAATACAAAGTAATCATGAAAGGACACACTTGTCAACCTCACTCCCCAGTAGCAGGTTTTGACTTCTTTTTTTTTTTTTTTTTCCTGCTTCGAACTAAGCTAGCAAGTTAACATAACTTTAGAAAAAATGTAAAAAGTAACACTTTTAGGACATACTTTTTCATTTCTCAGGTCAACAGTATATCTTATTAGTTTACAGCATGATTTATTAGTTTGGTTTTTCTCATGCCACAATGTGATCCATGTAGCTCTGTATTTTTTAATCAGTTTGTTTAACCAAACTGCTCCTGGCATTTTTTTTTTTAAAGAGTGATTTTTTTTTCAGTTAATGTATGCATAAAATTGTTGAAAGAACATGGTACCCAAATGTTAGACATCAATCACAGAAAGGGGAACTTGCACAGAATGTGGGAGGCTCGTTCTCAGAGCTTCCTGCTCCTGACGGGGGCATGACTTAACCTCCAGCAGCCACAGGAAGGTTTGGCACCACTGACCCTGATTCTATTCCTGGCCAGGAACAGAACACACACCAAGAAATGTCACCTAGGGGCCATAAAAAATAATGACAGTTATTTATCAATTTAAACGATATGGAGTATGTTATTCACACATCAAAATTCTCTTTATCTTGTTGGAAACTCCATTCTTTAAAAATGATTTTGAAAACATCATTTCTATGACTGGATCTATCTGATCAGATGTAAACTACGTCATCAAATTTCAAAAGGAGTGTCACATAAAATGTATCTGAGATCCCTAGTTTTGTATCTTCCTTATGCTTTTACTTTGTAAAGCCAGAAAGAAATGTCATCTTAACTAGTAAACAGATGATCAGAAATGGCATCTGTGACACAAAGCTCTATCTCTACTCTGGAAATCTTATTCAACACTCCAACCTGTAAAACGCTCTCCTACCTCTAAACTGACTTTAGAAATAGTTTTAGTATCATGCAATTTACTTAATGATTCTCATGTTGGTGCATTTAATTAATCTTTCTAAGAAAACTGGAATATATTTAAGGCTAAAATCATTCCAGTTTCCATTTTTCTTCTACAGGGTTTTAGGCAATGAATATGGTGGGAGGAGCCATGTTTATTATATTTATTATCTCAGTTAACAAAGCTGTTTATGTGCTCAAGTTGTGCCTTGGTGATCATCAGTACTTATAAGCACATGCATGATCCAAGGGTGTTCATTTTTTACAGGACAATGATCATTCACTTCATCTAAGAGAACATGTTTTCAATGTTTCTATACTATGTCCATAAAATATGTTGTCATCCTATTTTAAGCATTCCTTCAAGAACAAGATCATGTGCAGCAGTGCAGAGCTTCACAAAGTACTATCATTATTTTAAAAATCAACATTCTCTGGTGGATTGGGAGGAAATTACAGCCATACTGCTTACAAAAAGAATTACAAATTTATGGCTGATTTCCGGATCCTCAAAAAACACAATCCGAAAGAGAAATGCTGACCTAAACATATCACATAAAGTTAAAGAAATACATTTCTAACTCCACCAGTCTGATGCTGATCCATAGAGTGTAGATCCCACTGATATTTCATGTACAAATGGGAGAAAATTTTCCCACTTTAACTGAATTTGAAATATAGTAATCACATATCATGCACACAACAAAGTAGAAACTTTCCTTCCTCCATTCTTGTCCCCCTCCCTAACCCTAACTTTCTAAGGGTGTGAATTCCTGGGAAAGAGACTCAATTGTTGCATCCACAATTCACCAGTGATATCCCCCGAAAGAAGTCTCCTATCAGTAACAACATCATTCTGTTTCTACTTGGATTCTTAGTAATAGTATTATGTTGGTGAAAGTTCAAAAACCTGTTCTCCAGAGGAGAATTGAGGCTTTTTGAAGCTTTTTTCGATTTCCACCTGTCGTGTAACTACTCCCACAGACCTGATTTCAGGTAACAATATGAGAACATTGAACAGAGAGTTGGGGGGAAGGATGATAAAAGTTTTCTTCCAACAACCAGGTCAAAGGTGTGGAAGGTCTTAAATGATAAGGAATCAACTGTCAGGTGTTAAGTCTTGCCAGGGAATTTGGTAAAAAGATTTCAAGTAATTACTGGTGGACAGCATTCAAAGGAAAGGAAAATTTAAAGCTGTATCAATTTTTAAAAATCTGTGAAAGGTCAAAGGAACTAATTTTGATCACTCTAAAGGAAGAACTCTCTAACAAGTTTAATAGACATATGTTCTTCCTCCTCAGGATTCAATTTCCTTAACCTGAAGACATTTAGGAAAGACTGGAAGACCACTTGACATTAGATGGCAAATGTAGTAATTGATTTTAGGGTTCTCTGTGTACTTTGAGTCTGTGAGGTTCAAACTGCTTAAACTAAAACATAAAGAACCTATCCCTTGGTCAACACTGCTGCCACTGATCCACCACTGCCTCTGCCCAGAGGTCCATTGCCAGGGTGCCTGCAGGTTTGATTGCATGCAGCCAGTCACATCTGTCTGGGGACACCTGCCTGGGTCTGGAGGTCCAGTGTTGGGGTGTCTATGGGTGTGGCTGCACCTAAGGTCTTCCTGCAGGGTGTGCAAAAGGTTGCCATTGTGCTACTTCTTCCCAGGGTCCTTTGTGTGACCACATCCCCAGAGGTCTCTCTGCAAGTTGGAATAGCATTGAAATCTTGGGAATGCATTGTGGCCAAACCTGAGGTATCTGAAGCCCAGATCCATTAGATAGTGACAGGGTCTGTGTGGGCCTGTCTGGGCCTGCCAATCCCATGAAAAGTCAGAGACTAGGGGTGTTTTTCCCATCAGGGAGCACAGGCTGGAGAGACTGGAGAGAGCCAGATTATCCCCAGCTGTGCAAGTCCTGAAGTGCACAGAAAATGGGACTGTCTACATCAGGTCCAAAGGTTGGAAGAGGGTGTGAGGGCATCTTGATATCAGTTCACCCAGCCAGATGGACCAGCACCCACTGGACTGGAGCTACCATCAAACTCCAGACAACCACATCTATCAACAGAGAAGGGAAGCTGAGAAACTTTTGAATGCCAACAGAAATAATTGTTTTCCATCAAGATATTTTTTTTCATCTCTAATATCTGTACCATATTTGAAACCAAGTATTTTTCATGCATCAGTTTATTGAGGTCTGTGATATATGAATAGCATTGTTACAGTTTTTTTGTGTATTCTTATATTTTTACTTTTTTTTTTCTTTGTATATTTCTGTCCTCTCAATTATCTGTTCCCCTGGATTCTTTTTCTCTCTTTTCTTCTGCTAACAGCCAATCTCTTTCAATTCCTCTTCTACTCTTCCTCCTATAATCTCTTACTTCTATCTTCTCTCCTCCTCCCACATAAGTATCACATCCTACATGACTGTTTTCCTTTTGTCAACCATTTGAAATTGTAAAACATTTTAGCAAATTTACTGTTTGTATTGTATACAATAATTGAACACATCATTTATGTTTATTGTGACAAAACTGTAGACTTCTTAATAGGAGCTATTAGAATTAAGGCTGTATATTGTTTACATTGGCTCCTGTTAATATTAGTCTCCCCCTTAAAGGTGAGGTACTGGAAACCTTCAGGGACACAATAAGTCTACAGAATAGAATCTGTACTGCCTCAGATTCATACTGCTAGATGGGGAAACACACAAACAACATGAAAAAACAAGGAAACAAAACACCCCAAACAAACCAAGATGCTCTAGTAATAGAATCTATTGACAACACAATAGAAGAAATGTCAGAGGAGTTTAGAATGTTACATAAACTGATCTGCAAAGTAAAGGAAGGTATAAGGAGTGAAACCAGAAAATACAGGAAGTGAAAGATCACTTCAATAAAGAGGCAGATATTCTGGAAAAAAAACCAGCAGAAATCCTTGAAAAGTAGGAATCAATAAATCAAATTAAAAATTGGATGGAAAGCATCACCAACAGGCTAGACTACTTGGAAGACAGAATCTCAAGCAATGAAGACAAAATATATGATCTTGAAAATAAAGTTGACCAGGAGAGATGTTAAAAAACCATGAACAGAATTTCCAAGAATTATGCAATAACATGAAAAGACCAAATTTAAGATTTATCAGGATAGACGAAGGCACAGTCTTTTCAATGACATAATATCAGAAAATTTCCCAAACCTAAAAAATGAAATAGAAAACCAAATACAAGGGGCTGGGGATATAGCTCAGTTGGTAGAGTGCTTGCCTCATAAGCACAAGGCCCTGGGTTCAATCCCCAGCACCAAAAAAAAAAAAAAAAATACAAAAAAAAAAAAAAAAAAAAAAAAAAAGGAAAGGAAAAACAAATACAAGAGGTTTACAGGACCCCAAATGTACAAAATTACAGCAGACCCAGACAAAGGCACATTATAATGTGAATGACTTACAAAAGAAGGATAAAATCTTGAAGGTCATGAGAGGAAAAAATCAAATTACATATAGGAGGCAACCAATTCAGATCTCAACTGATTTCTCAACCCAGAACCACAAAGCTAGGAGGTCCTGGAATAATATATTTCAAGCAATGAAAGAAAATGGATGACAACTAAGAATTTTATATCCAGAAAAATTAGGCTTCAATTTAAAGATGAAATAAAAACATTCCATGATAAACAAAAGTTAAAAGAATTCACAACTAGAAAGCCTGCACTGCAGAACATTCTCAACAAAATATTCCATAATATTTCATGAAGTGAAAAAAACATAGTAGAAACCAGCAAAGGGAAGAACTATACTAAAGGAATAGTCAATCAAAGGAGAAATTAAGTCAAATTAAAAATCATAAATACACCAAAATGACTGGGAATGAAATCACATCTTAATAATAACCTTGAATGTTAATGGCCTAGTTCATCAATCAAAAGACATTATTACCTCATGGATGTATATGTCTGCATGACCTATGTGATCCTACAATATGTACAATCAGAAAAATGAGAAACTATACTCCATTTATGTATGATTTATCAAACTGTATAAATGCATTCTACTGCCATGTACAACTAATTAGAATGAATTTTAAAATTATTTTTAAAAAAACATAGACTGGCAGATTGAATTAAAAAATAAGACCCAGGGACTGGAGTCAAAGCTCAGTGGTACAGCACTTGCCTAGCATATGCAAGGCACTAGATTTGATCCTCAGCACCACATAAAAATAAAGTAAAGGCATTGTGTTCATATACAACTAAAAAAATTAAAAATTAAAAAAAGACCCAGTAATATGCTATTTCCAAGAGACTCATCTCATAGGCAAAGGCATCCCCAGACTGAAGTTGAAAAGATGAGAAAAAAAAGTATCACTCACACGAATCATGTAAAGAGGCAGGGGTTTCCATCTTCATATCAGATAAAGTGGGCTTCAAGCCAAAGTTCATCAGAAGGGACAAAGAAGGACACTTTATACTGTTTAAGGGAACTATACATCAGCAAGACATAAAAACTGTAAATACATATTCCCCAAACAATGGAGCATCTATGTACATCAAACAAACCCTTCTCAATTGCAAGAATCAAATAGACCACAACACAGTAATACTGGGTGACTTTAACACACCTCTCTCACCACTGGATATATCTTCCAAACAAAAACTAAACAAAAGAAACTATAGAACTCAATAATATAATCTATAATTTAGACTTAACAGACATATATAGCATATTCCATCCATCAATGAACAAATACACTTTTTTCTCAGCAATACATGCATCCTTCTCTAAAATAGACTCTTACGACACAAAGTAATTCAATAAATACAAAAAAAAAATAGAAACACTATCCTGCATTCTATTAGATCATAATAGAATGAAACTAGAAATCAATGATAAAATAAAAATTGAAGCTACTCTAAAACCCAGAGACCAAATAATACACTACTGAATGATGAATGGTTAACAAAAGAAATGAAGGATGAAATTTTCAAAAAGTACTTAGAGGTAAATGAGAACACCAATACAGCGTATCAAAATCTCTGGACACCTTGAAGGCAGTATTAAAAGGAAAGTTCATTGAATTGAGCTCATTCATTAAAAGAATAAAAAATCAACAAATAAATGATCTAACATTTTATCTCAAAGCCCTAGAAAAAGAACAAATCAACACCAAAAGCAGAAGGCAGGAAATAATTACAATCAGATCTGAAATCAATGAAATTGAAATAAAAGAAACAATTCAAAAAATTGACAAAACAAAAGTTGGTGCTTTGAAAAAATAAATAAAATTGATAAACCCCTAGAAATGCTAATGAAGAGAAAGAGAGAGAAAACTCAATTTACTAAAATATGTGATGAAAAAGGAAAAGGAAATATCATGACAGACACTACTGAAATACAGAAAATAATTAGAAACTATTTTGAAAAATATACTCCAATAAAGGAGAAAATCTTAAAGACATTGACAAATTTCTAGAGACATATGACCTTCCCAAACAATAAAGATGACATACATGATTTAAACAGATCAATTTCAAGCAATGAAATAGAAGACATCATAAAAAGTCTGCAAATCAAGAAAAGTCATAGACTGATTCTCAGCCAAGTTCTACAAGACCTTCAAAGAAGAATTAACACTAATATTCCTCAAAGTATTCCATGAAATAGAAAAGAAGGGAGCCCTTCCAAGCTCATTCTATGAGGCTAATATCACCCTGATACCTAAACCAAACAAAGACACATCAAGGAAAGACAACTTCAGACCAATATCCCTGATGAACATAGATGCAAAAATTCTCAATAAAATTCTGGCAAATCACATACAAAAACATATTAAAAAGATTAGTGCACCACGATCAAGTGGGGTTCATCCAGGGATGCAAGGTTGATTCAATGTACAGAAATTAATAAATGTAATTCATCACATCAATAGACTTAATGACAAGAATCATATGATTATATCAATAGATGTAGAAAAAGCATTTGACAAAATACAGCACCTCTTCATGTTCAAAATACTAGAAAAACTAGGAATCATAGAAATATAGCTCAACATTGTAAAAACTATGCTGAACCAAGGTCAACATCATTCCAAATGGAGAAAAATCGAAAGCATTCCCCTCTAAAAACTGGAAGTAGACAAGGATGCCCTCTTTCACCACTTCTATTCAACATAGTCCTTGAAACTCTAGCCAGAGCAATTAGACAAGAGAAAGAAATTAAAGGGATATGAATAGGAAAAGAAGAACTCAAACTATCAGTATCTGCAGATGGCATGATTATATGTTTAGAAGATCAAAAAAATCCCATCAAAAAACTTCTAGAACTAATAAATGAATTTAGCAAAGTAGCAGGATATAAAATCAATACCCATAAATCAAAGGCATTTTTATACATCAGTGATGAATCCATTGCAAGAGAAATTAGGAAAATACCCCATTCACAATAGCCTTCAAAAAAAAAACTTCAGAATCAATCTAACGAAAGTGGTAAAAGACCTCTACAATGAAAGTTACGAACATTAAAGAAAGAAATTAAAGAAGACCTCAGAAGATGGAAAGCCCCACCCACCATGCTCCTGGATAGGCAGAATTAATATTGTCAAAATGGTCATACTACCAAAAGTATTATACAGATTTAATGCAATTCCTATTAAAATCCCAATAACGTTCTTCAGAGGACTAGAAAAAGCAATCATGAAATTCATTTGGAAAAATGAGAGACCTAGAATGGCTAAAACAATCCTTAGCAAGAAGAATGAAGCAGGGGCATCACAATATCAGACCTTAAGCTATACTACAGAGCCATAGTAATAAAAACAGCATGGTATTTGTACCAAAACAGACGTGTAGATCAATGGTATGGAATAGAGATGGAGAGACGAACCCACATAAATATTGTTGTCTCATACTAGACAAAGGTGCCAAAAACATAAACAGCATATTCACCAAATGGTGCTGGGAAAATTGAAAATCCACATGTACCAAAATGAAATTAAATCCCTATCTCTCACTCTGCATGAAACTCAACTCAAAGTGAATCAAAGACTTAAACACTAGAACAGAGACCTTGCGCCTAACAAAAGAAAAAGTAGGACTAAATCTTCACCATGTTGGCCTAGGATCTGACTTCCTTAACAAGATCCTAAAGTGCAAGAAGTAAAATCAAGAATCAGTAACTGAGATGGATTCAAACTAAAATGCTTCTTCTCAGCAAATGAAACAATCAAGAATGTGAAGAGAGAGCCTACAGAATGGGAGAAAATCTTGACCACATGCACCTCAGAGCATTAATCTCCAGGATATATAAAGAACTCAAAAAACTCAACACCAAAAAACAAATAACCCAACTGATAAATAGGCTAAGGAACTGGACTGACACTTCACAAAAGAAATACAATTGATCAACAAATATATGAAAAAATGTTCAACATCTCTAGTAATTAGAGAAATGCAAATCAAAACTACTCTAAATTTTTTTCTCACTCTAGTCAGAATGGTAATTATCAAGAATACAAAGCAACAGTAAATATTGGCAAGGATATGGGGAAAAAGGTATACTCATACATTGCTGGTGGGACTGCAAATTGGTGTAACCACTTTGAAAAACACAAATGGTATGCTTTGACTCCATGTACAAATAGAGAAACAACATGTATCCCATTTGTTTACAATAAAAAAAAAAGAAAAAAAAAAACAGTATGGAGATTTCTCAGAAAATTTGAAATGGAACAACAATTTAACCCAGTTATCCCACCCTCAGTTTATACCCAAAGGACTTAAAATCAGTATATTACAGTGATAAATATTTATAGCAGCTCAACTCACAATGGCTGAAACATGGAACCAACCTAGATGCCCTTCAACAGATGAATGGATACAGAAAATGTACTATGTATATATACGATGGAATATTACTCAACTTTAAAGAAGAATGAAATTATGGCATTTGCTGGTAAATGAATGGAGTTGGAGAATATCATGCTAAGCGAAATAAGCCAAGCCCAAAAACCCAAAGGACAAATGTTTTCTCTGATATGCAGATGCTAATTCACAGTAAGGTGGGAGGGACTAGGAAAGGATAGAGTTACTTTATACAGATAGAGGGAAGTGAAGGGAGGGGATGGGGTATGGGGGTAGGAATGATAGTAGAGAGAAACAGACATTATTACCTCATGTACATATATGACTGCATGACTGATGTGATCCTTCAACATGTATAAACAGAAAAATGAGAAATTACACCCCATTTATGTATGATGTGTCGAAGTGCATCCTACTGTCATGTATAATTAATTAAAACAAATAAAATTTTTAAATGTTAAAAAAAGAAACTATCCCTTTCATCTTTCAATATGAATGAAGTTGATGGTATTGTAGGCTTATATCTGAATGTATACAAGAGACTTTAAGTAGTTTATTTGCAATATAAACTTTTAATTAAAAGATAAGTATTTTAAATTTTATAAATATCAATCCAATATGTTTTATTAATAATTTCAGTAATACTGTCATCATGAAATAATTCATATATCTCTTCTCACCCCTATATCCTATCTATTCAAAGTTGGAAATGAGGTGTTTCATTTGTTTAATGTTTTATTTGTTTCTTTTAGCATGGCCAAATAGTTCTCAAAGTAATGTCATGCTTTTCTAACCAATTTTGGTAAACCTGTACTTTAAATAAACCCCCAGTTTAAGAGGATGATTGTAATTCAATCCTGTAAGTCCTCAATACAACGTGGTGTGTAAGAGCCTTAACTGCTTATTGACACCCTGTATATAACCACCTCTCACAGCCTGCATTTCTCCATGAAGAACCATCAAGTATTAAGTTTTTTGGCCCTTACAGTATCTTCAAGCACAGGGTGAGTTTGTCCACTTGGTCCTTAAAGCAATCTAAAAGCAATAATCCTCCTAAAACTTCATTGCTGCCCTGGCAGTCATCTCTAATCCCTCCCTTCAATACTAAGACATAGTTCTATTTGAAACACCATGTAATTGTAATTACAAGCTCTGTGTTCTTCCTGGTAGTAAGCCAAAATATTTGAAATCAGCTTATAGTAAGCATATATTGAGCTAGGAACTGTCATAGTGCAATATGGGATAAATTATGGTCGTTGTTCCAGTTCAGCCAGGGTTCCACTAGCATTATACACAATGTGAGGTTCTCAAAACACCGAGGTCTCCAATAAGAGTCCCTTTGCACTTTCTTCCATCTTCTCCAATAACAAGGCTTTGTTTCACTCTTCTTTTGTGCCCGTTGTCTCCCAGCTAGGAGATGTTCAAACAATTTTAAAAAACAAACTATCATATAAAATCCACAGGGTTTACAGTAATGGAGAATGTCTCTTGACTCTCAGTTCCAGGTCTTACCAGCTCTGTGATTATAAATGTTAACCTCTTAGAGCTTATATTTCCGAATCATAAAAAAAAAATTGGGAATAACATTACCTGACTAGTTGGAGTACTATAAAAATTTGAGATAATTTTGTAAAACTGCTAGAATAATGCATGAACTGAGTAGACACTGCATTCACACATTGTAAGGATAATGAGGTTGACTCACTGATTCATAGAAAGCATAATTTCCCCAACCATCCTGCCTTGCCAAGAGCAGGGTTCAAAAACAAATCAATCTACTCTCTTCATGTGGAGTCTAGAATTTTCTGTTTGTGATCACATACAATTTTATTGTTTCCCCATGATAAAATACATATAACCCTATTTTTAACCATTTTAAAGTGCACAATTGAATGATAACTAAGTGCATTTATGATTATGCAACCATCACCCCTATCGTATTATAGAACTTTTTCATCATCCCAAAAGAAAACCCCAAAGACACTAAGCAGTCACTCTCCTTTTTTCCCTTTTCCTCCAGACTCCAGCAACCTCTAATCTGCTTTGTATCTCTATGTATTTACTTTTTCTGGATATTTCACATAAGTGGAACTTAATATGTGACCTTTGTGTCTGGTTTTCTTTCACTCAGCATAATGGTTACTATGTTATTTCATGTATTAGAACATCATTTACTATTCCTGAGTAATATTCAGATGTGTTGCCTTTTATTTATTCATTTATGAGTTCATGGACATTGAGTTGTTTCCAAATTTTGGCTACTGGGTTGATATAAGCAGTCATACTAAAGTTTATTTTTGTACCCTCTGTTTTCAATTCTTCTGAGCATATACCTATGAGTGAAATTGGTGAACCATGTGGTAATTTTGTTTCATAACTTTAATCTTGTATTCTTGAAAATTGTGAAGGATAAGTTTTAAAAGTTAAGCATACATTTGTCATACAAACCAGTGATTCTATTCTTAGGAATCTCCCATGAGAAATGAAAACACATGTCCACAGTAAGAGTTACATATGAATCTCCATAGCAGCATTGTTCATAATAGCCCAACATTAGGAAAAGAAAACCTAAATGTCCATTATCTCATGAATACAAGGTGGTATTTGCAAAATTGAAAGAATATTCTTCACCAATAAAATATAATAAACTACTGATCACACTACAACATGGATAGACCTCAAAAGAACTAAGTTAAATGGAAAGAGGCCAGACCAAAAAGACCACATATCGTATCATTCCACTTTTACAAAATGTCCAGAATAAGAAAATCTATACAGGGAAGAGGTGATAACTGGTTTCCTGGGACTGGGAGTAGAAATGAATAAAAACCATAAATGGACATAAGAAATATTACTGGGATGATGACAATGTCCTAAAACTCGACTATGATGATGGTTTCACAACTCAGGAAATGTACCCAAAACATTGAATTATATATTTGAAATAGGTGAGCTTTATAAATTATACCTCTATGACGTTATAACAATGATTGCATAAGGAGAAAGGAAAAGTAAGAAACAACTATTTTTCCATGTTATCCATGACTACACTGGGTCCCTAAGTTCATCATCATACTCAAGGATAAAAAAGCTTCCTAACTGGTGTCCTCACCATCTCTAAAATTGTTTTAGATTCAAATTTACCTCTACCATGCCACCAAAGTCATCGCCAGATCAAGTTATTCCTTCTAAAATTTCAAATGAGTAGAACATGCTCAGAGGTCTCCAGAGAATACTTGCTGCCTTCAATGTAATACTCAAGATCCACCACCTACCATTATTTCTACAATTCCATAACAAACTGTATGGCTTCAGCTTGATGCA